>NW_028277684.1:1739641-2087570 GCF_059751315.1 Micrasema longulum | reverse complement strand
AGAAGATTATTCCACAGTCGAGCCGCACGGACACTATATGAGTTAGAGAAGAAAGAGGAATTGTGGAGGGGTATTAAGAGAGTGCCTTAAGAATTAGAACAAAGCAGTAAACCATGAACTGTTATCAGTTCAACGCTTATGCGTTGAAGTTTTCCACGCAGGTATATACGAGCGTTAGGACTATGAAGTACATTGAACAAAGTGAGAGGGAGTGATAGTCTCTCCGCTGTCTAATTTTGGGCCATTTCAGTTGCCTACGATAATCAGAAATGTGGTCATATTTCCTAATGCCAAAAATGTACCTTATGCATGTATTCTGAAGTCGTTCAAGTTTATTGAGTTGCTCACAGCTTAAATCAGTCATGGAAACATCAGCGTAATAAGAGTGCATTTAGTATTAATGGGTAAGAATTTTTGCAACCTTCTAAGAGTAGACTGAAAAATATTTTGCGGCTTAATTCATTAGTATGAGCTCGCCAGCATTGACGTTCGTTCGTTAGTACTCCTAGATTTGTGTTTGCTTTTACGTTACATATATTATTTTATTTGATTACAAGCCGTGAAATGTCAAGTAGAGGAAAGTGAGCATTTTCGACACTTTCTTCTGTTCGCGTTCAATCTAGGGAATATAGCTGCCAAAGGCGCTCGCGATATTTGCGAATTATTGCCTATTTTTTTTTGTAAAATAATGAAGGAGAAAACATTATTTACTAATTATTATTAATTATTACATTATCATTACTGTTGTATTTTTTTGTTGTGTCTCCTTGTTCTCTTCGTTTGTAAAAAAAACGGACCTAACTCATGTCAACCCCAATACGTGAAATATATCGGATAAGTCACAAAACGTAAGTACGCGCCCTAGAACAACTGGTAACATCTTAATTCCAAAATTAAAAATAACTACAGCACAACATCATTATTTTTCTTTAATGAAATGAACAAATGAAATAAAAAGTCCAGTCAGGAATACAACATGTTTAAGAAAGAAGTCAAAAGTTATATTCATATTTCTTTTTTGTGTAGCACTGATTGAAAACACTATATATTTTTATAAGAGTATGTTATACTGAAAATATTTCCCAATTAAAAACAAAATTAACACATTATTTTAAGACGTCACTCCCCATTATGAACACAAGAATAGTCTTTTTTTTACTTAATGGGAAGCGTTAATGTAGGGAAAACATGTAATTTAGGAGAAAACATGTTTAATATATATTAAATTTACACAAAATTTGCATTTAGTTGTAATATTGCTTACTTATATATTTTTTTAATTAGCTATTTTTTTATTTAAAAAAAATTAAACATTTTACAAGCTAACTTTTATGTTGCACTGAATTATTTTTAAGAATTTGGTGGGGTATAATGCTTATCCTGAGTGTGGCTGCTTGTGGCCATTTAATATGGAAGATCTGGAACAAATGGCAACAGAGTCCTGTTATTGTGAGCTTTGCGGAATCCTCTACACCAGTATGGCGGGTGAGTAAAAATAAGGCAATAAGTACCTGAATAAATATTTCATAGTCCCTAAACTGGCACCCAAAGCTTCATACCTTCGTATAACTTATCTAATATCTATATTATATTTTTGATATGCATTTAATTAATAAATTTTATTATGTGTTTTGCATATTGATGTGTGTTGTAATATAAATATTTCTATATTTGTATTGATTTGTATATAAGAGTCCCGAATTAACGGAACTTTCTGGCATGTTGGGATAAGAAAACTAGTCATAAATGTGTAATAATCGAATTCTTTATTGAGTGTATAAATAAACAAATACAACAAAAAATGTTTCGAGGTATCAGTGCAGTTCCTTGTGCGCACTGTAAGGTGCCAATAATATAATGATAATGATGATATCAATAAATAATTATTTTTATGTAATGGGATTAACATTCGCATACCAAAACGCAGCACTAGAAACTGCCAATGATTTAGTGCCATTGTTGTAAATAATAATTAAGCATTTTACAAAACTTTGGACGGCATAAACAAAACAGAAATTTGATGCCTATCTATCGTACTATAAAAAAAAATAGGGAAGTCTTTTTGATTTATTTGCCTTTTATTTTTTATTTACATTTCTAATGTTTTATTTAAAGACATTTTAGATATATGTAAAATAAATATAATAAAATATTTTCAAATCTTTTTTTCTCTTGAATCGTTGGGTAATAATTTGATTTGTATTTTCAGGTTCCCTTTCCCGCAGTCACCATTTGTTCAGAAACTAAATCACGCCAAACAATATATAATTTTACAGAAATGTTTCATCGGGTTAAGGACAACTTTACAGAAGAAGAGTAAGTTCACAATAAATCGATTAGTAACTATTAAATTAATACTATTTAATCTTAACTTTTTTGTTGGTTGTTTGTGTCAGAAATGCAAAACGCAGACCTGATTTAGGAGGACGTACAGGAAGTGGCTGCCGACAGAAAACCTGGAGACATGTTTTTGCGCCATGTGAAATATTTGCAAAATTGTTAAGTCACAAATATAATCGCTAAATATTTGGTTTATTCTGTCGTATTGAAGCGAATATGTGCGGAGAATTTTGTTAACTGAAAAATATACTGATACACAAAATCAACGAAGAGACTACATTTAAACTGCAGTAGAGTAGAGCTATTGCCACATAACCTTTCCAATTCTAATAGAGTGACCACGGTGGAAAAATATGAATTTATTTTAACATTATTTACTTGAAATTTCGATTTGAACATAGGCACCAGGATAATAATTCTTTTATAAATTTTTCGACAAAACTCAACGACGACGAGTTATCCGTTGTTTTGCACCAATTAAATCCATCTTTATATTTATTGCAACAGAGAGGGAAAACATTAATGAGAAGGGAATATGGAAGTCTAGGCATTTACAGGGCTTATGACCTGTCATTGGCTGGTTTAAGTGGCCACTTTACACACTGTGTAAATCCAGCCAGTCTGCAAGCATTTGGACATACTCAAACATTGTTAAATCCATCTTGTTCACCATTCTTCTCAGTGTCGTCTCGGAACCATTGAAACCGGTGACTTCTTGTAGAACTTGTAATATTTTTTGGTAATATTTTTTATTTAGAGAAAGGACGCTCGTACAAATAATTGTAATTGTAATTACAAATAATTGTAATCAACATCGAAAGCTCCCACCACTTACCCGGATTTGTTTTAGAGGCCTTGTAGCAACTTTTTAGATCCACACATTGCAAAAATAAATTTAAACGGTTAATTACTTTATTTAAAAAAATGTTCTTAGTTCATAAAAGATTAGCGTTATTTAGAATTTATAGTTACTGCTTTTAATGGTTCTATCACCGTCATTGCACCTCGTATTGTCAATTTGTCTGTCAGGATATGTTGGTTCATTAGCTTGTTGGTAAACCGGTAGAAACGAGTTCGATCAGACAAACCAGAGTCGTCGCCATCTCTTCACCGGCCAAATGTATCAGTTCGTGCAGATAACCATTTTCGCGTTATTTTGTCTGTTTCAAAGACGCCCTGATTCAAACCTATCAAGCCCAAAATTTTATTCAACAATTAAAAAAATGCTTCGAATTCTTAGTTTCAAAGAATATAAATATACTGACTAAATTTATTTTGTGTTATTAATATATTTTTGCACCCACAGCCGACTGTTATACGAAACAGTGTCTTTACTATGTGATGATCACCTTCTGAACGAGGGAAGTGATTTTACGATTCTCGAGCACCTGGAAGCTCTTATATTTGTAAGTAATTTTAACATGCATAATAATGTTTTTGATTATTTATTTTAAACAAAACCACCACTGCCGTGCATAATTAAATAATGCATACATAACAACAATAAAATGACTAGAAGTAACGATACCGGGTTTGAATACAGTTCACGAGGAAAATAAGCGTGATGAAGAAAGGGGATGAAAGAAAGAATAAAAACAGGTAAGAGGAGAAAATGTAAAAAGAGGTAATATTAAAGTAAATTAAAAGTAATATCCTAGAAATGTTATTTGAAGAAATGTGAGAAAACAAAAAAATAGGAAAAATATAAATACATTTAAAATTAAATGTTAAGAATGTACATATAGAAAAATACTAGGTTAAATAATGCAAACATATAGAAAAATACTGGATTAGATAAGTAGTGAATAAACATAAATTAATATATGTAAGTCTACATTTAATAGAACAGTTTAAATATTATAAATTAAGACAATAAGTGTACAATAAGGATAAATAATGTTAAAATAAGTACAGATGTAAATATTGTATGAGACTATGTTAAGCATAGATTTAGATAAAATATTTTTAAAAAAGATAAAAATAATAGGAAAATTTTATTTTTCAAAAAGCTATATTTAGACTATTTTATTCGATTTAGGGCAATTTACGTGTTTTTTCTTCACATTTTAACTAAAAAATACTGTCCGAATTTAAGTCCAATAACAAACTTTCTTGACATAAAAAAATATCTTACGTTTTTTTAGAAAGTATACCATTCTATGAACCCTTGCGATAATTTTCGCGGGTCGAAAGAGATGACCGGAAACGGCACGGCGTAAGGCGTAAGAATCAGTTAGGATTGTGTTCTCCAGATTAGATGGACGCCCGTCGCGTGCATTGTTATTTTTTATTTTTAAATATAATTTTACTGTATATTTTTTATGTTTTACGGAATATAAGCAGCTGGATATTGTTCTTATTCAGGAGCAATATACCAATGCTGGTAGAACACCAAGTTTAGGTGACACCGTTAAGATAATAAAAATAGGAAAGCGTCCGGGAGCACGGATTGCAATAGTTTGGTACTTCCTCACTTATCCGACGAATGAAGGACCTGCGTAACTTTGTCTGCAGGTGGTCTGAGCAGTTACTAATAAATGCAAATTTTTAGGTAGAAAATTGAAGATTCTGGGCATATTAACATTCGCCATGGTATTGATTGAATTTCGGAATTTTCAACTTTTATAATTAAATTTGTCTATATACTCTAGAATTACAATATTGAAACCGTTAATTTACTGATAATTTTTGACATTTTAAATAGTAATCTCTTATTTGACATTGAGCTCTTTTATGTCATTGGTAGTAGGGAGTCAGAAAAGTTGATGCATGCAACGGATTGGAGATTCTTACTGGATGTCGAAAATAAAATATAAAAATAAAGAATAATTTAAAAAAATATATATATCGATGGCAACCATGAAGTTTCGCATTATAAATAAATTGTCTATGTTTTATGAATGTATGTATGTGTATACGCATGGGAGTATGTACGTGTGTATGTGTGTATATATGTGTGTATGTATATGTATGTGTATGTGTGTATGTATACGGGTAAGTTTATATTTTATTAGTCTGTACTCTCTATTAATTTGTTAACTATTATCATATATTAGAATGTAATTGCCTATCTCGGAACGATGTATGTACCCTTGTTAGCTGGGCAAAGTGAACGTAAGATTTTATTTTTGATAAAAGGTGTAAATAAATAAATAAATAAATATTTGCTTTACATTCTTTGCATTCGTTTTTACTTACCATTCATTTGAGCGTCCTAATTTGTACGAATTTTATTTGAAAGAATATATCATTTGAATTGATATGTATTTTTATTGATTTCTAGATAGCTCCAGATATGAAAGAAGCGATGTACAGATGCACGTGGAAAGAGGCAAAGACAAACTGCAGTGCCCTTTTCACTCCTATACTTACCGAAGAAGGCATGTGTTTTACATTCAACATGCTCAATGCCAATGAATTATTTAGAAAAGAGGAGTAAGTATGTGAAAAATTTGATTTAATCTCTTATTATAAAAAAAGTACAGTTCGGTTCTGTGTGCGTAATAGAACCTGGGGGAGTGTTTTCGAATGGACGGCTACTCTCAGGTAAAAATCGAGAAGATAGTTCCATCTCGTAGTGCATGGCCTGCGTGATTGATAAAATGGGTTTTTATATCGCTATGTTTATAGACTTTGGAGTAGAAATAACTTTTAGAATATTCAGTGATAACTTTTTATTTCCATAGGATGCATTCCGACTACACATTTTTGGATCATAATAAATATTCAGATGGATGGACTTTAGACGGAGGATATTCTTCCGATATTCCTTTGGATACGTATCCTGTCAGGGGAACGGTAATAAAATTTAACAGTTTATTACTATAATAATTAGAAATAGTGTAAAAGATACTTTTTTGTAATATGTATCTGTTTTGTATTATAAAAAGAGCTGTTACGCCATTTTTTAGACTGTGGATACCCATTGGAATCCATTTGATTTCTGACTCAATGGGGCGCATACCTATTGTGCAATTGTGCATGCAATGTATTGTTATTATAGTTGGATAATTTATATAGCGCTATTTTTATGAAAATCACCCCAACGGCGCTGATACATATTGTTAGATTATATTGCTTACGTTTACGTCTGCAGACTCTATAAATCCTCCATAGAGGTAAAAAATAATGTGGCGCCATCGCCGTTCCATAACACCTATAGACCCGTAAAATAAAGGTTAATCATTTTCAATTAAATGTTTCCCGATTTCGAGATATTAATCAAGTCTTCCAGAAATCGGACAACTTATAAGGTGTAAGCTGACTATTGACAACGAGCTAGTGAAACAGGTCAAGAGCTTCAGATATCTGGGAGTAGAAATCTCAAGTCGTAGCGATTTGTACACCGAAGTCCGAGAACAGATCGACAAAGCATCAACCACAGATATATATCTATTCAGTGGCATCAACTGCGTCGGGATGTCTGAGGAGTTTAATATGAAGAAATAAGGAAACGCTTACCGATAGTAAGGTCAAAATATACGAGACGTGTGTGAGATTCATCGTAACGATCCATCGAAATGAAGGTCTTAAGGCCCATTACTGGAAAACGCCCCGAGACCGAATCCGTAATACTATAATTAGAGATACGTGTGAAATAGCGGATATCGTACGATGGAGCAGACCCAGACGAAGATACTGGGGGGGGGCACGTGGACAGAATGAGCAGCGACAGATTTGTGTCCACTACAGTTAATGAAATCCTACCTGGTCAACGTCCGCCTGGAAGACCACCCGAGAGATGGAGGAAAAGTTGGACCTCAACAACTTAAAACAACTAGTTTTCTGTAACACAGATCTTAGGATCTCTTGAAAGATGATAAAGAAGAAAATATATTGATATTTTACTCTTCTTTCCATTGATTTTAATTTTGTTTTATATAATTATATTTTAGTCAACGAGTATTTTTTTTTCTCTTATTTTCCTCTATTTTTAATAATCATAATGTATCAAATACACCAAAAACATTATCACATAAAAATTAATGAGATCTATCACATTCGAAAAGTATTTTTAATTAATGCTTCTTAGCATGAAAATTATATTCATTAGCAAGTGTGTCGCGTGAGTATTTCAAAAACTTGGTGGTCATATGGGCCATCGATATTAATATTTATCGACTAAAATAAAATTTTCGGTAAATCAGGTTATGGTCAAGTGGCAAGTGTTGCGGACTCACGCATCAGAGGTCCGAGGTTCGAACCCCACTATACCCCGACTTGATTCCCATTTTCCAATAGTGAGTTATTTGAAACTTGTTGAAAATGGCCCCAAAATTGAAATATTTAAATAAATTATGCAAACGCAAATAATTGTTTTTACTTAAAAACAAAAAAGGAAAATCAATGGAAAAAACCGTAAAGAATTAATATCTTACAAACGTTAAACATTTTACTAAACATGATCAACTATCTTCTATCACCACTTTTTTTTGCCTCGAGTGTCTGACCAACCTGTGTAAAAAACGCGCATAAGTCTGTAAATACATACTGAATGTTTGAGATTTTTGAAAATACATTTGTATCTAGGGCTCGGGAACAAGAGCTGGACTTCGGATACTAATGAGAGCTTACAATGATGATTTGGATTATATTTGTCGTGGACCTGTGCAAGGATTCAAGGTGGGTTTATTTTTTTTAACTAATTAGTAGTAAATTCTATTTTCCGTCCTGCAAATAACTTCAGTGATATTCTGCGATACTCAGGTGTTATTTTTGTAACTATTACATATTCAAACAAATATATATAGCATATATGTATGTATTTATTTCAATACATAACAGGAGGATATGGAAGTCTGGGCATTACTGGGTTCACGAACTGCCATTTGCTGATTTATGTGATCACTTTACACACAGAGTAACAACGAAAAATTCAAAATTTTCATATTAAAAATAGAAATTAATAAATATATTTCAGTGGCATGTAAACAAATAAAACAAAAATGAAATACTGCACAGCACAGTCCTCCTCAGAGCAGGTTACCTTGTTATGATGACCCTTAAATAAATTTTGTTTACATCGTTTTCGTGGATTTAATTACGTGTTTTAGATATTACTGCATACGCCGTCAGAAATCCCCCGAGTATCTAAACAGTACTTCAGGGTACCTTTGAGTCAAGAAGTGATTGCAGCCATCAAACCCAATATGATGACCACTTCTGAGGGGCTCCGGAATTACGATCCTCACAGGTAACTATCTGAGATATCAGAATTATTATCAGTGAATTATTATCCTTTAATTTTAGTGAAGTAACAAATGGTATTGTATTCTGTTCAGGAGACAATGTTATTTCCCTTCGGAGAGAAGACTGATGTTCTACAAACTATACACCCAACAGAACTGTGACCTAGAGTGCCTTACCAACTACACCCTTGCTTCTTGTGGCTGTGTCTCATTTTCAATGCCTCGTAAGATGGACATATTTCGATTATTGTCATTAAATATAAACTTTTCTTCTTCTCGTCCTCGGCTTTATTGTTTGGCCTTCTTTACGAAACATTTCCATCATGTAATGTCTCTGCCCACCCTTTCTACTTTCTACTCCCTTTTACCCTACTCCAGCCCTCTTCCACATCATTCCATCTCTTCCATAGTCTGCTTCAAGGCCGCTCCCAATTTGATTAGAAGTGTTAGAACTTTTATTGCCCTATCCTCGAACATGCTTTCACCCGCTCTTCGCAGTCTTTGTGATTTAAATTTGCAGAAACGAAAAATTGATTTACTGAAGTGGACATAGTTATGATAATTTAAATGGGATAATTTGTTTTTTTTTTTAGGAAACGATAAAACGAAAATTTGTTCCGTCGGAAAAGTCACGTGTATGGCTGAAGCTCAAGGTATGAAATCAATGTGCGATATTATTTTTAAATAATCTATCTAAAGGGGAATCTAAGTAATCAAATTAATATTTGAAGCACTAACTTTATGATTTACCATGATAAATTATACAACTAAGTAATTCCGTTTATTTTTATTCATTTACAAAAAAACGAAACCGGTTGGGATATTAAATTTATTTAGGTGATTTTACACAAAAGCAAACTAATTATCTATTATACGTACAAAGAGTTTGGTGCGTCTCTGCCAGGATAATGGAGGAGATTATTGATTGTACATTAATGACACCTATTTATAAAACACTTATATTAAAACCTTTATCTAAATTTTTCACTAACATAGTTTAAACATGGTTAACTTTTTAAAAAATGTGTGATTACAACTTTAAATAATTAAAACTGTCAGAAGATATCGCAATTCGCCTGTTTTTTCAATTATTTTACAAGAACACAAGCATTGATAATTCTTTTAGTAAAAACGAGGACTCACTTGTACCAAATTTTAGCGGGGATTTTAAAAACGAAATTTGAAAAAAAAAAAGTTTTTATCAGTAATTTATTTTATGACATTTAAGACAATCTGCTGACCCGGGAGATACAGGAAGGAATAGCACAGAGGGACAAGTCTCCTCGTTCCTCCAGAGGACTGGATGAAGTAGCAGCCCAGTGCGACTGTTTACCAGCCTGTACTTCCATCACGTACGATGCGGAGACTTCCCAAGCTGACTTTAACTGGCAGAAACTCTTCACTGCCTATAACATTAGCCTGGACGCGATGCCCGAGTGAGTCAATTTGTACCTATCAAATAACTTAAAAATTATCGCCGTCATCATCAAACTTTTACCCACACCTGATGGTGTATATGGTACTTTATTTGTTAAATAAATGCAGCGTATCTCGATCGTCTTTTACAGGAAGGTAAGTTGATCAGTTATATGCCTCAGGTATATTTCATGTTGACCCTCCCAGAAATCGAACCTAGGACCTCAAGCGTGGTAGCCAAACTTTTCATGCAAATGATTTACTTTTCTAGTAGTTAACTTTCCTTGGTTAAGTTAGTCTCTAGTTAAGTCTTTACTCATTAAAACAAATTAAGAACGAAAGAAAATAATAAAATTATGAGTAAAATTCATCTCCCTTAAATAAATTAGGAAATACGTACTTGGAAAAAGAACTCCGCGTATCACGCCACAAGTTTTCTTCGGTGAGTTCCGCTGATTGGTGAATTGACTTTCAGTAAAACGGAAATCTATCACAACCCTCTATCATTGGTTGATTCGGAAGGACTAGTGACGTCGTTCAAAGTAGTTCGTTTTTATTGAAATAATTTTTATTACTTTTTTCATAATTTTCAAGAATCCATTTTTATTTCCAATTTCCCTAAGCGCATTATAACAGGACATAAATACTTTAGTTGTATTTTTGCTTCGTTATTATTTTTCCCTTGCAGCTGATGGACTGTGAGGATCTAACAGGACAGTCAGAATTGGCTTCATCTAGGAAATACCAAATATTCAGCAGATTCTTCTTGTATTTCAAAGAGTGGTCCCATTATGAATTCGTATTTCTTATTTTCTTCAGTGTCAACATGGCGAGAGTCGTACTCTATTTCAAGGAGCCCCAATTTATCACCTCGCGCCGTTCGGAGCTTTATGGGCAGACAGACTTCCTCGCCAACTGTGGGGGACTTCTGGGCCTTTTCCTCGGCTTCTCCTTCCTCAGCCTTATCGAGATTATCTACTTCTTCACGTTAAGGTAAGATTACCATAAATTTTAACTTAAGTAACACCAGCCGCGGGGGACTTATGGGCCTCTTCATCAGATTATCGAGATCAACTTTATCAAAATAAAATATTGAAGTTCGTATATGACCTCCCATCTAACACTTTTAAAAAACTAAATAATTAAATGTAACTGAACATTTTCACCTAGAGACTTAAAAAAATATTTATTAATTAGCCACTGATGTCATTGTAGACAAAGAACTAAAACTTGTTTTTTTTAAAATATAAACACGGACACGATAACACATACAAAATTCTAAAAGGACAGTCGGGACTAATAAACCAGGGACTAAAATTATACTATAAGCTACCAAACAAAACTAAACAATAGACTTAGACAACCTTTTCAAAAGACGTTGAAAATATTTATTTGTTTATTTATTATACGGCACAAGTACCTTTTACAATATAAAATATAATGAGTTTGTTAGAAATACAAAAATTAAAAATCAAAAACTAAAAAAAAGTATTTAAACATGGGTATAAAAAGAAAAAGAAAAGTCGCACGAAATACATATATTTATATCCTATAAATGTGTGTATGTCAGCAAAAAAAGATAAAATTAATAAACACCAAATATTTAGCAAATATCAGCTTTTGCAAATAATACGTTAATCGTTACTATAGAACATCATAAAATATTTATAAAGAGATGATTTGAATTCACAGAGACTCGAGTTAAAAATGTCCATATGAGAGGTACATTTGTTCCTAGTCTGTGTATGCGCGGTATAGGTGAGTGACAAAAATAGTTGGTTTGAGAAGGGTGACAATAACATATTGGTAACGTATTGGTATATTAATATTGATTAAATCCAGGAGTTCGCATTCGTTGATATTAACATCAACACCAGATTACTTTGTTAAATGAATGTAATAATCAGTAAGGGTTATTGATTTCAACTATATAAAAAAAGTAAATTGATTTCAAATAAAAAAATAATAGTAGAAAAAGTTCCATAGCAATACGAATTAGATGGTTGATGTTTTTCCATATTTTTTCAACTTCATCATTCAGTTGGATTTTTCATTTATTTTTTTTAAGCGGGTCATTTTTAAAATAGACATACTTAATACGCACTCAAATATTTACTATTGTTTCATGAAATCGATTGATTCACTAAATCGTCCTTAACAGATCACTCTAAATACCCATATACTTTATTAATTGAATGTCTTTATTTGTGTTTACAGACTTTTGTGTAACTTAAATAATATGATGGGAAGAAACTCGAAAGTGGAAGAAATAACAGATGGTTCACCTCCAAGAATTGTTACTTACGACAAGGAAAATATGAAAAAAATATAAGATATTTCAAATGAAAAATTTTCTGCTTACCTAAAAAAATATCCGCTTTTTATATGATTTCGTATTTTTTCAAATTAACCGACATTTTTTTTATAGTTCTATGTACTTGTATGCTTTTAAATAAAGAATTGTGTCATTATTTTATTAAATTAATCACCAGCCTAATTCTACCCAAACATATCGAGGCTGTATAGTCAGCATTATTTAGTCAGTATAGTATATAATATAGTCAGTATTGACAGAATGCATTAAGTCAACAGTCTTTATACATTTAAAATATGTTTAAACATTTGTGCAAGATGTTAATTTCAAATTTTATGGAATGCCTAGAAAAAAAAATTCTCTTTCAAAGCTTTAAAAAAAAGAAGATCGTGGAAGAAATAATGCGTTGAAAGAATAAAAATGCTTTAAAAGTGATTATCTCCGAACTTATTTTAATAATTTAATGCATTCTGTCAGTAAAAGCCTCAATATATACGTAGTTTAAGAAATCATAAAGATTTTAACAAACTTAAATAGTAAATAGGTAGGTTAGGTTCTTAATGTTTTTTTTCCCCTAAAAAACAGTTTAAATGTAAATGGTGATTGGAACAGCCGTTGTCAGAATGAAATAAAAATCCATAACAAAAAATATTTTCTTCGGATTATTTTCTAGCACATTTCTAGCTATATTTATTTACTTACGTCATAATATTTTGTAATGTTTTTTAGCTTTGGAAAAAAACATTTATAAAGTGGTAAGCGAAACCACCGGCAGCAGAAAGAAGGGTAAGTTTGCTAGTTAAAAACATAAGAATATTTATTTGAAAAAAAAAATTTCAACTCGAAAAAAACTTTTTTATAAGATCGTAAGTTTTATTGTAAATTAATCTAAAACAGTTTTTCCATCAGATTTATTTATCTATTCTCAAAATATTTGTAAATTTATAAATTGTATGTAAAATATTCCAAAATAATTTGATTTTAATAATTATTGTCACGCATTTCTTTATTAATAGATGTCGCTAGTCTCTAACAGTAAAATATAATATTTTTCATTGATGCCTCTATGTCAATCTTCATTATATATTAAAAAACTAGCGGACCCGACAGACGTTGTACTGGGAGAACGTTGGGTTGCCTGCTATTAGAGAAAGACTAAATGCTTCCATTGATAAGTAGGTACTTAGGTACTTGTATGTGATTAAATTTAAAAACTAAAAATTGTTAATATTCAAATATTGAATTTATGTAGATAAAATAAATATTTTTTTCAAATAAGGCATTCTTTTTGCAAACTTCAAACTCCGGTCTTCTCACCAGCAGAGGGGTGTACTTATGTAGGAAAACGATTTATAAAAATATATTGAATTTAATATTATTTTAGTATTACCATAAATCAAGTAAAAATAAATAAATGGGTAGAAATTATAAGGAAAAGGAAAGGATCTGATTAAGATCCACAAAAAACAACATCTTTCCATTTTTTTATAAATGCATTCGAGGAGAACAACCCTGGTAGATCGATGAATAAAACATTTATGCTCCTTACTTTTTTCACATATTAGATTGAAGATTTTAATATCTACGAACACGCACAGCGCAAAGATCTATATTTCTCTGAAAACCACACGTAAATCGGTTTAGCCATTTAGGAGGAGTTCAGTGACATCACACGTACAGAGGAATTATATACATAAAGATATATACTTTTTACAGGTTATTGATTAATAATTAATTCGTTTCTTTAATTGATTAATTTATTTTACGTTCCCCAATATCATATACTTTTTACCTAAAGCGGTAAGAAAATATAGCTTAATTAAAATTTTCTAAAAATAATTCAAAATTTGACATACCTTAAAAATGTATACCTACCTATTAGATCTAATTTATATATTGAACCAGGTTGTGGTCTTGTGGCTAGTGTCGCGGTCTCACGGATCAGATGTCCGAGGCTCGCACCCAGCTCTGCCACAACTTGGTTCCCATTTTCTAACAGTGAGTTATTCACTTGTTGAAAATGCCCCCTAAAGTAAAAATATTTGGGTAAATCACAAGAACGCGAATATTTATTTTCATCATCATCATCATTCCCTTTCCGCAATATTGGTGCATAGGGCACTGCGTGGGTACACCAATCGCAGCATATCTTGATCATTTTTGTTACATAAAGATGGTAAAGATCATAGATGATCAGTCTTACGCTTCGAGGGTCAGCTCTAGGACTATTAAATATTCTAAAGTAACACCTTTTTTAATAAATATTTCACATCTGTCACGTAATGGGACCTATTGCATGATAGGCAATCGCGCTGACCACTACACTACGAAGCTAACACGTAACACATATACATATATTCGAATCTGGTTATGGTATTGTGTCTAGTGTCTCGGACTTACAGATCAAAGGTCCGTGGTTCGAATTCCACTCTATCGCACTTGCTTCACGTTTTCTAATAGTGAGTTATTTACAACTCCTTGAAAATGGCCCTCAAAATGAAATATTTGGGTAAGTTGTAAGAACGAAAATTATTTTTTTTTAAAATTAAATTTTTGTTTATTTTATTTTATTTTATTTATTTATATATACGCCCAATGGCCATTTTTAAAGACATATTTATACATAGAAAATTATTATAAAAAAGTACAAAGACTCAATGGTATATAAAAGACTTTGTGGGAGTGGAAGCGGGAGAGAGGTGTTATAAGTTAGTTCTATGGTTATCGGTATGAAAGAGTAATTTTTGTCTGAGGTTTCTAGTTGGGATATTTAATATTATTGAGAAGAGTGAGTTGAGAATTTTAAATAGGACTATAAGGTCGGATTTATTTCGACGGTCTTAAAGAGAAGATATATTTAAGGTAGTTTCTAACTCATTATAAGTATATTGGTCTCTGAATAAGCCCAACCTCCAGCTGAAAATCGATGTTGAACTGATTCAACATTCTTAATGTGAACATCATAATATGGATACCAGATAACAGAGGAATACTCTAGGTGCGGGCGAACTAGGGAACAGAAGAGAGTTTTGAGGGTATTGATATTTTTGACGTCAGTTGTGCTTCTGTTAATAAATCCAAGGAGTTTAAAGGTTTTATTGATAACATGTTCAATATGAATTGTAAAAGAAAGTTTACTGTCAAGTATAATACCTAAGTCTCGTATACTAGACACAGATGGTAATATTTCATCGTTCAGTGAGTAGTCGTATATGATTGGATTTTCCAGACGAAAAAATCTCATAACCTTGCACTTACTTAAGTTGAGATGTAGATTATTGGATGCGCACCATGTGGTAAAAGACAGTAAATCAGATTATAATAGTGAACAACCAGAAGGGCTGTCAATCTGTTTGAGAATTTTAGCGTCTTCAGCAAACAGCCAAATTGATGAAGTAAGAAAAGCATATTTTGTAAAATATTTATTTTCTGTTAATTTGTCCAACAAAAAATACATTGTTTCCATCTTATCGTTCGAGTGACATTCTCGTGATGTAGTGGTAAGCATGTTTGTCGACTAATAAAATTCGGAGTTCGACTCCAGCAAAGTGTTTTTTTGTTTTTGTTTTCATTAAAATGTACGATGTTTGTTTTATTATTTTTTTATTTTTTCGAGAAAGACTGGCATGATGACAACCTAGCCCTAGTGTTGTAACATATTACAGCTGAGATGAAGAACACTTTAGAGAAAGTAATATCGAAATCTAGGCATCTACGGGCTTATGGCCTGTCATCGGCTGGTTTAAGGGGCTTCTTTTTACGTTGTGTAACATTCACCATTTTGCCTAATGAACATCTATATTCCTTCAATCCTTCCATTTGGTGATCATTGTGATCTGTGAGGAGGGGGGGAAGGAATTCGTGAGAAATAGTCGTTCGGTGGTTATAATTAAACCAAAAAAAAACAATAATCAACTGTAATTATTATTATCAAAAAAAAATCTATATAAAGTCTATAAAAAAATCTATAAAAAAATCTATAAAAAAAATCTATGTTAGGGAATCTATATACATTAAGTGGATTAGAAAATGAATAAGGAGCGTCCTCTGGTTAGGATAGTCTCCATCTAACATGGCTCAGCCTGTTCTAAGATGGAGATTTTTTATGTTTTAAAGTATTAACATAACAATAACAAAAAAAAAACTAAAATTACTTAATTAAAAATGCATAGCTAATCAAATGTAAGAACTAAATTATATCGGACGACATAAAAAAATAATTAGATCCAGTTGAGATTGGAGTTTCAGGGATGAAAAATTTAAAAAAGGGATGTGTAATTATTTCATGCAAAGGACCCGAAGAAAGTCTAATTTTACAGGAAGAAGTAAAACGAAAATTTGGAGACAAATTTTATATATATTTTACTAAAAAAAGACCAGTATGGATAACCAGCATTTTTTCCGTCTAACGGAAAAAATGACCACAAAAGAAATTGAAGGGAAAATAAAAATACAAAATGACAGATAATAATTAACAGACGATATTCATATTACAGTAAAGTATGTTAAATGTTAAAAATAACCATTAAATTGATTTGGTCATATGTTTTTTTTAAATTTTTTGTTTTTTTTTTATTGAAATAAACGGCACTTAGTGCCTTTTACATATTAGTTACAAATACAATTAAATATACACACATGTAAGCATAAGTAATACAGAGCATTTAAAACAATATTATTAATCAACAAATTAAGAAAGTCTAAAAAAGATAAACTATATAAAATATTACCAGTTATAGAATTATCGATAAAAAAAAGATAATTTGGTATTAGAAATACTTTGAACCAGTTAAAAAAAATTAAGAAAACAATTTTGAATAACATTAAAAAAAAAAAAAGTATTATTATTTAAAACTAATACTTAGGTAAATAGTATATATTTATGTATATATTTATGTATTATGGAAGTTGACGGAAATACCTACAATAGGATTATGCAAAAAGAATAATTAAATATAGGTTAGGATAGGATTCCACATCTATCTATACTGCGACGCTTCAAGTGTTCGTCCAGGGTAACTGGGCGGCCGACCAAGCGTTTGGGTGTCCTCAGTGTCCTGCTAATCACGCGACAAGCCTAAGGAGCCTTTCTAGCGACAAGTAATTCAATACAGGGGTTGTAGACCATTGAAAAGTATTCTTTATTGTAACTCGATAGTCAGCTACTGCAATGGCAGAATTTGAATAAACTGGATGGTTTGCTCAAAATTAACACAAATAGAGAATAAATGGTAAATTTTTTACTTTGTGTGAGAAAAGAGGATACTAAAAAAATTTGCATGGTTCAGTCTCCGTTTTCGAAAAAAATAATAAGAAACGCAATGCGTCTGAATTTAATAACTTGAAATATTGTAACATCATGCTTTATTGTTTACCATGTTTTTATTGTGTTTTAACAACCTTTTTTACCGTGTTTTTACTTCATTTTTTACATTATTTCTCACTTTTTCCACTATCTTTATAACTGTTTTTATATATTGATTACTGTTTTTTTTACTGTCTTAGAACGGAGTAAATAAATCTAGTTAGATAGTCAAAGCAACTTAGTACAAATTATAATTTTGTGTATGTAATATAATATGGATAGTAAATAAAATTGAAATTATTTTTGTACAGTTTAATGTAAGTTATAACTTAAATTTATTGCAACAGAGAGGGAAAAAATTATTGAGAAGGGAATATGGAATTACACTGTGGGTAAAGTGGCCACTTAAACCAGCCAATGACAGGCCACAAGCCATGTAAATGCCTAGACTTCGATATTCCCATCTCAATAATGTTTTCCCTCTCTGTTGCAATAAATTATATGAACAACTCCCTAGGGAGGAAATCTAGCCAGTCTGCAAGCATTTGGACATATTTAAACATTGTTAAGTTATAATTACTTGAGTATTTTTCACAACTATCTAAATAAATACATTACAATACACTTATATGTTTTTTACTTTCATCATTATTATTATGATGTTACGTTTATGTCAGTTCGCGTATTGAAAGAGTCATTACCAAAAAGGTACATTATTTTTCTATTAATTCATTGTATTTTAGACTGTCATGTAAGTCTCCCACCCATCATTTAAACTTAAATTGTTCGTTGATTAGGTTAATGGTTAATTAATTATAATTAAAAGTTCAACCCTGTTTGTTGATAATAGTATCGGAGAAGGGGTATATTTATATTTTCACGCATTTAAATGTCGAAGTGCGCGTCTTCTACGTCCAGTAGTACTAACAAAGCCGTAGGTGATGCACGTGGCCGCTTAATTATTACAATAAATACAAATATATCGCGATTGTCACAAGAAGAGAGAGCATTGCTACTTTTACCATGAGACGAAATAATCTTGTGTGGTAAGTTTATAATTGATGTCAGATCAAAACTTTAGTAGACTCGTTTTTTAGGTTTCTTGAAATCCAAATAGATTTGTTATATAAATGGTTAACAATAATTCAATCAAAGCTGTAACATTGATAAATAAAAGCAAAACACAAAGGCTAAATTAAACTTTCTTCATCATCTACTGTAGAATGCCATGGATTGATGCCCGTCATTTCAATAATTTCAATGTGTATTTTTTTGTGTAGTATTTAATACGACATCCGGGACATGTACCCAAACGTGAGCATCCAGTTGAATTTATTATTAATAAATTTATTAATTTTGTGACGAAATAATTTATTGAATACAGCAAGTACCAGCTTTGTTTATTTGACGTAATTGTTCTGCAATTACTTGTAAATTTAAAATTCCTAGTAAATTTTGAAGATAAGTTGATGCTTAGTAATTTTCAATATAAACAAAAAAAATCGAAAAACACGAAATATTTAAACGATTCATTTCGTTTTATTTTATATGATAAATGCCATTTCCAGAATAAAGTGCAAGTATCTTAAGGTGTCTGTTACGGTATGCTCTAAAATACGATCTACGTTATTTTGGAAGTTTTCTTTTAAAAATCGAATGAATATATCAACTGTACAGTTCATCAGAACGAAGATTCGTGTTAAGTAGTTACACATAGTTATGTTTCTTTTTATTTATTTACTGAACACTTTATATACATATACATTTTATGTATATCTAAGAAAGGGCATATTGCCTTAAGGATTTGCAATTGATTGCAAAGATTGCAATTTCTTCCTATACAAATATAGGTAATATTTTCCTCCCTTAAAAACAATTGATGCTGAAAGATTTCCATATTTTTTTAATTAATAAACTATAAAAATATATTTTTAGACAATATTAGTTTAAGTTTTCTTTTAAACAGGGAAAGCTGTTCTAAGGAGAACTGTACATTGTTAAATTGTTTTTGAAATATATATTTCAAATGTCATTAAAATATTTTTTTTATTTTTTCCATCTTAATTAAGATAAAGCTGAAGATCAGCCAGATTTTTTTTTTCTTTTGAAATATTGTTTGTTTTCAATTAATTGATTTTTTCGTGGAAGAATATCAAACAATTTGGCAGAAAAAATTTCTTAGACCCTTGTCTAGATGTAATATTGACAATAATATTATTTCTGGCGCTTGTGCTATATATTCTTGTTGATGAGCAGGGGGATGACGATGTCCATCTCCTTATCTGTCTAGTAGTATAATTTTAGCGTATATTAAGTATGTCTCAGGCACATCAAAGGCTTTAAAAAATCCGTAGATGGGGTTTTTATTGGTAGGTACATTGAGAATGATTTTTATGATGTGATATTGTTTGGGTCAAAAACGTTCCAAATAAAATAAATAGACCCGTTATTCCAATATTAAATTTAGCTTATTTATATTGGGGTAGTCCTCAATAATTTGAAAAAAATTACGTTATTTATTTATTCACGGACATTGTCCATTAATTTATACAATTCATAGGGATAAATATTACAATAAAAAAATTAAAAAAACATTGAAAAATAATAAAATAAGCATTGACAAACATAACGGACATCATCGTTATCATTCACATAAGAAAAATATAAACATATCCTTTATTTATATGAATTTATTTCTGTGTAACTCGTTACCACAGATACGACACTAGCTAGTAGCTGTCGAAATTTTGAAAAATAAAACAAAATTTTCACTTATTCTTTAAATTTGAATGTATTTAGAAATGAAAAGGTATATATGTACTGTTTTTCATAGTTGTTACAGTGTAAAAAAAGCATTTCTTCATCACACACGTCGGCATTATTCTTCACAGCTTTACGTCTGATCACGACGAAAGTCCGTTAGGGAATCAAGGCAAGTAAGGCCCATATAATGTTCTTTAAAAATACGACTAATAATCTACAAACTCAAAAAATTTAATTGTATAAGCGAATGAAACGATATCTCTGTTCTGTTTTTATAATTAATAATAATATTGATAAAAATCCCTTTCATCCATATTTTACCTATAAAGATTAAAAAGGATTTAAAATTAAATTATTATGCTAGAAAGAATAAATTATTTATTTAAAATAAATAAATGTTTTTTCTTATGTTTTTTGGTAAACTTAAAATATTTCATTTATTCGATTTTTCAAAAAATAAAATCAATTTAATTGACATGAGGAAGTTAAGTGCTACAGGAAATTGGATGTAAAAAAAAGTTTTCTTACGTGCGGTAAAAATTCGAGCATTAAATTGAACGGCGAGGTTTCTTGAAAATGTATGAAAAAAAAAGATTTTAATAAAGACGAACTACTTAGAACGGCGTCACTAGTTCTTCCGAATCAACCAATGATAGAGTGTCGTGATAGATTTCCGGTTTACGGGAAGCCAACTCACCAATCAGCAGTACTCACCGAAGAGACCTTGTAATGTCACACACAGAGTAATATTAAAATTACAAAACCAAAACGTCATGGCGCTGATAATACGATACATAAAATATTTTTTTTTAAAAGGATTTTTTTTTACTTAGTTTGATAGTTTATTATCAATGAAATTTCTCATTACATAATTAACTCAATAAATTGGATTGTATTTACGAATGAAATTATTTTTATTTTTATTCTTATTTTTATACCAACTATATACTTCTTAGCACTGTTCCTATCTTTTGTTTCTTTATTTTGATTTTTTTTATTTTATGTTGTTTATATACTCATCTTCTTTTTTTATACCAACTTTACTTCTAAAAACTGTTCTATCTTTTATTGTTTTAAATTGTATTTTTTAAATTTTATGTTGTTTAATATCCTCATGTTTTATTTAACTTCTATGTATGTAAAAGCCTTATGAGCGTGAAAAATTAATAAAATATAAATAAATAAAATATCTGTTTTGTTTTTTAGTTAATGTGTGGTTAAAGTATTTTCTCATTACTTATTGTGATTTTTCTACATAGCGTCAAGTCTAATTATGATATAGGCTTGCAAAGAATGAAGGCAAGATTTGAATTCCCATTTTCTTTACGATTGTGTCCCTGTCAGTTACACGTAATTGGGTTTTATTATTTTTCTAATCAGGTCACGACAAACTTCTTTCAGGATTGAAAGTGACCCCGTCGGAAGTCCTTCGAAGACGAAAGCGGTTTCAGAGTCTGATGGAGTGGAGAGAAAGGAACATAACGTGCTTCCTGACAAGAGACGTGGAAGGAGGGAAAAGAGGATTTTGAATTACTTTAAGGAATTTACGGAGAATACTAGCTTACACGGGCTGAAATATTTAGGGGAGAGTAGGCGCTCTGTAGCTGAAAAGTAAGCATTTATTTTATTTTATTACTATTAGGGAAAACAACAGATGTTACATAAAAAAATTATATATCTCTCGGCTAGATTGATGATTTAATTAAACATAGTTATCTAGAAAGCAGCCAGCCATAGAAAAGTGAAACTGAGTTAATAGCACTTTTATGAAAAGAGTGAATGATCAAATCTACACAATATTTGCAATGTTTTTGACTTTGACAAATGATAAACAATGAAAAAATTAGTTTTTAAAAATATTACAAACAAGAATCTAATTATGTATTTTACCAGTTTTAATGTTTTTTTAAGTGCCCTAAGATTTTTCTAGTATTTTGGGTTTTTTCTGTAAATTGAGAAATGCCGTTTTAGTGATCGACACTATTTTCAGAAAATGATTTTACAATTTTTTGTATCAATGCGGTCTGGCTGTTTTTAGCAGAACATGGAATTGACCTTAATTTTGCACCCGATATCACCAATATCTCATTTTTTCAAAATTGTGGACTGACTGATTTCTGCATAACTACGTTCAATTTATCTTCCTCGATAAAATACATCAAATCTTTTCGATATTACTAGAGATAGAGAACGTTTTTTACACAACTCACCCACATCAATAAAGGTTTCAGCTCTTAATCAACAGATAAAACATTAAAGAAATACGTATGTTTAAAGATAAATAGAATGGCATCTAAAGCAATCACATAAACCAGGTAATGACAGGACGTACGCCTTGTAAATGCATAGATTTATATAATCGTTTTAATCGTAGCGATCTGAGATGGGTTCGATGTTCATTCGTTAAAAACTTCCAAAAAATTGCAACGACCTCACTCACAACATTTCGACTGCGCAGTTATGCGCCATGCGCGATTCTGGATTATGGAACTGCGTAAGTGCTTTAGTTCCTTTAAGGCGGTCCTTCGGTATAGAATTGCACGACAAATATAAATCTTCAATATCTGTGGAACCAATTATAACAAACACATCCAGGAGGATTTTTTATGTATTGTGACGGTTTTATGACAAATTTAGCACTTAAACCAGTTGACACGATGGCATTATAAAAAAAACCATAAAATATCTTTTATGCTCAAATTATGGCATAAAATTGTTTTTTGGTTTATTTCACAGCACTTAATTTGAATTTTTGTGTTAGTAGTAGGCACAAATTTTACCAACATACATAGTACCTAGTGTCAAGTGGTTTCTAATCGAAAACTTCACCGCACGCTCCTGATTATTATATTCCTTTCTCAAACATGTTATGTATCTCAGTTCAAACATATGCATAAAAACTGTTATTTTTATTTTGGATATAAAAATGAATAGTTCTAAACGATTTGGTGACGCAACGGACGCAGGGTTCCCGGTGAAATTTCAATAATTATTATTATCAAGATTTTGTATTTGGCACTGTTATAAAATGTGCAAAAATACATACAAACGCGTTGAATCCTTGTCCTTGTGATAAAGAGAGGGAGTAATTTGGCGATATTTATTTTTTGCGTGCATTTACACTTTGCGTCATATATGGCCACACTGATGATTAAACGTCAAATAAATATAAACATGTGAAATCAAACATGACGATTTTCATTTAGAAAATTATTGCGAGCTTAAACATTACTCGAAACACCTTATAAGGTTGAATTGACAAAATATTTTTTTTTCCCTTTTTCAAACAATTTAATATAACATTTGACGTTTGATCATCAGTGTGGCCATAAGTATATCCATTAAAAAAAACTTCAAATTTACTTTTTCTCTACCCCGCAATAAGATCCATAATAGCACCCCTGAAGTGATAATATTTAAAATAAGCCCAACTATGATGCATTTTTCTCGATCAAATGTCAAGTGCCGTCCATACAAATCTTTAATTAACTTTCTTATGTAAAAGTATTCTAGTTTGCTCATATTCCTAATTTATTTTTTTTGTCATTTTTAAATTCCACCGTCAGAGTCCAAAACCGCAGAGGATCTTTTGTGCAAAGCGTTCCGCAGCCGGAAAGATTTTTCCTGTAGTTTTCTTAACCTACAACTTTTTTTATTTCATGAATGTATACAAAAAGCTATAGAACTTTGTACGGAAATTAAAATAAAATCGAAATAAAAAAGTATTAAAAAAAGGCAGTAAAAATCACATGATTTTTTGTTTAAAACTAAATAAGTTAATTACCAATCGCAAATTCCGTCCGTTGTTCGATAGAAAATGTATCTAAGGAG
Source organism: Micrasema longulum (assembly GCF_059751315.1). Classification (NCBI taxonomy): domain Eukaryota; kingdom Metazoa; phylum Arthropoda; class Insecta; order Trichoptera; family Brachycentridae; genus Micrasema; species Micrasema longulum. The sequence goes on along the minus strand of NW_028277684.1, from coordinate 2,063,413 downwards.
GTATTTTTAAGGAGTGCTTTTTTGGCTTGGTTACATTTCCGGCCAATTTTTTTTTCAAAAAACATGTTACGAGAAAACGCGTTTAAACGCGAACACAAAGATTAATCTTTGAATTAACATTTGATAACAAATATCTTCGATTAACCTTTAATCTGTAATACCAGCACCATACATTTGGCTTTTCAGATGAACAGTGTCCTCTTCTTCTTCCTTCCTTGTTGACTTCAAAGACTGTCGGGCGGGTTAAAATTTCGGAGTAGGTTAACCCCTAAAATATTTTGAAAATGCATTTAATTTGTGAACCGTGTTATTTTTATTTTGTGAAAAAAATGAATTCTAAAAATGTGAAATACGTTACGTAATTTATACATATCAATCGTGTAATTACTTTATTTGTATTTCTGCCTCACATGTGTAATATTATAACCATGCTTCAGGGTATTATCATCTTCTTTTTTTTCCACATTCGCTCCTAAGAGGAGCATGTGGACATCACCAGTTCCCTCAAGAAGGCCCTTTCACCAGCCAGCATTCTCGCCTCCTCCCAAGTCAATGCAGCGCCCCTTAGTTCCACCGAATAAATTCGAAAGATCGTCAACGACGGCCTTCCAGGAAGGCGTGAGCCCGCAGGTTTAAAGAAGAGGCAACTTGAGTTTAGGTTCTCCTGAGGTATGCGCAGCAGTGTCCAAGCCAGTTCCTCAAGACGCTCGTTATAGGAGGCTGCTGCGTTCGTTCTCGTACTTCGATGTTATTTATAAAATCGAACCACCTTATGCCTAATATTCTTCTCAAGCACTTACTCTCAAAACTCAGAAGTTTGGCGTTCTGAGCTTTGGTGAGGCGCCAAAATTCCCACTCATATAGGAGTGCTGGCATTATACAAAAGTTGAGTTGAATAATCAGCATTTTGTTTTGACCGAGTATAGACTAGAGTTCAAGACAACAAACATCACGTTAAAAGTTGCTCCAGCAATTCCTTGACGGGTTGTGAGTTTTTTTAGCATGCTTTTATCCTCAGTTATGTAAACTCCCAAGTATTAAAAGCTGTCAACTTTCTCAATCCTTTGTCCATCAGTAGAAAGAGGCTGATAAGGGTCAGAACAGAATTTTTTGCACATTATCTGAGTCTTTTTGGTATTAATATTGAGACCGAGACGAGTAGAGTTTTCCTGCAGTTTTTCAACAATTTCCTGAAAATTTCAATTTCCAACGGACTTTTCAAGAAGAACCTCGTCGTCTGCATAAGCCAAGTCGGCATGAGATAAAATCCATCAATATGATGAATAAGAACGGTGCAAGGACGCAGCCTCGCCTTACTCCAGTGGAGACCCCGAACCAATCAGTCAAAAAGCTGCCGATTCTCACACGACAATAGCAGTCTATGTGGAGTGCTTTTATAACATCAATAATCTTGGGAGGAATACCACACGCATCGAGAATTTTCCAAAGAGATGGTCGATGCGGACTATCAAATGCTTTCTCGTAGTCAATGAAGCAACACGCAAGTTCATTTCATTGCTCTGTTGGAGAATGCATTGTGGATTTGGTCCACACACGACTTATTAGGAATAAAACCAGTTCGGTTGACTCTCAGAATCTGCAGTCCAGGAGCTCGTATACTGCTCAAGATTATGTGTGCAAAAACTTTTCCTGGAACGCTTAGCAAAGGTATTCCGCGGCAATTATAGCACTCTAAAGGATCGCCCTTCTCGTAAAGTAGAGATCGTACCATTAATCCAACCCCTCGGTCAACTTTCTTCATTCCAGATTTTTGATAATAAAGTGCGGAGAAGCTAAACAATTGCATCCAAACTATGTTTTATCAGCTCGGGACTAATTTAATCTTCGCCCCCCGAATATTATTACAGCGAACATATAATATTTACGTACATATAAACAGTTTTAAGAATTATCTTCTTGGCCAGAAATCAGAAAATGTATGATGCTGTTATCAAAATGTTTTTTGTAATGTTGTTATTATCAGTCACACAAATCAAATAAAACAATTCATGTATGTTTATTATTTTAAGAATTTGGTGGAGTATAATGCTTATTCTGAGTGTAGCTGCTTGTGGTCATTTGATATGGAAGATCTGGAACAAATGGCAACAGAGTCCAGTTATTGTGAGTTTTGCCGAATCATCTACACCAGTATGGCAGGTTAGTATTATTTACGAGTATATCAAAAATAAACTTTCGTATTTACCAAATATATTCAATGATATTTTACATATCGTGGTCATTATTTTTTAACGTTTGAGAAATGGATTTTTATTTTTTTTTTCAGGTACCATTTCCCGCCGTAACAATTTGTTCTGAAACAAAAGCTCGTCAGTCAATATATAACTTTACAGAATTATTTCACCGGGATAAAGGAAATTTCACAGAGACCGAGTAAGTTTTCTATATACGGGTATTTGTAGTAAGTGAATATCTGATTTTATCGGTGTAAATTGTTACCGACTGTGTACGTACAATGTCTTTAAATCATGTTTGTTTGAAATTTTCGGTGTATTTTTGTTTATGTACAGGCAAAAAGATTTTGAAGCTGTATCTCTACTCTGCGACAATCACCTTTTGACCGAAGGTAACAACTTCACCGATCACCAAAGCTTGGATCTACTTATTAGCGTAAGATTTTATTATTTGCATTTTATACAGTTGCATTATTTTTTACTATGATAATTTACAATGTATATCTACCGTTTTATCAAAACTTGAACGAGTTTATTTTAATCGTATAATACCGTCGTCATATTCAATTTATGAATCTATCCACACGTGATATTTAATTGCATACAGTTTGCAAGCGAAAAGCTTAAATAATTCATTATAAAATTATGCAAATACAACATTAAACGAAATGCTTGTTGTTGAAAAATACAAAATAATCGTCATGACACCATTAAAATATTGACAATAACACTCATGCAATAAACCTATAATGTAGGTATCTACTTTAACAAACGATCGATGGTTTCCAAGTTGTTTTCTTTCAGGAAATGATACATTTTGATTATTATACATACATGTACATAAGTCTAGACGCTTGACGCGTACATCTATTAAATTAGGTGGTAGTATTATTACCTATCTACAGCTTTTCCGAAATCGTTAATAATGTAGGTACTTTCGAACCATCAATTTACTGATAGTTATCTCATAAGCACGCGTATACGATATAACAGTAAGTATACGTGGAAAAATAATCTTAACTTATAACTGCCTGTGAATTATTGTTAGTTGCGTGTATGCTATGGAAGAACGGATACAATGATATTAAATGTGGAAATGAGTATATTTGTAATTGAACATATTTGAACAATATAAAGTAATATTAAATTTTTCTTCAAGAAACTTTGATTTTACTTTACAGACAATTAAAGATGACTCCGTTAACTTCTCACTGAAATCCGGACACATTGAGAGCGTGTTGCAAAACATCGCATTCTTTTCACATCTGACAAGGATCCTCAGAACATTGAACAAAATCGCCCTAAACAGCATTGTCGATGTGTTCCTACAGTAAAAAAAACTATTCAAGAAGCAAGCGGTGTTATCATTCCTGGCTAAAGATGACACACTTGCCATGTCCGCATAGAGCAAGCTAATACCATATCAACTTTAATTCGAAATAGTTTGTGAGATTGTTTAGGTTACGTTCAGTCAATGTATATAAAGCTTTAATGCCCATCTTATGGATTAGGACTTTTGTAAACCTGTCGATAGGTTAAAAAAAATATTTAAAAAAAAAACTACAAACACCGCTTAACGTATTATATTTATTTAATTATTCTAGTAATCAGTGGCGACTTTGATACCAAATTTCTAATGAAGCTTAGATTTTAAGGATACGTATAATATGCATAAATGTTAAGTGCGACATGCTTCATTTTGATTTTTATTTTCGTTACTATTTTATTTTTACAATGAATTTTACAGATCGCTCCAGAACTGTCAGAAACAATGTGGCACTGCAAATGGAAAACTTCTATAGAAAACTGCAGTACCATGTTTAGTCCTATACTGACCGAAGAGGGATTGTGTTTCACATTTAACATGCTTAACGCCAATGAACTTTTTAGGAAAGACGTGTAAGTTTTCATTGAAAATAGATTCATGAAAAAATGACAATAGTTTTTTACATATTCTAATTAAGAGGATATATTATCACTACGAAGGGTATTTTCATAAACTGGGGATATGATTTTAAATGTATCGAGTATTTAAAAAATATTTTTATGATTGCGAGCATTTTACTATAAACATCTGAAACTAATGTTTTCATTTATAATTTCCTATTTAAAGTTTGAAAAAAATAAAGCGGCTCGTAACTGGCCAAAAGGTTGATGACGTCACGCGTGACTTACGGATTCTACGTTCACTCAAATCCCATACTGAGATCGTCTGACGCGGGCGGCTTGGAGCTTTTTATTTGTTTTTTATAGTTAAATTTCGTCTTTTCCTTTGCTTATTTTTTGTTTCCATTTATAAACTTCCATAGCATTATGACTGACATTAGTTTATTTACAAGGAAAATTCGATAACTTGCCCAAAATAGATATAATCATGATGGGTATTATCATCCAATAAAAACTTTTTAAGTTTCGAGTATATAAATGTAAAGGCCGCTAAGTAAGGAAATATATAATGTTTGCTTTCAGGATGTCTTTATTCGAATAGTTGTGGTATTTGCATGTACTATAAATATATTGTTTCGCGTACATTTAATGCAAAAGGGAAGTAACGTGACTTTGATACAACATAACCCATAAAATACCATTGCTTGTAAACATCTCTGTTGCGCGAGTGCGTGTTAATGCCATTTTTTTTATTAAATGCGATTTACATATTAACATTTCAGCCAGGGAAAATTACGGAGACAATGCCATAGGCTACAATAACGGACGGGTGATATTTGAATGGTCAAAAGTCGAGCCACCCCAGAACATAAAGTTAGAACCAAAGCGTACTCGGTGACGTTAATTTGCGATGAAATTCAGGAAATAATAGATTACCGCAAGTGTGAAGACTGTCCAGCGTCTCAAGGTCAGTTGCCATTTTGTAAATGCAATAAATTTCACAAATAAAAAAGGTAGGTTTTCATACTGCAATTTTTTAGTAATTTTATATATATGTGAAATTTATTGAATTTACAAAATGGCAACTGACCTTGAGATGCTAGACAGTCTTCATACTTGTATAGTCTACAGCAGGGGTGCTCAAACTTGAACTGCTGGCGATCTACCTCAATATTTTTAGACTACTTACGATCGACTTGAGAGGCTGCAAGTATGTGTGATGCAGGGTTGTCGTACATACACGATACACCCTACCTACCTAGGTAGGGTGTACCGTAGCATATATAGATATTAGCTTTCCGCACGGTCGATCGCGATCGACTGGTCGATCGCGATCGACCGTTTGAGCACCCCTGGTCTACAGTCTACATTATTAAATTTAGTATTATGTACTGAACAAGACCTGCGAAAAAAAGTATATTAGTTTGTTTTTTTTTAACATCTCGTTTTATAACGTTCAAATGCGTTCAACCATTTTTCCGCATTTTTTCATTAGGAATAAAAAATCTTTATTTTGGGGTCTTCACCGTAGTGTTTGTGCACATCGGAACTAAACAGTACTTGTATCTAATAACTAAATATATTTTATGCGCGTTAATTAGTTAAAACAGTGTAAAAAAACCGATTGCAATAAAAACAACACACAGGCTATACAAATTCGTATGAACTTGTTTGAACGGTCAGTCGGAATCGTAACGCGTGACGTCACAAGACCATTCGGCATCCTAATGGTCGTTTGACGCCAATTCAAAGTATACGTTTATTATATATATACGAAATATTAACGCGTGGACATAAAAAAAAAATCTACAGTTATCATTGTAATTTTTTTCTTTATTTAAAAAAAAAAAAAAACGTGATAATACCCTATTCGGTGTAACTTATTTACATTTCCGTGCATGTTTTTATGATGGTCAGACTATCTAATTGATTTGTAAAGCAATTTCAAATCCTAGCTCTATAAAAATACTAACTACAGGACCTACTAGTTTTTTTATGCATCGTTTACCTGATACACTAATTCAACGAATGATGTTTAATTATTTGCAGATTGCATTCGCAATACCAATATCTCGATCACAATAAACATTCAGAAGGATGGACTTTGGACGGAGGATATCCTTCCGATGTTCCTTTGGATACGTATCCTGTCAGAGGAACGGTAATAACATTGATATAACGCGGAATTTCCGGAAAAAATCTGAAACAGTAATAAAAAAAATATAGTGTGGCCTTAGAGTATGCGACCTATCTGTCGGTAACAATTTTTTTTTAAATATTGAAAATGCGCTACAAATAAATATCCAGTATAAATATCGCGAGTATTATTAAAACATGAATAAAAAACACCATCCCCTTATCCGCACCGATTCATAGGGCATTGAATTGGTACACCAAATATAGAGTAACTGGAGAACGAATTGGCAATGAACGAAAGTAAGTCGAAAGTGATGGTATTCGAAAGGGATAGTGAGGTTACTGACTGCATAATAAATGTAAACAACGAATGTCTCGAGCAAGTAGAAGAATTTGTGTATCTGGGAAGCATGTTTTCAAGAGATGGAAGAGTAGAAAAAGATGTTGAAAGAAGAGTGAATGCGGGCAACAAAATGAACGGAGCACTAAGCACAGTAATTTCTAATAAAAATATGTCAATCGAAGCTAAACTGGCAGTGCACAACGGAGTTTTAGTCTCAACACTTATGTATGGAAGTGAAACATGGAACTGGCAGAGGAAGGATGAAAGCCAAGTGAACGCGGTTGAAATGCGATCTCTTAGACGAATGTGTGGGAAATCAATGTGTGACAGGGTTACGAATGATGAAATCAGGGAGAGTGTAAATCTGAGTCAAGTATAATTGATAAGATTAAGAAAGGGTCTCTGAGATGGTTGGGTCACGTAGAACGAATGGACGACAAAACAATGGTAAAACAAGTATATATGGCGAAAATGAACGGCAACGTGAGACGAGGACGACCAAAGAAGACGGGGCATGATCAGATAAACCAAAATCTTAAGTCTGGTCATGTCAAAAGCAGACAGAACCGAAGGGCATGTATGACAAGATGTATGAATGTGGAGGAAGCTAGGAATGTATGCCAGGATGGACGTGTGTGGCGGTCCATTCTCTCTGCCTACCCCTACGGGGAAATGGCGTGATGGTAGTAGTAGTAGTAGTAGTAGTAGTAGCACCATTAGTTGCTCAAAAGGAATGGTGATGATAATGATTATTGTAAATATTTCAATGACTTCAAAAATAATGTTAATTAAGTAAAAAATTCTACTGAACTTTTAGACTTTAGATGGTCAACTTTATATAGAAAATACATTTGTGTATACTTAGTACATGCATATGTTTAATTATCGCTGCACCTGTGAAATATTAATAAGTTAAATTATTTTATCACGTTATGGACAGACCTACCCTGATAATAGAATAAAAATGACATAGTCATTAATTTACTCGCAGTTTGAGGAATTTTCTCATCAGTTTTATTATAATGTAGCACTTCTAATGAAACGCTTCTAATCGAACACAATAATAAAGCACTTCTAAATAATAGAGTATAGAAATAATATTCATTTGTTCTTACCTAATAGACAATCGACGATCTTTTTTGATCTCGCTCCGTTTTTTTTCTTTTATTCAATGACGCCCTTTAACATACACCCTTTTCCTTCTATGGGCGACTCCTGATAGCTTATAGTAGTTAATTTACGTATACAATGAAAATGATAATCTAATAATCATTGTCTTGTCCATATAGGGCTCGGGTACTAAAGCCGGTCTCACTATACTGATGAGAGCTTACAATTATGATTTGGACTATATTTGTCGCGGACCGGTACAAGGATTCAAGGTAAGTTCTTTGAAACAAGTATATTTATTATATATATATATATATATAGCTTTTTGTTTGATTAATAATAGAGTGGATTAAACATAAGCAACTTTAATCCGCATAAGGGACATGCATAAATGCTCTAATCGCATAGTATCTTGAACATTTTTGTTTCAAAGAAGTAAGATAACTTATTATGAAAATAAAACTTTGTTATTAGTGTTACACAATTTTTATTATTTTACTAGAACACTACTACAGTTTTGGGAGAGCACTCCTCCCATCGACGGGTGATATAAAACTAATATAGTAAACACATAATATTGTTCACAATGTCATACAATTTAAACAAAAACAAACAAATCAATCAGTGAAACTTGGAGCAGGGGTTTTTTTTTCCACTTATCTAAGGTGTTAGTATATAAATGGATAGATGTCTAAAGTACATATATGAATACATGATAAATGATGGAGAGGAAAGGACATAAGTGGAAGTTACAATAATTAAGCCTAAGATTTAATACGTGGGAAGACACCGCTCGGCTAAGAGAGTGTTAACAGACAGTAGGTAAGTGGAGTGAGGGAGGTCGCAAAGGGAACACGGTCAATAAGGGCGATGGGTGGACAAAAGTGTGATTATCAATTAGGTTGTTCTCAGACTTTGAATTTTTGTGAATTTCTATTATTTCTAGATTATTCATATTACTGCCTTTGTAATTTACTTGGTGCAGGAAACACTCCTGCACCAAAAAAAAACTCCTGCTCCAAGTTTTACTGATTCATTTGTTTATTTTTGTTTAAATTCTATGACATTGTGAACAATATTCTGTGTTTACTATATTAGTTTTATATCATCCGTCGATGGTAGGAGTGCTCTCCCGAAACTGTAGTAGTGTTCTTGTAAAATAATAAAAATTGTGTAACACAAATAACAAAGTTTTATTTTCATAAAAAAATTATAATGAAGTGTTACGAAGTGAATGCCGATTCAATTAACAAAGTAAGATAACGCTTCACTCGGGATTCGCGCCAGTCCAGGAACTTTTACTCAAGGGAGTACGGATATTATCCGCGGTTGTACCCATTAGACTTCATACTGGGTATGCTTGGCTTCTGTAGTTTGGAGAAAAGAAGAAAAGCATATTTACTTCTGTATTTTTTCCGATTGATCCGTGGTATTACGATTAACTTGTGTAACGAAGAGTATTTTTCTTTGCGTTCCTAATAACTATCTTAGACATAAGCAGCTTCAGCTGTTTTATCTTCCTGCTTGTACAACCAGCCTGCCAATAGTAATGCTAGTATAAAGAGCAATGTCTTTACTCAACCGTATCTATTCATCGTAAAATTACCTAAATAGAATTTATTTATTATTTGATCAAAAAAATTTAATTTTTTTATTTTCTATATGAATACCTCAATGGGCAATCTGGGCATAACCCGTGTCAAAGCATTCATTTACATTATTTTTATATTATGTTCTAGTTACAGTAGTTGGTATTTATAAAAATATTTGCCTACCTTATTTAATTATAGATTATACAAACTATCGACAAAAACTTGACCATAATATTATATTTGGGTACCTTAAAATAGCTTTGCGAATATTCCATCTATTATTCCTAATTATAATAGGCACATATGCCTGAAAAAATCGATGACCGTTTTATGTAAAACGATAAATTGCCCAAAAATAGGTAAGCAGGTGTTTCCCAGGCGTGAGAACTAAGATATTTCTAGCTGGTATGTACAATAGTAAGTCGGACTGACTACCTACTATGAAAATTTACGCAATATACAACGTTTCTGCGGAGACAGAATAGGATAAAAGAACAATGATAAAACCCAGGAAATATTTCAAATGCAGGTGTCTATTGACATACTATTTCCAACCCGTGGGAAAGGAATATGTGTCCTTTTTATTTGCGGTGGTCATCCTTGTAGATCAGGTGTTTGTATTTTATACAATAATACATAATGTACATTTTAGATTTTACTGCACACACCGTCAGAAATCCCCCGGGTATCTCAGCAGTACTTCAGGGTACCTTTGAGTCAAGAAGTGATTGCAGCCATCAAGCCCAATATGATGACCACTTCTGAGGGACTCCGGAATTACGATGCTCAAAGGTTACCATTTTATCTTTTAAAAAATGTAGACGATTTTTATGTTTGAACGTTAGAGAACTGACAAATGGTATTGTAAACTGTTTAGGAGACAATGTTATTTTCCTTCGGAGAGAAGACTGATGTTCTACAAAGTATACACCCAACAGAACTGTGACCTAGAGTGTCTTACCAACTACACTCTCGCTGCTTGTGGCTGTGTCTCTCTTTCTATGCCCCGTAAGATTTCCAAAATTTGATAATTGTTTTCATTGTTGTTACTTTGTAATGTAAATATTGTGTAATGTAATATGTAAAATTATGATTGAAAGTCGTACTATAGAGATCCGACAGTTTATTTTGGTATCTGCAAATATCAGTATGAAATAATAGTAGGTATTATGAAAGATGATTAATGATTTCACAAATATTTCCAGGGAATGACTCAACCGAAATTTGTTCAGCCGGTAGAGTCCCGTGCATGTCAGAAGCTCAAGGTGAGTAATGTGCTTTTAGTACCTTTTCCAGATTTCAATTAATATCAAAACTTTGAACAAATTAAATTCAATGAAAACTGCTTATCCAAAAACCAGATATAATATCAGCCAACCATCAATAGTCAAATTCGTTTCTCGATTAATTAGGTATGGTTGTCAGTTTTCATGGAGAAGTATCTACAACTACTTTTAAAAGCTTTCTGAATAATTTGAAGATTTGAAAATAGTTTTTAAAAACATTTTGTATTGCACTTTAGACAATCTACTAACCCGAGAGATACAGGAAGGGCTGGCGCAAAGGGACAAGTCTCCACGTTCCTCCAGAGGACTAGATGAAGTAGCAGCCCAGTGTGACTGTTTACCAGCCTGTACTTCCATCACGTACGATGCGGAGACTTCCCAAGCTGACTTCAACTGGCAGAAGCTCTTCATTGCCTACAAGGCTAACTTCAGCGAGATGCCCGAGTGAGTGAAACTTGTTGTGTTACTCGCAATATTTGGCGGGATAGTAATTCCAGGATTAGAAGTAAATTGTTTGATTTTTTTTCATCACTATTTCTTTCTTTCTCTATTTGTCTCCAGCGTCAACTTGGCAAGAGCGGTGCTGTTTTTCAAGGAGTCTCAATTCATTACCTCGCGCCGCTCGGAGCTCTATGGGCAGACGGATTTCCTCGCCAACTGCGGGGGACTTCTGGGGCTCTTCCTCGGCTTTTCCTTCCTCAGCCTTATCGAGATTATCTACTTCATAACGTTAAGGTAAGATACCCATGAACTGGAGCACAAGTAGTTTTTCGAAAACTCGTTAGTTTCTTACCTTTCTTTCCAAGTTAATGTAAATAACCGCAAAGATAGATGTATCTTTGCGGTTATATTTTCATACACGGTAAAAATAGTCATGGCAATTATTGAAATAAACCAATGAAGGACACAAAAATTCCGAATTCTGTCTAAATGGAACGAAAGATCTGTTGATGCCAGTTAATAGTCTGGCTTCTCCTGAATAAGTTTTCAGTGGTTTCCTCTTCAATTAGCAAATGCGTAAAAATTCCTAATCAAGGGCACAGCCTACTATTTTGCCATATCCTCACATAATAGTTATAGCAGTTAGAAGGAAAATATCTTTTGCAATAAATAGCAATAAGCCTTTTACAATTGTACATAATAAGCGAGGCAAAAAAATAGCAACTCCTTATACCACGCCCTCATTATTTTCATCCCCTTAAAATGTTCATTCATCTCATGAAAAAAAAGCACCAAAAGTGTAGCGAATAACAGCTCATAACATTCAGGCTTGAGAAAAAACACATTTAATTTTTGTGTTCTCGTCGGGAATCGAACTCGGAACCTGCCGTGCGTGAGTCAATTGTCTTAGATGTTGCATCACGGAGGCCGCCTTTTTTATCAATATAGTTATTTATTTATTTTATTTATTCATATTTTTCGCTTACAAACTATAAATTAATAATAAAAATAATGTGACCTCACTGGGGTTTCCCGTGCCGAGGACACTTAACAATTTAGTTTTTTTTTATTACATTTGAGAATAAACAAAGAAGACTCACTTAAAAAACAAACATAATTAACAAATATTCAGACAGTTTTAAAAACAAGGTATTTATATACATCTATATTATTTATATTACAAAACACACAATGAAAACAACAAAAACCTAACATAAGCCATACAGTTGTGGAGCAGTTGATTCAGCATTGGTATGGGCGAATGAGACAATCCATTTTACTTCTACCTAGCTCCACTATCCATTTTTTTATATTAAATATTTGTTTTCTATTTCAGAGTTATGTGCAACATTAAAAAGATGACCAGCCGTTCTTCCGCTAATGGAACTATAGTGGAAGGGTTCGATACATCTGTGTCTAGTCCCGCGAGGAATATTCATGATAACGGACATAAAATCAATGCGAACTGACGCAATAAACCCACCATCAGTACACATTAGATTTCATGTTACTATTTTCGTGTTCCGAATACATATGCCTATTGTAAATTGTAAGATCTCTAATCTCTGCTTATGAAAATATCTAATCTAAAATAGTCTAAAATTTTACCTCTTTTTATTGAAAATGTCATTATAATAATATATGTACCTATTGTATACCGGCACATAATTTGTACTAGTATATTATGCAATGTTGATGACTGTTTAGATATTAATATTTTAAATATAATAATCTTAATTATAAAAACAATATACAAAACTCAGATGAATAATGTAGGCACAAGCCAATAGAACGAAATGTCTCATTTCTCTATTATACTCGTATAACCTAAGTACAGAGGGGTTTTTTAAACTTATCCCTACCGGAAATGGGTCCGATTAGACCCATTGTAAATGATCGACATAAATCATATAAAAATGTATATAAAACTTTACCACACGTCTTTTCATGATTCAGAGCGTATTGTGATGAAATAATAATACTGTGAAACCCACAAAAATGCCTAAAAGGCGACATTTAAAACTGGGTCGTATTTGAACAATACCGCCAAGCACATATTTTTTGAGCCAGCGGGCTTTTAGAGTGAAAATTAGTTTATTATATAATAATGTATATTAGATAACTTTAATAAATCTATTCTATAAATGTTTATTTTTTAGGCCAATAGAAATATGTCAGGGCATTAAGAGGACTTTTGACATATTGTTAGGTATGTTTAAATGTATTGCAACAGATAACGAAAACATATTTGAGATGGGAATATGTAAGTCTAGATATTTACAGGGCTTATGACCTGTCATTGGTTGTTTATGAAATCCAGCCGTGTTTACAAACATTGAAATATATCTACTCAAAATATTGTTGTCATTGACTAGTTTACAAGTAAATGTCTAAGCTTATATATGCCTTGTCTAAATAATTCATCTAAATACTTAGATCCCAACTAAAATCCCACTTCTTTAAACTATCATACCCTCAATTTTAAATCTGGAAATATAATATATCACTTAAGTTTAGTTAGATGTAAGTTTAGATATACAATTGTAAAGCGCCCTTGAGGTGATTTTTTACAAAAATGGCGTTATATAAATCAGCCAAATATTATTATTAAATACTTTGTTTCTGTTGAAACATATGTCAATACCCATTTGTTAGGTATTCATCTTTTCTTTTATTTTTAGAGGGCGTTTACAAAATATAAAAGATAATATAGTAGGAAGTCTCGACTTAACACGGAATTTTCTAACAAGTCGGGACATAAAATTTAAAAAAATATGTAATTGTGCTTTATGATAAAATTGTGTATTTTGTGCATAAAATAATGAAAATATATGTAGTAAATCAAGACAGCGTAATACAAATAACAATAATATTAATTATCTGATATAAACAATTGTTTCAAGCGGATTTTTTAAATTAAAAAAATGAAAAAAAAAACAGTAAAGAACCGGAAAGTTGAAGGCTTAGCGATAAAAAAACATTAAAATTTATTTCTTTTAAAAAATTTATTTATATTTATAATTTTTTTAACTCATTTAGATTTATCAACAATATTTTAAGTTTGTCCAAATTTTTGATGATTGTTCATAAGCCCTGTAGATGCCTAGACATCTATATTGCCTTCTTTAAAATGTGCTTCATCTCTGTTGTAATATGTTAATGTTAACAGCTCCCCGGGGAGTTGAATCCAGTCCTTGTGTACAAAAATTTGGACAAACTCAAAATATTGTTGATAAATCCACCTGGTCCATGAAGAAGTATAGAAATTGAAAAAATAAAAATTTCAGGCGTTGCCTAGTATGTAGGTGAAATAATTCAATTAGATGAATCTCACTTGCATTAATAAAGGTTTCAGCTCTTTAACTTCACAAACATCAACAGATGAAAGAATTGAAGCAATATAGATGTTAAAATATGGGCAGAATGGTGAATGTTACCCAGTGTGTAAAGTGGCCACTTAAACGAGCCAATGACAGGTCATAAGCCCTGAAGATGCCTAGACATCTATATTGCCTTCTTTAAAATGTTCTTCATTTCTGTTGTAATATGTTAATCATTTGGATTATTATGAGGTGAATTTATGTTATATCTCTTCTGGTTAGCGAAGTCATCGTGTCTTGTATGTTTCCCAACGCGATTCTCGATGTTCGTCAAGTATTTTATGTCAAACTGCGGTGCTATTCTGAGCCGCCCTCGCGGCCGTAGAAAACACTTTATCTTGTGTACATACAAAATACGCGAGATAAAAGTGTTTTCTACGGCCGCAAGAGAGTTTGGAATATCGCCCCTAGTGTGTTTTTTCTTACAGTTCAGTCACAGAGATAACGTAGGGTACGTTGTAGGTATATATTTTTTTTATTTTATTTGTTTATTATTTTTTTCCATAATAAACTAAGATTAACAATAAAATAATTTGACCTCACTTGTGTTACCCGTGCCGAGGACACAACAATACACTTTTTAAAAAAATATTTTACATGTGAAAATAAACAAAGAAGACTTAATATATAAAGATACTTAACAAAAGAAATGTTATTTATGTTTAGAAAGTTTTTAACACTACATATTTTAGTTTATATTTAATTTATGTACACCTGTACTATTTTCTGAGTATTATAAATCGTACAATAAAATAACAAAAATATAACATAAACTATACATTTGTGGAGCAGTTTATTAAATATTGGTTTAGGTGAATAAGACACTCCATTTTACTTCTACCCAGCTCCACTATCCATTTTTTATAGCCCTTTTGAACATTTTCTCATTTCTAATTGTTTTAATAGACAGTGGAAGCAGGTTATAGATTTTAATTGCATAATATTCAAAATCCCCTTATCCGAAAGTAGTAATGTATGCATTTGTTTAAGTTGTCTATGTGTTGAGGATCTAGTGATTGTATTATTTGTATGTGTTGTATTGTATTGTTAGGGTTATGTCTTTCATTTGAGTAAGAATAGTTTTTGAATCTGTAAGCGAGTATTATTAGTTTTATGGTTTATTTTGTTGTTTTTCTATTCTTGTTATGACTGTCTTCTTACCGATTCCCCAGAAGGCGATCATGTAGCTCAGTTTGCTTTTGACATAAGTTTTGTACATCACGATTTTTTTTGGTAATGCGGTCCTGCATTTTGTAGAAAATGTTATGTAATGATGGCATTACTTTAGTGAATTGTCTGTGTCTTTCGTCTATTTTAACTGTATGTCCGTGTTGACTCCTAGGTACGCCACAAAACGTATATATATAATACTCCAGTAAAAATAAACAAGTTATATGTATTATGAATTCTTGCAGGGAGATTAAGACGCGACATGTAATTTTATTTACAGAGAAAATGGGACAATTCGTTCTTAAAAATCCTTTTTATTCCTTGTTTGTATGTTGTAAATTTTTAGCTTCAAAATAATACAAATTTATATTTATTTTTGTGTTTATTTTTTTACAAAACACCTACTCTTTTATCGTTATCCAAATCTTGTTTATACGTTAATTATACTTCTTTATAAAAATATGACGTGCAAATTTTGTGACTACGATCTAAAGGTCACATTTGTTTCGACGGAGCAAGAATAATTATTCAAGGAATTTTGTTCCGGAATGAGTATATATTGTAATTTTGTAAATTCATCTCATCACAACGTTAATATAGTTGGAAACACCTCAACTGTCAAATTAATATTTTCTGTGTTAATTGATCAAATGCTAAAACAAAATTTATAAAGTGATGTATGGCCGCACCTTCCTCTGTTGGTTATTCTGAAACCCTCTTTTCTATTTTACTAATAGTGTCAAACGATGTCTGGGTATAATTTTATGACAGTCTACGGGTTATAAATTATTAACATTTACGCAGAATTTTCCCATGGAGCAAACAGTCTCTGGGGAGAGGAGAACACGACAGGACAAATTTATTTTTAAGTTAATATACATTAATTAACCTAATAAGTGCTATCGAGGAGCGCCATCATTGCATATAAAAACTCGATCGTATTATAATCATAATATTTCCCCATAAGTAAAAAAAAAGTATTTTTCTAACAGGGGCTAAAAAAAAACTATTTACAAATTTTGATGCTTTGATGCTTTTGATGCCTTTTCATAAAAAATAATGAGCATTATTATTTTATCAAAAATTTAGACGGCTGACGGGAATTTCATCTTTAAAAAAAAAATAAGTGGTTTGATTTGTGCCATTTAGTTAATGACTTATGGGGTTTCTGAAAATAACAAATAAAGAAAATATTTCTTGAAAAAATCACAACTAAATGAAAAAAGATTGCTTTGTTTTACGTGGGGATGAATATTAAAATACTAATTGATATACATCCGTATACAGTTATGGTTAAGGTATACAATTGGGGACGGACGGGCGAGACGTAGAGGGCAGACAAAACGAATAATTCCAATGCCCTAGTCGGGCAAAACGGAGAAAGATCGTTTTTTTTTAAAATGACGTTTTTATCATTTGAAAAAATATTACATAGGAATATTTTTCATTTTTTGTTTTCAAAATATTTTGTGATGTCAAAATTAAATAATATAATAAAAAAAAATCTTTGAACGATTGGCTTTTATTTGAGGTCAAACTTAGCATATCCGTCTTGCCCGTCCGTCCCCTATTTATTTCTATACAACGAAAAAATACGAATGCATACAAATTTGAAAAAATATGCAGGTAAAATATGCATAAAATTAATGTACAATATTTCATTTATTCACCTATTAAAGGAAATCAAAACCGAGGAAATTAGTAGTATTTATAATTTTATGAATAAAAATTCATTTAATATTTTGTTTCCCGATGCGCAACCAATGGTGGAAAGGCCACTGCATTGTTTCGCCTAATGCTGCGTATCTCGATCATCTGTTACATAAAGGTAAGTGATTATTCTTGCGCTTCAGTGCTAGTTCAGGGAGGCAGCTTGCCCACCACATACCGCACACCACATCTGAGGACATAAGTCTCCTTGGCGGTGCCCACATACACGGAAAATTTGCTCGTTGTCAAACGAGAAAAGCTGCCCGAAGGAGCTCTCTGAAATCTGGTAGCCTTAGCATATTTGTGCTGAAAGAAAATAATCCAGAAGTACATAATATGTACTTCATCGGATTGAGAAGAGAGGGAAGTGAATTCTTCACTGACTGGGATTAAATTGATCGGACATGATCAATTCGCCGAAATGATTACAATACTTTTTAAAAGCCTTGAAATTCTTTTTATAGCCACCAGATCTGTATATCCGACAGGACCTATAACAGGGCCACGGATAGTAGCGAGAAGCTCCATTCGGTAATCATAAAGAAGGGGAAAGGGACAAGACCAAAGGATGTGTTCAGAAGACTGGTTAGGATATCCGCAGCAGCACGAAGGGGAGTCAATAATATTAAAAACAAATAATTTTTCATTAAATTTACCATGACCTGATAAAAACTGCGTAGTCCAGTGATCGGGGATAACCCAAGAAGATTCTAAGCGCTGACGGATTGAAGGAAAAAAAAGAAAGGTAACCCTCCCTGAAGGGGAAGATTCCCATCGCGATTGCCAAGCATTAATAAGAGCATTAGTTCATGGAGACAGTGAAATATTGCAATAGAACCACGTTTTTTCACGTTCATTCGGTTGCCGAACCCGTAACTTAAAGCCCGGTAGGTGAAATATAACTACTAAGAGAAGTGACTAAGAAGCAGACTTACTTCCACTCAATTTTCTTTATTGGGATTTTTACCTGAATATACATCGAATTAATAGCACTTGTCCGGGGTTCTGGGCAGCTATGTATTACAATGGCTATCTTCATCGGAACACATTTATTTTATTTATTATATATACGGCCTAATCCAATTACAGCAGTTATATGAAGAAACATAATTTATTTATTTAATGCACAAAATTCACAATTTTATCATAGAGCACAATTTTTTTTTTGTGTCCCGACTTGTTAGAAAATTCTGTGTCGGGACTTTTCTATTTATAAATCAAAAACATTTATAAGCATATTAAACAGTATACAAAATAATAAAAACAATATACAAAATAATAATGGAAAAATATAAATAATAAAAATTTATACATGTCAAAAAATGGAATGTAGAAAAGTTATATAATAATACATGGCAATATGTTATTAGTAATTTATAGTAATTTTATAATTCAACTAGGTAATTAATTGATAGTAAAAATAAATACAATAAAGTAATAATAGTAACACATCTACATATATGGTAGAATATGTAATTTAAAAAGCATAATAATAAAGTTAAAATATATATATTTACAAATAATTATGCATCACTATTAAGTTTATTCAATGATGAAATACATATATACGTATATGAACAATAAAGAAGACGGCGTCGATATTATATATTTATTCCCGAAGCAATGTATGTACAAGAAATGTATGTAGCAAAGACAAACAAGGGCAATAAAATAATGGTTTACAATTCATAAACACGTTTATGAAATTGGGATGATTTATCCTAAATAATTCCTAGTTGTGTGACGAATTGACTTATCTACACATGGGGGCATAAAAACAAAAGTTTCTCTTAAAATATTTGATAAATATCAGATTTCAACTTCTGAGCACACGGTTGGGAGCATAAAAAAATAACTGTTTGCAAGAGAGGTGTCACATTAAATATTTTGAAAACGCATATAAGTGCATCTCCGTTCAACGTTTAATTAGAAAATTATTTTTTAATTTATCACATTATTTTACTTTATTTCTTAATTTTACTATAAAGCATAAATCAAGACGGAATAAAGAAAAATCGGCATTTATTTATAGCGTTAAAATTGCGTTCATACCAGCTATGGGTTGGTATTTTAAATACACGCTAACACAGCTATCTCTTCGCGCGCAATTCCGTTCAGAATACCAGCCCTGGTTCTATTTCTCTCACAGACTGTGTTGTTTATCCATCCGGACACGGAAACAAAATTTGTTTTTACATTTAATGCTTACATTGATGCATTGCTTAAAAATTACAAACGTAAATAATTCGTCGAAGTATAATAAATTGTTATTCTTTTCATTATTTTCTTTCGTTTTCTTTTTTTTTAAACTTCTAATTTAATTATTAAAATTGTAATCGATATGAGAAATATACACCAAAAAAATTGATTTCCCATTCTGGAACACGTCTATGGGCCAGTAGGGTGACTACATTCATAAAAAAATGCATCTGTGATTAGTATAAAAAATGTGCCCGACATAACCAACGAATATTGGATTTATTGGAAAATACACTGCAGGTATACTGTGAAGGATTTTGATTATATGCAATGTTCTGCGTTGAAAAGTTTTAGCGACATCTTTGAAATAATATTCAAAACTACTAACTGTTCTTCACCACGACCAATGATTGCTATTGTAATAATTTTGTCTTTCAAAAACATGAGTTCGAGTAGTTCCCTAACGTTTCATAGATGTCTCTCTTGCATCCTTTGGCGTACACGATTGTATAAAATAAAAAAATGTATTAAAATAAAAAAAATGCAATATTTTTTGTAAAATAATGTTATAATGTGTTTTTATTTTATTTATATGGATTGGATAAAAAATATAACCAACCGAAGACAGGGCCAGATAATATTTTTATTTAATGTTATGGGCCATCATAAAACATTTAATAATTTAAACTATCGACAAAAAATGAGCAGTTTTTTCCTTCTGCGTTTTTCTTGAGATAAATGGTTAAGGCGTGCTACGGCTGTCATCTTATGGTAGCAAGTAGCAAGTTCAGTGTTCAGTTCTCAGTAAGTAAACACAAATACACTTATCGCGGTCCGGTCGGCGACACTTATCATCCATGATAATTGGATCGATTAATCGTGGACTTAGTAATCAATAACAATTACGCCATGACGTGCCTCCGGGCACGTATACAGTAGCACACAGATTTATAATACTTCTGGTCTATTTAATTTACGCGAAAATTCCGGAAAGACAAGGAAAACCTTAATTTAAATTACCAAAAATACATATCTTTTAGGAAAACCTCTAAAAATGTCAATCGTTAATTTTAGTATTGTTGCCATCATTCAATTTTTATTCGGTATTTAGAATGCAATTATTATAACTGTATCATATTATAACTTATATTGTAACACATTTTAGGCGGTTGGATTAGTTCGAAATTGAATTAACAATTATTATACTACGGATTTTTATATAAATCAATTTAGTTTTGATATAAAATTCAAAGGTAAATCCCTAAATAAATTTCAAATTAACAATAATTCGAGTTCGTCTAAATTCCAGCCAAAATCGAGTCATTTGATCATCATTCCGTTTTTGCACCTAATGGTGCATAAGGCACTGTATTGGTACACGAATTGCAGCATACCGTGATCATTTTTGCTGCATGAAGGTAAGATGATCAGTCTTGCGCTTCCGGTTCCAGTCCAGGAACTATGAAATATTCTAATGTTAAAACACATTTTAAAATTAATATTTCATGACAATCGTGTCGGGAATGGAATTCGGTTTTTATATTCCCTTTTCGAGGAGATTCTCTGTGCTCCGTTGAAAACATTTGTCAAACTATTTAAAAAAAATGAAATAAGGCAGACTTAAGGAAGTTTAAGTATATTTCTAAAACCAATTGTTCTGAATAATAATAATATTAGACTTGCGATACATACAGTTTTTTTTCACATCATACCGAATTATGTGTTCAATTGAATTAAATACGTGAATTTATTGCAAAAAATATTCATGCAGATAAAATAATATATCACGCGATAAAATTAATAACTGAGAATGCGATTTTAGAAAATATACATATTCATGTGATGTTGTGGAAATGCATGAATATTTTTTGAATAATTCTTACAAAATCGAGAAATTAAACTAGTAATAATATGAAAGTGTTGTACACGATTTACTAGTAACCAGAAGTAAGGTTTAACGAGTAAACTTATTCAAGCATTTAAAAATATTATCATTTTTGTGACGTTTATAATTAATAAATTTGATGCAAAAGTAGCAATATAACTATATTTTAGAAATGAATTTATTGAACGAACTATAATTTTTTTAAATTTTTTTATTAGAATTTGTGATGCTGCAAATTTTACCTTTTTAACAGTTCGTAGATTTTTTTATTATTGTTAGTATTACCTTCAGAGCCTACATTGTGTTAATTCTTTTCAATACAATACACGTCTCAAGTCTCAGGTAGGAATCCAAAGCTCGGCGGATGTATCCGCTTCATAGAAAGCTTTGTTTAGCAAATAATATCCCTTCTGTGCAAGGGTAAAATATGCGCATAAAAACATTTCACGATATTATGTTATTATAAATAGCGTACTTAACAGTTTAAGTTTTTTCAGTTGAGTAATTTTATTGTACTCGTGTGTATTTCATATTTGAGTAATTTTGAATAAATATGTATGCAGTATGTAACCTACACCAATATTGCGTATGTAGGTAGGTACTCTAGCTGTGACTCACGCTTGACCGAGTAAAATAAAAATTGCGATTGACAGGAGGAAGGGGGGCATTGACATTTTGTAAATGTAAACAAAAAAGTATGTCTTGAAATATATTTTTTATTTTCATATATTTTATAATATTCTTTTTTTCAATTATATAGTTCGACGGAATTCAAAAAAAACTTCCGACCGATACATTATATTATCGATCAACAACATACATAAATTAGTGTTTGGCGGTTCCATTATTCACATAACGAGGAAACGCTATTTCCTTAATCACAGGTACAGTAACAATATTAACTCTTGTATAAAATAACATAATAAGTCTATATCACATTAACCCTATTCTATTAAAGCTGGTGGTTTAGTAAACATAAGTCTTTATAATCTAATTACAACTATTAAAGCCTGAGATCTCTCATTTCGGAGGAGTCTTCGCGGAAGATGACGTCATAACGAACATTAGGAAAAACTTCAACATTATTCTTATAGCTCCAGTCCATTGTAAATTACGGAAGAGGACGATTTAACTGCACCGGATCTGACGAGAGCCGAACACCGCATCTAACGAGAAGTAGACTCCTTCGGCGGTAAGCACATGTCGCTGAAGGAGTCGCGGCGGAGCCGGTCCGGGCGGGGCGCGGGCCGGGCGGCCTACCAAGGGCGCCACAGCGGCTCGGGCCGGTAGCTGGTGATGTGGTGCGGCGTGCCGCAGTCCAGCGGCTCCGGGGAGCTGGCGGGCGTGGGCGGCAGGTGGTCGGAGGGCGGCGGCGTGGGCGGGGCGCTGCAGCGGGCGGCGGGCTCGTCCAGGCGGTTCAGGCGGTGGCCCAGGTGCGTCATGAGGCGGGTGCCCAGGGCCACGTCCACGCCGGGAGTGGAGGCGAGGCAGCGGGACACCTCGGCGGCGGCGTGCGTGAAGCCGGCCCGGAAGCGGTCGGCCCTCCGCAGCCCGCGCAGGTGGCGGACGGTCAGCTCCAGGATGTCCGCCTTCTCCAGCTTGGCGACGTTCTCCCCCTCGGCCTGCAACGCGGACACCATGAGCTCCTTGAGGTCGTCCAGGCAGCGGTTGATGCGCGCCCGGCGCTTCCTCTCCAGCATGGGCTTCATGACCTTGCGGTACTGGTATGTGCGGGACACGGGCCGAACTCCCTCGGGCCCGAAGGCGGGGCTAGTCTCGTAGGCTACTTCGTAAGACATCGTGATGTGACAGAATAATATAATAATAAACAAACAAGATAGAGCACTGCACGCGGTGTGGCACGTCTGTTGCGCGCTCCGCGGTGAGACGGAATGAAGTCGTAGTGACGTAAGTCCCCCTTATATAGGGTCTCACCGTGGGAACCGTGGCGGACGGCGAGTTCCCAGGCGCAGGGCGGCCGGGCCACCTGTGGCCGCAGCTGCCGCCCGCACCCGTGCGGGGAGCCCGCCTCCCCGCCGCCCCGCCGCCCCGCGATCCCCGCACGCTTATGTAATGCCAGCATTCCGTCACCCACCACTAATTATTAATTACCTACCGCGCAATCTCGCCTATATTCCTAATCACTTCTGTTTTCATCTTCTAATATTATTATAGCGCCAAACTTAGCGTTTATTTTTTTTACATTCAATTCGATTAGGACTGCATGCTACGCTTCGGTACTCGACTTATTTGCGTCATAATTTAAATAATTGTGTTAACGAATATAATCTTTTTCTTGCACCTCTCTAAATGCGAATAAATGTTATTTACACACAAATTCCTCAAATGCACTTTATAGTTTAAACGTTTTTGCTTTTAAGTAACTATTAAATTGACTTCCGCGACATTTGAGTAGTAACGTTAAAATTGTTATAATTAGCTAGAAAATTAATTAAAATTTAATTTAATTAAATTTGAAATTCAATCAGACTTATCTACAGGTTACAATGATTTTACTCAGAGAAACAAAAATATACATAATAGGGCCTGCGATCCAATTGTATGCACGTATTAACTTAAATTTTCAAATTAACAATATAACTAATAAAATAATAAGCGATTAAAACAATATTCTCAGAAAAAATATGACCTTATCAGTATACCTACCTAAACATGTTAAATAATATAAATTACTTAGCGGTTAGTAGTGATACCTTAGAATCGAATATCGTCTAATATCTGTTCCTAATTATACAATTGTTGTGGTGTGATTACGTTATGCAGTTGGGGATTATCGAGTCTGCTGAGTCCGGAGGTATGCGCCATATCACAGTAATAATGCCCGTAACAAGTCCGTAGAGAAGTGAGTGTGTATAGTCAGACAGGGTCATGCCTCATGCCGCCATGCGTCATGCTGTCGCTGTGTGCCTGTGCCGTGCCGTAGCCACACGCCTTCGACGTTCACAGTTCACACGCGCTACCGCACCGGCGCGGCGCGGCATAGCACCGTACCGTGGGACTTGTGCCATCAGATATCGAGTAAAAAATGATAAGCACATACCGAGATGGTACTTATGAAGAGGGCATTCATTACAATACATATCTCTCACATTTAATATCTCACAAACCATCTATATTGTATTGTATTATCGTATTATGATGTAAGTGTGATGTTCATTATTCTGCGAACCGAGAAAACAGATAATACTTCTGCACTTCTCTTATATTCTACAGCCAGGACGACTGATTATTGATGTACTCGCCGTAGTGATTCCTGGGAAAAGATGACCAGAGTGGTTTCCCGTTGCCCTCTCTGGTGGATTTTTCTGTCGGGGTTCCTTACCTTGGCTATCCTTAAATATTTACGATGAAAATGCCCGAGAAAGACATAGCATGCCTGAATCTAATAAACACTAGAAGATGGACATGTCAAAAGTATAATAATCGGTGTGGGCGCATGAGAAGATGTATAAATGTGGAGGAAGCGAGGTCTATAGTCAGACATTTTGAAATGGCATTCTATTATTTGACTACTCCTGCGAAGAAACGGTGCAATGGTTTGTTTGTTTGTGTAAATGAGTTTTGAAAAGCAAGTCAAATTATAAATAGTGCATCTTCTTCTTGCGGTGCCTTGTCAGGTCCCCTCGACGTTGGCGATCTCTGCAGCGAAAGCATTTCTGTCCTGCACTACTGTTATATTCTGCAGCCAGGACGACTGCTTATTGATGTACTCGCCGTAGTGATTCCCGAGAAAAGATGACCAGAGTTGCCCGTTGCCGTCTCAGGTGGATTTTTCTGTCGGGGTTACCTTCCATTAGCTGGTGGGTTCTGGTTTGGAGGCGCCAGAAACTCGCCGTTCATCCTCTCGTTATCTGCTATGATCACACCGTTATGAGTGTGATCGCGTTGTCCAGGGTTCGCGACGTGGACGCTAACGAGTTGGACTGGTCAGTAGTGTCGCCGGTGGAATGCAACCGGGCATTTGCAGCATTTAAGAGAATCACACCGTCCAGAAGACTCACTGTGACCCCGCTGACAGTTCGGACCTAACATAACCTAACTCTTATTAAATCTTATTGGATGTTCCCTAATCACGCGATACTCGTGGGACCAATAATCGGCGAGCTTTCTGAAGAATAATAGTACCGCGGATCGAAGTAAATAATGTGTTAGATTGATTTTAAAAACAGTTTTTACTGTCTCCTGAAATAAATTGATTTGGTAGATTAGCAGTAGCATTTATTCAATTCTTCAAAGCTAATTTTTGAAAGTGAAAAAGCTGAAACCTTTTAAATATAACTGCCTTCAAATTGTTCGTTTAAAATTTGTTTATGTACCGTCCAAAATTCGTTTTTTTTAACTCTTGGGATATATTATATATGTAGGAATAATCGGCGTGCGTGCATGAGAAGATGTATGAATGTAGAGAAAGCGAGGTCTGTGTGCCAAGATAGAGTGATGTGGCTTTCTATCCTCTCTGCCTGCTCCTACGGGGAAACGGCGAGATGGTTTGTTTGTTTGTTATATTATCATAAAATAAAAAACAAAAAAATTCTATTAAAATGTTAAATCCTCGATAAATTTATGAATGATATTTTATTAAAATGTTTGTTTTGACGTTATTTTTTATTCGTGTTTTATTTTTACCATCTTTTGCAAGATATCGGTGATTTTAAAATCATTCTTTCTGTATTGTTGTAGGTATGTTTTTGTTTTTTTTTTTATTGTGTATTTTTAGTGCCGTGAGTAAAAAGTTATTGGTTAGTTTTGTTTTTCATGTGTTTAAGTTAAAATAATACAGATTTAGATTTGGAGTAATCGCCTTTGAAAAAGTTTGAGTTGCAACAATACAAATTGTTATTGATTCTATCACCCTGCGAAAGTAATCAGTACTTTGGATCAAAAAAGTTCAATCAATTTTATTGAATGGACAGGTGAATAATGAATCTGACCTCACAACAGCACGCGCTAATAAATTCTCAATAAAAATGCTTCCATTGCTTGGGCATAAGTATCATTATTAATATATTCAACGCCCAGATAATTTATTACAAGATATTATGTTATGTAATGCTCAATATATACTATATACCCATAATAATAAAAAAATAGTGCTGTACCATTTGCGAAAAATTTGGGTTGAAATAAAGAATACCTTTTTTAAAAATAGTTTACTTGAAATAACGGAAAAATTATGGCTTTTTTTTCAAAATATTATCATGGTACCATGTTTTTAAAAACGAAAATAAGAGTCATGGAAATTGGAACACCACCTTTTACCTTTTCAGACTTGAATCAATTCCTGTGGACATAAAAAATATTTGGTTTTCTTTATGTATTTACATTTTTTTTAAATCTTAGAAACCACCCCATTAACCAACATTTCATGCTGACCTTCCCAAGAATCGAACCCGGGACCTCGATCATGGTAGACGAATGCGCCAACCACTACACTACGAGGTGAACTTTTCTCCACTCGTTTTTCCTTAATCAGAATTTTTACCTAGAGCAGCCATCGAGTCAGAAATACTTGTCAAGAATTCTAGTTCTATGGTGTCATAGAACCAGAATCTATTTTCTATTTTGTGTGTACACAGAACTATACTTACTCCGCACGGACACAGGCTTAATGATTTTTATCTTACATCATATTTTTGTTTAATCTGACATGTTTAATTTTAGTGAAATATATTTCCAATACGTCTTAAATATAATTTAAAAGGACGGCAGAAAGTCGCTTCAAAACCAAACAAACCGGCCGAAGCCAGCTATCAAACAAATTTTCTGTTTAATGCCGACGGCCAATATAAGCAGAAAAAAATAGAGCCTTATTGAAAAATACCAGTAATTAAAAACCGAACTCGCTGGTTTTTAATTTCGGTAGGTACGGGAGTAAATAAATTTTAAATTACGTATATATTTAAATGTACAATTATTGGAACACCAGGGTTGAAAGGGCTTAGAGAAATCCCAAATATATATTTCCATCCGAACTCGATCCCTATTTATATAAGTATAGTATTATAATTACTAAAAAACTTAATTTTCCGTTCTGGAGTTCTGAAACCTCTAAAATTAAACTTATCAGATTTATTGCATCACCTAGTTTAATACGCCAAAAAAAAACAAAAACATCGAAATGTTGAATATAAATATTTTTAATGTTAGTTTATACTATTAACTCCCGAAACGAACCATTTAAAAAAATACTTACATGTATTTTTCAAAAAAGGAATATGAAATTCTCCAGCGTTATTTCTTGGTAACCCTTCTGTTCGTGATAAATCGGTATTTCCCGCTCCTATGGGACCAATAGTGGCGCTCGTGGCTCTGATACGCTGATAATACTCGTGCCGTACACTGCACTACTAAACTTAGGTACTTCCATTAACAGGGCTGCTAACAGCTTTAAACCGAAAATCGCTATTTTTATTTTCTTTCCTACCAATTTTGAGTGAAAATGTACTTATATCGTCTTGGGGCGAAAAGAACTTAGCCAAAGGATCATAATTTGAAAAAAATACTTTTAATTTATTAGTAAAAAAAATATGCCTTTTCGTCGTAACACCTACCAACATTCAGCGAAGTCAATGAAACCTTTAAAACATATTGATTGCCAAATATATTATCTACAATTTTTTTGAAATCAAAGAAAACGTTTTGATATAGTTAGTTACAAAACACATTTGAGATATTTTTCACCTATAATACAAAATACAAACATTCAGAATACAAACATGTGTATGTATCACATTTCATAATCGGGTTGCGGTTCTGTAGCTAGTGTCTCGAACTCACAGATCAAAAGTCCTTGGTTCGAATCTCACTCTATCCTAACTTGATTCCCATTTTCTAATAGTGAGTTATTTACAACTGGTTAAAAATTACATTTAAAATGAAATATTTGGGTAAATTATACGAATGCAAATATTTCTTTTTTACTAAAACAAAAACATTGGCGAATAAAGACATTATTTAAAAAAATCATAAACGTTTAAACCTATAAATAAACTATAAACTAAATTTAAAAAAAGATAAACGTAAAAAGTTTTGAAGTGACATGACAGGCAAATAAAGTATTATTTTTATATTAAGCCAATCATCGACGGAGACAGTAGTAGGTATATTACACATCCTTAAAAATAAAGGTTTGAAAAAATATATCTAAATTTACAAATTATCTATCGATTTTAATTGAATGCGGATATATTACCAACGTGTGGAGCCGGTAGGAAAGGGTAGTTTTTAGTTTAACGAGTATATTATTTAGTTATATCAGTGAGATTTGCCGATTTTCATTTAAATCTAATTATCTGCAAGTGAAAATAACCTAAAGCCGGTATATCCAATGAAACGGTTGCTAGAAGCCCTAGATCCAATGCAGTAGGCAGACGGTAGACATAGGTGCATAATAATAATATAATGGAGCTCGTGCACGGCGCGGCACGGCGCGGCGTACGGGCCGTGCGGCATGCGGCACCGCCTGGCGGGCATATTAACCAGAACACCGGTGTATTAAGTACCCAGAACCAGTACAGTACACCGATAGGTTGGTAGTTGGTAGTTGGTAACCGTACCACGGCACGAGGTGACTTCTGACACCGCCCGTCCATATTGTTATTACAGTTGAGTATTCGCAACATAATACATGGGATTATTATTTATTTTACCTGCCCGCAGGCCTTTCTTGATTTGCCGGTGGCTAGAGTAACTTGCCACACGACCAGTTGAAGATAATGAGGTAACGAAGATTAGTAATCATGCCCGAATGAGGTGCAAATGAAGATTAAATTATAAATCAAAATTTGGCGAATCATTTTTCAGCTTTGTTCGCCTTTTAGTAAATTCTGATACCAAATGCGACATAAGTCAAATCCTTCATTTTTTAGCATTATTATTTCATAGTGTTTTAATGAACTCGGCACTATGAAATAATTTATAATTTTAGTAGTGGTTAAAGTTTAGTATTATATTTTAGTAAAAAAAACACTTTTTATGTGTTGTTCATTACCCAGTCAAAAATCGAACCCAAGGGTTGATATATCACAACACTAATATATTGCATGGCCGAGATAAATAAAGTTTAATATATTTTCATTAAATATTGGTAAAATAATATTAATTTGTATAAAACAATAACTAAAAGTACGTGCCTACCTACATTTTTCTGTAAAAAAAAGACATTTAACTAGGTATATAAAACAGTTTTTAAATGATACCATAACTTAAATTTGTTTAAAAAATATCCTAATTTAAGCCTTAAAATCGACACAGATGAATCGGTAAGTAGATACTTGATTACACGTACTCTTAATGCGATTTCTTACAAAACCGACCGTGCTGAAATTCACAGAGAATTATGATTTATAATAATAATATAATTATATATGAAGGAACATATTTGGATCTAACACCTAATTATACTTTAGTCATAAGTAGGTGAGTGATGAGTAATGAGTAATGAGTGATGAGTGATGGTAATGAGTATCAGCACTTAAACGTTTATATTTTCACAGTTTAAAAACAAGACGTCACATTTAATTAATTGAAATTTTATGCGGACCGGACTGTTCGCTACTTCTCTTCCGTGGGAAATTTTAACAGGTGCCGAGACTTCCAAGTTGACTTTAATATCAGACAACTTTTATCGCAACATTGTAAAAGTCAATAATCATAACGTAAATCGCTTACTGCGGCGCCTGTGTTCCACTTAAATAGTAGTTTCTTCAGCGTTTATGGGTGAAGAAATATATGAGTGTATCATATATAAGTAAATAAAATATTCAGCTAAATGTAGCTTTATCATTAAATATAGATTTATATTATCTACATTTATTGGTGAATTAAAAATACATATTTTTTTGTCTCCAAAAAGCAATAATCTTTTCAAAACAAACTGCCAACCAATATTTGCTAAAACCTCATTACATTTAACTGTTTTCAATACCAGTTGTTTTAAGTAATTTTTAATATTCAGACACTCTGCACAATGGCCGTTTTAGAAAACAATTTTATTTGATACCGCATTTACAATATCAAATGAGGCTGTGAATCTAAATTATTTCAGGTCATTAGGTGATAACATGAATATTATTTGATATTGAATAATAACTTAAGATACCATTTAATTGCTATGTAAAATCGTTTACATGACAAACATGATCTATGAATTTAATGGCAATCATGCCATTTAAAGTAGGTATAAGTTAGTAGAAAAATAACTTTTTTTGTCAAAAATCTTTAGTATGTACTATTTCTCGCTGATTTCACCATCCCTAATAATAATAATAATAATCATTTGTAATAATCATTTTTACGTAAAATTTATTTAGACAGGTGCTCGGCTATCGGTCGTACTTGAACTAAAAGAATTCCCGTTTAAGCTTAAAGTGTAAATAAGTCGGCTCTACGGCAATCATTACTTTCAGGGTGCAGTGAAACGTGAGTCACGGGTATCTTTCAATTTTAAATAAAATTACTGATAAAACCGATCAAGCCTCGTGGGAACACGTTGAATGTTTAAACAGGAATGTATAATCATTTTAATGTGTGGTTTTATTATAGGTATTAAATAAACATAATATGTTGCCATGTTTGAATTCTGATAGATTAACGGAATCTTTATTATTAGGTTTACAATATTTTCAAGTACAGTTTCAGTTTTTTATAAATTAAAATATTTAACTTGAAATGCAAAATTACGCAGGTACCAATTGAATTCATTTTCACATGTAATATTTAAATCCAAACATAGCATATTATTGTTAGTCGCTTGACAAGTAACGATTTAAAATAGATGATTTCGCAAATTGTTTTTAAATCACTGAACGTTGAGTATAAAATAATATTTTTCCTATAATTCCGGGAAAAATGCATGTTTTGAACAAGGCGTTTTTTCAAATAAAGCTAAAAATGATTCGTTGTCGGTTCTCACGGTAATGCGCGCATGGCGCACCTGGTAATGACCTCCCTTGGCCAGTGATCCAATCCTCGCTAGGTGACATTTAGTTAGTAATTACCTGGTATTGTGAATTGTGACCAGCGCACTACGATTCGTGTGCCCGGCGGCCCGCGCGTATCACACGCGTTACGCGTCGCTATTAATGCACAGAAATTTAGTATTTATTTACTCGGTGCAGGGGTCGCCGCGCGACCAAAATGCAACAAAACACTTTCTGTCTGCAGTTCATACAGCAGTAATTAGTTGGCTTATTTGAGTAGAATTTCTCATTGAAACGGAGCAATTATTATTAATGGCCTGCATTTCACAGGGGTACCTACTACCTACCTATTAGAGATGTTTGCCATCGTGATTTTTAGCGTTCGGATCAACATTTGGACTACCGTTTTCTCTCAAAGCAATATAAATGTACGTTGCTCTGGATTCGCAAATAACCTTATATCTACTTATAAATATTATGATTAATTAAGATGTTCAACCAATCGGATATATAATTTTTATATTTTGAATCTTAAAGTAGGGCACACATAAACGTATTCTAATATGTGCTGTAATTATTACCTCTTATTCTTATGCAATTAAATTCTTTATAAACTGTTTAACACATATGTTTTAAATACAAAGAAGTTTGAATTTTGATATTTTTTTTTCCAATACTGCGTTACATAAAATTGAATTTTGTCACTTCGTTTTTTTTTTTTAGAATGGGAGTCTGATTTTTTCCTTATCTTTGGTACTATGATCATGTTCTAGTCGGCTTTGATATTTTTTTTCCTAAGAGAAGTAACGTTATTATTTGTATGGAGGGATCCAACTTTTTTCAACATCAAAAGTTTTATTCGAACCCGTGTCTTGACATAATTAATTTAGAAAATTTCAGATTCCGAGTCATCAATACTACCGCAAAACTCAAATTATTATTTTTGAAAAAGAGTTGGACCGAATTTTCGTAAGTAGAGAATTGAGTTCCCAACTCAATTCTGAAATGCGGTAAAACGTTAAACCTTTATTGCGTAAAAAAAACATCTTTCCTCATTTGTATAGACGCTAAAAAGTTTTATCCTCACAAAACGGTCAGATATCCCAATATTATTGCCTGCATCACGTTTAATTTATGTAAAAAAAATCAGGAATCGAGACCAATACAAAAGGGACTCGCGTGACTCAGTAGTAAAAAATGTCTCACGTATTAGGGCAGCAGCCTACTCGGTGGGTAGCCGGCAGTAGGCAGTAGGCAGTAGGCAGTAGGTAGGGTACCGGTGGATGCGGAGGTATGTGTGCTGGGCGGGCGGGGGGCGAGGGACGCGGGGACCGAGCTCCTTCGATGTTTCTCTACTCGCACCTGCCACTTTTCCCACGGATCGCAGGAAGCGACCGGCGACCGGCGACGGAGAGAGATGGCACGAGCAGATTATACTATGCGTGCCTCTACACGCCCATTCACTACACTACCAAAGTGAACAAACACACGCTCAACCCATTACTACCGTCATAATTACAGAGCGTTGCACTCAATCTGTACTTATGTATCTGTAATAATCGAAGTGATTCCGCTGCGCCGTGCGCGTAGATCCACTTCTTACTTCTTACTTCTTACTTGCTAGATATGTCCACGTCCATGTCCATACTCCGTACTTTCGCAATTAGAGAGTAGCTCGCTTTATGTACCGATACTCCTCACTCCTCCGCAGCACCCAAAGATCCTCTTCGCTTAGCTGGGTTTTGATGAAGGTAGTAGATACCTAGTACTTATTTCAGATACGCTCAAAATTGCTGACATGAAAAATAATTGGTTGCATTTTTCATGAAAATAAGCAATCGTAAACTACATAGAATAAACTATGCTGAAAACGCAAAAGAGTAAGTACCTAATGTATAAATCAAACAAATTGATTTCATAAATATAAGGCCATTGCATATTTTACGAATCTGAGGTGCCGCTTGCTTCTGTCCATGTTCCACTTTATATTTTCAGAAATTTATAAATTTTCAGTTAGCACATATTATAATATTGTATATTATTTGTGTGCCAAGTAATCAATGTCAACAGTAATTATTTTCTATTAATATACAGTATTAGTCAATAGAAATTGAAATAATACGAAAATTACAGAATATAAATAATGGAGGTTTTATATTTCAAACTAATTATTGACTCACTTAAAAAAAAGTTGCTTTCTCCCTAATTATTTGTTTATTGTTGCCTGTAAGTTGTGGGAACGCGATTAATAATAAAATGAACGTAGTGACCGCGAGCAGTAAGAAATGATTAGAATTAAATAGCAGTCATACCTCATACCTGACTACGCCATGAGTGTGTTTTATTACTGTAAAAAAGGGAATAAAGTTACGGTCCATAGTGATCCGATCCTAGATTCCGGTTGGTAACAGAAGAACAACTGTTTGTATTCGGTATTCAAACGGAGTATAATAAATAATTCATCTAAATTCTTAAGAAATTCGAATGCACGATCAATAATGTTTTTTCAAGCCTAAAATCTTCACGCTTTGTCAGATTGGCCCGTAAACTTATTTCCACGTGGTGCAATAAAACCCCATTTACAAAAAAGGGATGTTTCTTATAATAGGGGATTTACAAAAAGATTGAACCCATGAAGGGTCTGACGACTCCTCCCCCTTATTCCAAAGGCCATCTTATAATGGAGTTTTTTCAACAGAAGCTCCGAGATCTTTCCCACGTTCCCACGGTTCTCCCCATGGAAATGTATTCATTATAACATAATGTGCGCACAAAAAGCGCACATGTTGCCTGACGTGCGCTCGCTAGCTTCGTGCACACGCCATCTGCCAACTTCATACTACTTCTTCCTCTTCGAACCGTCTCCGCTCATTCTTCGTCTCGCTCAAATACTCGAGGAACGAAATAAGACAGCCGCGAATCGTATCTTACCCCGCGTGGGTATTTTGCGTCCAGCCGGGAATATCGTAGATGCGTGAATCTTTAGTGGAGCGTAAGTTTTGAAACGACAGTCTAAAAGGAAGGGAAATGAAATATTATTTTTGGCAAACGTTGTGTGCTCGTGTGTGTAGGTACTCGTGTATCATATCTACCTACATAATAATACTATATGACAGGCACTGATATGGCTGGGAACGAGGACAGAACCGCCCGATGTTTATTTGTTATTAAACCTCCGAGAAAACGTTTTACACGTATTGGTTTTCCACTCATCCTTTGGCGTCTAAATTCAAGATGCATACTTAAAATGAACTCGTTTAAAGTATTTGCGCATACCAATCTTAAAGCAAATAGAAGCATTGCAGGTGGCGAAAACGGAGTGCTTCGATTACCCACCATGTCGAAATGGGTACGATTAGAGATCTTTTCATGCTTGAAGCTAATTGCGATACAATACTTTGCTCAAATCTCTACGAGAATTGCATTTTTTTCATCTACTCATTAAGATGGTCGGTGGAGTTATACGTATTATTGTTAAAATCTGAAAGATAGTTCGTCCACCCGAGAAGGCATTACCTACACTTCAGAAATTTACTTGGTTTAATCCATTGGGTGTTATGTACTCGTATTGATATGTCAATCATTTAACCTGGATATTTAATTTGACATGCCTGTTGCCTGACAAATCTGATGGAACGGTGCATAAGGCACTGCATTAGGATACCAATCGCAACGTATATAGAACATTTGTTGCAATAATAATGAAATTTCGTAGTAAAAAAACCGAATTTCAAATAAATAATTAATTTCGATTAAGTCAAGAATCAGACGTAAAATAGGTTCTTTAGTTATCCAAAAGCGGTCAAAATATTAACATTTTACAGATCTTATATGTATGAGAGTAAATACAGAATTGGAAAAACTAGCATGAAAGTAAGGTGAATGCTATCGAAATGCGATCTCTTAGGCGAATGTGTGGTAAAATATATAAGATAGGTGCACACATGTCGAGATTCGTACATTATTTAAGGCTGAGATAAGCATTATCGAAACAATCGAGAAAGGAGTTATGCATTGGTTCGCACATGTTAAGCGAAAGAACGGCTAAAAATATTTATAATGCGAATGTTGATGGATGCAGAAAACGAGGAAGACCGAGAAAGACATGGCATGACTGAATCTAACAAATACTTGAAGATGGATATGTGAAAAGTTGTAATAATTACGGGGAAACGGCGTGATGGTTTGTTTGTTTGATAATCAGAAACAGTTTTATTTTCTGTCACGTTGTGATTATTGACATGACTCAGCTCAACCTCCAAATATCATTGATAATCAATTAGGATTTATTGATGCATTTCTGATGACGTGTATATAATATAACGTCGAAATAGTCCTACGCAATTAGATAAAGATGCACCTCCTACCTGCCCTAATGGTCTTGAATCCCGATCCTGATTGTATTGAGGTTTGTACCTCTCCAATTCTCATCCCTTCAGGCTAAAATTGAGGTTTTTTAAGCCTCGTTAAAGGTGTTGAGGTTCTCTACTAGTGTATTTTACTTTTAATTGAGATAAGATTATTTTATCCGGCGCGGTTATACCTCGGTAGTAAATTAATTATTTCAAATTTTCTTTTGACCATTTTTCTGAAAATCACCTCAAAGGGGCTGTACAATAAATAAATATCCCAAAACGTCTTGCAACTACAGAACGCATGGATATCAATGGATTTATATAGGTGAATCTATAGAATGTGTCCGGGAGGATGAAGAATGCCGTTGTGTTTGTGAAATAGAACCAGAATCCTGGATTAGTGTAATTTAATTCGGTAGCTACTCACAGATAATAATACCGAAATAGGAAATCGAGTGGAGAAAAGTCCGCGTCGTAGTGTAGTGGTTGGCGCGTTCGCTTACCGTGATACTGGGTCAGATTCCAGGGAGGATAGACATGAAACATTTGTTTATATGGGTGGTGTTACGCTGCTATATTTCACGGAACCTGGACGGACACCTGAAGCGTAAGACCGATTAACTTACCTTCATGTAAAAGATGATCGAAATACGCTGCATTGGGTGGTCCAATGCAATGCCCTTTCCATCACTGGATGCGGAAAGGGAAATAATGATAATGATAATAATATCAAAAATAATTTAAATTAAAAGATTGACAAAAAAGAGAAACCATTGGTATCACCATAGAATTAAGAACAGTCCAGAAACCGCATACGCACATCAAACAGAAGGCGACGAAACTACTCATAAATGAGTAGGTGTACGTTTTGACACATTAGTTTCTTTGTAGACGACGCTCAGTTCGCAACTGAATTCGAATTTGAATTCAACTATGCCGTGTTGTGTCCTTTTGAAGTATACAAATACAGCTGGGATCTTAAAGAAACAGGATGCAATCACATTTCATGTGTAATTAGCAAATGAATGGGTATGTAACAAATGGATTACTTAAAAATGGAATTATTTTTCCATCTGTCAGATTGTCGAAGAAACAAAATGAACATTTCGTTAGTGTTGCCAGGGTAGTATTATTTTTAACCCTACTTTGCTCATCTAATACTAACTAACTAACTAACTAACCATCACGCCATTTCCCCAGGGGGGTAGGCAGAGAGGATAGAACGCCACACCACTCTGTCCTGGCACACTTCCTTTGCTTCCTTCACATTCATACATCTTCTCATGCACGCACGTCGATTATTCCGACTTTTCACATGACCACTTTCAAGAATTTGTTGTACTTGATCATGCCATGTCTTTCTCGGCCTTCCTCGACTTCTACAACCAGACACATTCGCATCATAAATCTTTTTAGCCGTTCTTTCATCATTCATTCGCTCCACATGACCGAACCATCGCAAAAGACCTTTCTTAATTTTGTCGATAATGCTTAACTCAGCCTTGCATTCTGCTCTAATTTCGACATTAGGGCACCTATCATACATTGTTTTTCCGCACATTCGCCTATCTAATGAGAAAACTAATGAAAATTGGAACAGCTCTATCGCGGACATTTGAATGACTTTATCCTTAAAACATCAAATATTATTTAACATGATATAAAATATCCGTTTTATGTCAAATAAAATTTGTTTTGTATTTTAAGTTTAAAGTTCATTAAATCAATTACTCTTATTAAATGACCCTTTACTTATCTACTCTGTTGGTCAATCAATATTTCCGCGTGCAAATAAAATTTTAGAGAAATTAACAGATTGCTTTTTTTTACCTTACATTTGTGTTATAATTATATTTTTCTCATCGTGCAACATTACGCGTCGGCATCACGAATGCGCGCTGCGAAAGTGAGGCATAGTGGGGAAATTATTGGACACAGTCCCACGTATTCAAATATGATTCTACGCTCCTTCTGGACTATTCTTAATTATATGGGTATCACATATCAAAAAATCTCATAAGATTCAATTACTTTTCAAGTTTGTAAATTTTTTAAATTGTGTAAGTCTGTATAACAATTGGTCAGGTATCCAAAAAAATTGAAAAATCGGTTATAATTATACTTTTATATTTAAAATATAGTTTACACAACATGAGCGTTCAATGCACTGGATCAACATAATATTAAGTTCTCCAAAACGAAAGACATTTTCAGGAGGAGTGTACAAGTCTGGATTTTGTCTAAGGGAAGAGACCATTGCAGGAGACTGCTGCGAGATATTGCATAGATTTAAATACTATTGAGCCTGTTGTCCAGATGCCCTTTGAAATATATGTGTGTTTGTGTAATAATATTTCATTTTTATTTGTGCAATTATTTAATTATGTACGTGCTTCCACTTTCCATTATGTTGTATCCCAACTCAACACACGACCCTTGACCGCATAAAGTTTGGGATACGTTATTGAATTTTTTTAATAATTTGTATGTATTTTATGAATAAATAAATATAATATATACAAGAGTATACAATATGACGCCTTTCGTCTTAACATGTAACTATCTCATTATGTAACTAACCTAAATATTAACTAAGTTTCCTTATGTACTAAAAATAATTCCTGTTCTGAAATACCTATGGGGGCACACTGCTTATAATACTTTATGGGGAGTATTTTAACAAGCAACGATGACTTTTTTATTGATCAAAATTGGTTCAAAACATAAATAATAAAATTACAGAATATGGTATGTAGATACATAAACTATAGTAACGTTTCTACCTCTGTAATAGAGTAAAAACTTGTACATATTTATATTTATTTTATATGTATATTTTATTTTTTTTACACCACAATAGGCTAGGAGACCAAATAACAGTGGTGAATTACAACACACAACACCCAGGCTTGAGAAAAACCACATAATTTTTTTGAGTTCTCACCGGCAATCGAAATTAGAACCTTCCGTGCGTGAATCAAGCGTCTTGACCACTTCACCACAGAGGCCGCGTAGTTGTATTTAGAGAGGGTGTTCGATTTACATTCATTTGTATTTTCTAAACAAGAGTTTCTTAAAATTAAGATATCTCAAAAGAAACATCATTTTCTACTTTATGGAGTTAACTATATACCTAGATTAATTTAATAATTCGAATGGAATTCTACTAAACAACTGCATTTACAATAAATACGTATATGTGTGTAATTTATTCAGCAAAATCAAATGTTATTTAATTCACATTTTTGTTATTAAGTAATTAACGCTTTAATTTATTCTAATTAAAACATTTCATGCTTAAAATACATATTTACATAAAGGATATTTTATTATTTAAAAATACACTTATTTAATTTTTCATAAAACAATAATGTAAATTCAATAATAATTAAATTCTCAAGAATGTTTTTCAATTCTTCAAAAGTATCACAAACATAACACATTAAGGTATGTTGTATTTTTTTTAAATGTGGCCCGATCTGCCAAATAGATAATATAATCCCAACCCCGGAATGTTTTTTTAAATTATTATTTTGTAGACGCATTCTGGAATGCAGCACCACGTGTTAATGGAAGACTTCAGCGGTTGAAAACCATTGATCTTGAATACGATCAAGTCATGGCAGTGGTATACTATAATTGGCTTAAGAATACTAAAATAAAATAATAAAAAATACTTTTTAATGATATTCATAAATATTCGAAGTAATAATGTATTGATGTGTTATGTATATCTACAAAAGCTTCCCTTGTGGCATCAGTCGTTAATTTCCTGATTTTGTTATTATTATTATTTTTATGGATAACGTATATAGCGCCATTTTCGTAATGAAATACCTTAAGGGCGCTTTACATGGTGATTCTATTGTTAAATTAATTTAATTGAAGCTTTTAAATTTGTAATTTATTAAAACAATTTATTTTGTTGTCACATGCTACGGATTTATTCAAATGATTTAGAGAATAAGTGGGTTTTAAGTTTAGTAACATATCATCGCCGTTCAGGCGAAAGTTACTAACCCAAAAAATATAATTTTGAGAAATCGCAATTTGAAAGTTTGGAGACCAAGAAAAAAAAATGGATTTTTATGTTTTAAAGTTTTGTGTGCACGACACAATACAGTTCTACGAAATAATTGTCCGGTTTTATTTATAAACCAACATTTATATTTTTTGATTAATTAACTAAATCAAATAACAAATTACAACAGCGAAAGGGATCACCTTAAATAAGGTAATATGAAAGTCTAGGCATTTACAGTGCTTATAGCCTGTCATTGGCTGGTTTAAGTGGCCACTTTACACCCTGTGTATTTTTAATATGTCCATTTTTTTATAGATAAGGCTGGATTTTACTCCCCCGGGAGTTATTAAGATCAAAAATTACTGTAACAGAGAGCGAAAACCTTTTCCAGAAGGGAACATGGAAGTATATGCATTTACATAGTTAATGTTTTCCCCCTCTGTTTGCAATAAATTTTCATACAAATAATTTCCCAGGGAGTGAAATCCAACCATGTCTGCGATCTTACGAACATGCTCAAAATATTGTTGATCTAACTAACTGCTATGAAAATAAGTAAAAAACTGAAAAGTTATTTCAGGCGTAGCCATATCAATAAAAAAAATTGTATTTTTCTTCACAAAAGTCTACGTATGAAAGAGTTGACGAAATGTTGATGTTTAAACATAGGTAGAATGGTCAATGTTACAGTGTGTAAAGTGTCCACTTTTTCAAACGGGTTTTACACAAATTTTAAGACGGGTTCTGTTCCTGTTGCAAGTGTCGTAGATTTTGGATCAGAAGGTCCGAGGTTCGAAAACCACTCTACCACAATTCGTTTCCCATTTTTTGATACGGCCATTAACGACTAAAAGAAAATCACTGTAAAAATGTAATAAATACGGTAAATAAAAAATAAGATCGCAAAAGTGTATTTGATAAAATTTCAATTTTATTTATTCATATGTATGTACGTTACAAAATAGAGATCTTAATTCATGCATATATAAATAATAATAAAAAATCAGTTAGGAATTAAAAATCATACGTAAGTAAGCATAATATCTTGAGAATAATATGTTAAAAAATAAAGATAATATAATAACAAAAAACTTTTTTAGAGGCGTGAAAAATTACAATTTCCAAAGTTATATTGTTTAACATGGATATAGCCTTTCCAACAAGCATAACCATTGGAAGGTTGGTCCTGTATATTGGAACGTGGAGCAGTCTATAATGACGCTGTCTAAGGTAATTATCCGGAACTTAAAAGCTAATGCTCTGCATAATTGCAGGGTTGTCAATAATACCGCGCAACAATCGAAAGAAATGAGTAGTTCAATACACATTCCGTCTGGTCTTCAAACTTTTGTAACCAAGCATACCCTGGAGAAACTCAGTGGGATAAAGCCTTGGATAATATTAGCCCTGAATATGAAATGTCAGAGAACTCATAAAAGTAATGCCCAGATCTTCAAATGCCTTCCTGAAATGGCTCCAAAATATCTGTCGGACCTTTGTATTAGGAAAAATACTTGTCAAAAAAAATCTACTCTTAGGTCAGCATTTGATTCAGAAAGATGATAACTTGTCGAAATTCGGCGCTCCCCAAACACTAGATTAGGAGATCGTGCTTTTGCCGCTGCCGGCCCCTCTGCCTGGACCAATTGCCTTCAAACTTACGAATCATCGACAGTCCCAGTCAGTTCAGATCCCAACTAAAATCCCACTTCTTAAGACTATCATGCCCTCAATTTTAAATCTGGAAATATATCACTTTAGTTTAGTTAGAATGTAAGTTTAGGTATACAATTGTAAAGCGCCCTTGAGGTGATTTTTGACGAAAATGGCGCTCTATAAATCAGCCAAATATTTTTATTATTTAACCTTCGAAGTCCGCAAAAGATTCTTGTCATTCACTCTATAGCGGAAAAAAGCGTTTTGAGGGCCCTGATGAAAGACATAACTGAACATTTTGAAATATTTAACAATAATTTATTTCGTTTACCCCATTCAGATACGTTTATTATATCCGCCTGAAGAGTACAAAAATCATTAACAGTTTTTACCCCCTAAAATAGTTCTAAGTCATATGGGAATAAGAAAAAACGCGAATTTTTAATATCATTAATAAAAATAGAGAACAGCAACAGCAACCTTTTATGTAATACAAATAAAGTTTATCAAAAATAAATCTCCCACCCAATAACCTATTATCACAATATAATATAATACCATTATTAATACATAGTCAACGAATGAAAATCAGCACAATAAAAAGTAATATTTTACTAAACGGATTTTAAGTTAGCAAAACCCATTTTGAAAATTGCTTTGAAATATTTTAATTGAGTCTTTTATTGTGAGGGTTTTTTTTATTGGAAAGATAGCTATTGTGCAGTTGGATCTCTGTCGCCGTTAGGTACACAAGATTGCCCTGTAAGAACATTTTGTGGACCCACGAGAGATTAAACAATAATATTCTTATTGTTACAAATCATACAGAATGTTCAACGAATTGAACACGTTTCTATTACGAGAATATTTCTTTATTTGTTGTAATAAAAGATTTTCGTCTCTAAAGGCCAAACTCTTATGTAAAATTATTGGGCATAAAGTTATTTTGGAATATTACAAACCATTTGTTAGCTGTTTAGTTTGGAATGATAATAATAGGCTACCGTCAGAGTCATTCATTGGTTATTGTTTGCAGGCTCATTCATTGGTCCAAATGTTGTTTTCTACTGCTCAATAACGCACTGTACAGAATCAGCTCGAGGAATATGTGTCAAATTGCAAGCTTTTGAAAAAGATAATAAAATCATCTTCATCATTCCATTTCTGCACCGAACGGTGCATAGGGTACTGTATTTATACACCAACCACAGCATATCTTTTTCGTTTTTGTTACTTCAACTCTTTGCTCCGTAACGGTATATTTTTTTCTTGGTGTAACATAACTCATATACTCGTATCCCTTATATGAGAATGCGTTTGATGTAACTTATAATTGTCGGTATTTTTATTTATTTATTTATTAATAACATTATACATATATTTGTTAAGGACAGAGACACAGCTTATAGCGACACAATCAGGAACGACCCATGTCTGAGAACTTGCTCCGACTCGCTAAAAAATCCGTGTTGAGTAGGGGCACTTGTAATGCATTCATAACCATATATAATATTAGGACGTTTTTGAGTAGTTTTGGCCATTTTGAAGTAATTATTTACCTTCAAAAAATGATTTCTAGGGATCGGTTTTGCGTAGATCAGTCTCCAGCTTAATTGTGTTATTTATTATTATTACAACTCTTTACAAACTTTAATATTAGAATTATGATAGCAGGTAAGTTTTTTTTTCCCAATATTTTTGTTATTGGAATATAATGCCAATTTTACATTTATTTTTGTAAGTAGATCGTATTGAAAAAATAAAAACTATTTTCTATTGCATTTCTATGAAAGTACAAATTTGTACCACATTTTTTAATGTAAAAAAAAATACTTTCTTAAATCTATGTAAGACGACCAGGCCAGTGCATCATTTTATTGGCACTATATATACGCGCCACTGCCATTGACATTAATTTCAACCAACTAAATATTTAAAGAAAAAAATATGTATTAAAGTAAAAAAGCATTTTTCATGAATCTTTCAGAACTTTCAGGGAGTACTTGTGTATAATAAAAAGCCCATAAATTCCTGACCATTCTATGTGACGTTGCGTTATTATTCTTCTTCAGACACATAATAATATTTTTGTTATCAATTGAACACTCAAAACTTATTTTGTACATGTTCCAATTCCGGATTACAATAGGGTTGAGCTTGTCCCAGCGAGAAAAGCTTATATTACTAAGGTAAAGCTACACAATATATCTTGCTAGTACAATAGAAATACCTCAGTAACAATCAAGCATGGCAGCAATATTGAAGAAGCTTTTAGCCCCGGGCGATTCACGTGTTCAGCTCACGCCACTAACGGACCTACAAACGACCCAAGTCCTTTTGGGTGCGGTAACGGATAAACCGCCTTAATGCACCAGAGATT
The DNA here is from genome assembly GCF_059751315.1 of Micrasema longulum. Taxonomy (NCBI): domain Eukaryota; kingdom Metazoa; phylum Arthropoda; class Insecta; order Trichoptera; family Brachycentridae; genus Micrasema; species Micrasema longulum. The sequence goes on along the minus strand of NW_028277684.1, from coordinate 2,019,723 downwards.
AGAGTGCATTTTCGACCAATATTCTTATATACCTCTGGTAGGTGAAACAATCTCAGTCAGGTAGACGGCGAGGTAGAAAAAATCTCTTCGGTCGCCACTGGCGGCTATTTGCCCCAATTGGAAAAAATATTACTCCAAACCGAATGAATACTAATAACAGGTTATATCAAAAGAAGACTTCGTTTAGTTAATTGATTGATTAATTACAACCATATTTTGTGATTCCGAACTTTAGCTTGTTATTATTTAATTTTATTCATATCAAAAGTTTATCACGTGGATTTACAAAAGTGAAATGTATTAATTTATTATGAAATATATATAGTATGATATTTTTTAGTGTACATATACGTATAATAAATTAAAAATGTGCATTAAATAGTGTTGCTATCCTTGTTCGAGGAATCACAGGTGGATTCTTATTTAAATTGCGATAGCTATAAATCACATTTTTTGCTATGTGACACAGGTGATAATGGGGTAGTCAATTTGAAAGGAAAAGATAATGTATTTTAGACATGTTTTTATTTAAAAATATCAATTGTTTGGAAGACATTGATTTATAATAATACAAAAATTAAAGCGTACATATAATCACAATCACAATCAGTAATAGTTAATGATAATAACAAATGGGCATTCCCCTAAACTAAATTCTATACAATATCACATTCCTACACCTATTCATAAATCAAATTCAAATTAAAGCTTTTGTATCGTATTTTAAGAGGAAAATTACTTGAGCAATTTCAGGCATTTTATAGAATTAATTACATCTAAATCACAGGTCGCTTATTATCAAAATTAAATCGTAAAAAAATATATGTATAAATCTCTAATCTAAAAAAGTTCATCGTGGAAGACAGTAATCACGTTCGCACTTGTTGAGTTTCGGGGAGAACAAATGGCGATGATTGATATCACAAATTAAAAGCTCGAGGTTGGGTAGGGCGACTTAGGCCTGCACCCAGCGGTCCCTGGTCTGCAGGGCGGGCTGCTGGCACTCCGTGTAGCAGTGGAGGGCGGGGGACACGTCGCAGTCGGGGCGGGCGGAGGTCCAGAAGAAGGTGCCGGCCTCGGTGCGAGCGAAGTGAACAGGAACACAGGTGCCTTGGGCAACGGGAGTAAGGCGCCATTGTCCATCTTCGTCAGCTACGAAGATTGCGGAGTCTTGCTGACAACCGCGAAGTTCATCAAGCAGCGAATTTTCCAACTCTTCATTGGCGGAATTGTCCCCGCATTCTTGGCAGCGCTCTTCTTGGCTCCGGTAATCAGAATCCAAAGACCCTCGCCTCCTCTTCCCTCCGGTACTCTTCCTCAGCATCCTCAGGAGCGGCTTCAGAATCGACTTAATTCTGTGAGACTTGTTCGCCTTCTGGCTGTTGTAAATATTGTCGTTCATCGAGTTGTTCGATGAAACGAGGAACTCGTTTGCGGCGTAAGTAGACATGTTGAATATTCATAGGTTGGCGCGCGAGATAAGACAAGGTATACAAGCGGCTGTCGGTGGCGGAATGTGGACTACCCGCACTGTCGCGGCCTTATAAGGGCACGCCGTACCCCCTCCACCCCTTCACGGGTCGGGGGTGGCTCCGATATAACTATATTTCATCTTAATTTATTTTTCACCGGCTAAGTTTCATTCGTACAAGAATAATAAAATATATCATAATCAATATTACTTACCATTTAAAACGTGTAAATAATTTTAATAGTACGCAGTATTATCATATTCAACGTTATTTTGATAAAATCAATTGGAAAAAATATATACACTTCTTGTTAATATAAAACGCGTGCCAACAAAAAAACTTTAACCTTAATATTTATATTGTTATCCTCAGTGTAACAAGAATCAGGTGATTTTTAAGACAAGTGTATTTTTCGTGAAAGCTTTAACAATAGTTTGTAGTTTACGTATGTAGGGAGTTGGGGGAACGGAACAGGTTAGGGGAACGGACAGGATAGGGGAACGAACTCGTGGATATAAGTCAATAGCGGAGAAGGGGTGATCTCCCCTCAGAAGTTGACCCGATTTCAATCACGGCAGAGTAGGGAGGGTAACGCGGGCATCTGTGAATATTCGAACATATTTGGGAAGAAACATAACTGCAAGTATTTAGAGTTTATCAAAAAAGTCATTTACAAGATTACATTTAAGTTTAAAAAAGTAGACATTTACCAACGAAAAAAAATATGCTCGGGTACGAAAACATTCAGGTGATTAAAATATTGTCTTTGTTTCTGAACGGCCCAACCAAACTTTCATAGCCTTCAATCTCATCCTCGCCAAACAGCGAGAATTCTCCTTAGCATCGAGATAAGTTGTACAAAAAAACCTCTCCACAAGTGGTAGGCAGGTGCGCTGCACACGTGTGCGCCCCGCGCCTCGCGAGGGAGCGAGACGGGCCGCCGGCCCGGCGAGAGCGACGAGGACAGACGCACATTTTACTTCTTGCCCGAGCGGGGTAACTTATGTATTATTTTGCTCTTCATTTTAATATACAGGAGGGTTGATCGTGGGAAACGCTGTGGATCTGAGGTTCCCAGGGTTGATAGGAAAGTTTTTCTGGTGGGTGCGTTTAACGCGGCAGATGGCTTACGAGGAAGAACTGAATGCGCTACATACATATCTCATACCTACCTCTCATATCGAGGGTTGATCTTCCTCACAATACTGTAGCGTTAAATGAGCGTATTTTTTCTCCTCGAGAAAGAAAGGGCCTGCGATAGACTGAAAGGGAAATATGGGAGAATCACAATTAATAACCCAGGTATACAGTACATAGGCCATATGAACCTGTCATTGTATATACCAGCGTGACATACTTTTATTATCTGGGAAAAATAACAGGTTCATTGTTGAATATATTTTTGGGACAGGTAGGCAATTAGATTTAGTCTACGGTCACTGATTTTCGCACGTTTTACAATAAACCCGAAAAAGGAAAAAACTACTTTTTGAACTTCTTTTAAAAATCTAGAAGTATCTGACCCATTGCGAGATCAAACACTCAATAATAATAACTCGTACCTACAATCGTAATAAATATAAATATATACAGTAATTTGCAACAAATATTTTAATAAACCACTCAATTTGCCATAGAACCTTTGTATTTTTTTGCCAAACCTTTTTAACAAAAACATGTAAATATTCATTAAGGTCAGTTGGAGTAAGTTCGCCATAAAAATGAAAAGGAAAATAAATTCAATTACCTTTTTAACTTGTATGTGGTATTAGAAAATATGATTTTTGCAGTAGATTTCCTATGCGAAAAAAATATTCTAATGTTTCTTATGTATATTTGGGTTTTTGTGTCGTTGTTTGATTTGTTTGTATTACTACGTTCTTTTTCCTTTCCGAGGCGGGATCTGGAGCGTGCGGCCGCGGTCTCAATTTGGAACTAACACTGTATTCCTCCACTGTCATACTGGGAAATAAGAAAAAGGTGATTGTGCTGACTATGTGTATTTGATTGATCACAAATTGACAATGCTGCAGTGAGGGGTACAATGAAAGCTTTTAAAGTTTATTTGTTTTCGCTATTTAATTTTAAACTATTTTCGCGGTTTGATTGCAAATAAATATACAATTTTCGCTTATTTAGTTTTAAAAAAAATATATATTGAAATGTGAAACGAAGAAAGACACAAGTCTTTATGAACAGTTTCGGAAAAGGGGTGGATGCTTTCATTGTATGTGAAAAAAACAGTTTTTTAAATTTTGTTGCAACAGAGAGGGAAAACATTTTTGAGAAGGGAATATGGAAATCTATGCATTTACGGGGCTTATGACCTGTCATTGGCTGGTTTAAGTGGTCACTTTACACCCAGTGTAACATTCACCACTCTGCCTATGTTTAAGCGTTCACATTTCTTCAACTTTTCCATCTTTTGACTTTTGTGAAGTAAGAGAGCTGAAAACTTTATCATGAGGGTGAGATTCATCCGGCTGAACCAATTCACCTACTAGGCAACACCGGAAAATAATTTTACAACCTTAATACTTCTTTTTACACCAGTTAGTTTAGTTAAAAATGGTTTGAATACCTATATCCAAATGTTTGTAGACAGGCTCTTTATTACAATAATAATATTTGGCTAATTTATATAGCGCCATTTTTGTGAAAAATAATCTCAAGGGCGCTTTACAATTGTATACTTAAACTTACATTCTAACTAAGCTAAAGTGACATATTATATTTTCTGATTTAAAATTGAGGGTATTTCAATTTAAAGAAGTGAGATTTTAGTTGGGATCTGAACTGACTGAGACTGTTAAAGATTCGTAAGCTCGAAGGCAATTGGTTCCAGGCAGAGGGGCCGACAACAGCAAAAACACGATCTCCGAATCTAGTGTTTGGGGAGCGCCGGATTTCGACAAGTTTTCCTCTGCCTGAATCGAATGCTGATCTAAGAGTAGATTTTCTTTGGCATGTATTTTCCCTAATACAAAGGTCCGATAAGTATCTCGAAGCCATTTCATAAACGGATTTGAATACTGTCCAGCAAAGTTTGTATTTTATTCTCTCTGGGCTTTTTAACCAGTGTAAATCTCGAAGATATTGTGAGATGTGAGAATATTTTTTTTTTTAAGTGAAGCAGTAGTTGGTCCGCACACACTCTGCGGTATTGTAAAGAAGTGATTCCATAGTAGCTGGAGGCAGCGAGAATTGATACAAAAGAAATACTGGTTTTGTATTTTAGGTACTTTATAAATTTGTTTAAAATATTTTATATTCTTGTTGTATATATGGAATACTAGGGATTCCATATCTGAGATGCGTATTCCAAATGGCTTCTAACAAACGTATAATATAATGGAATTAGGGTCTTTGGATTATCAAAGTGTTTACTCATTCGAATTATGAAACCTAACATGCACAATGCTTTGGAGGTAATTTTATTGATATATGATTCAAAAAGTAGTTAGTAGTAGTAGACAACTTAAACCAGCCAATAACAGTAGGTCTTGTAAACACCGAGACTTATATATTTTTTTACATGTTTTTTTCATGTCTGCTGTACTTAATAATTTAATTTAAACAAGGAGCTTATACCTAAAAAAATATGATAATAATGAAATAAATAATTTATTATAAATTATTCAACAAAGTATATAATTAAGATTAGAAAGGTGTTAACATATTGATTATATCTCACATATCACCCACTTAAAAAATTATAGAAAAAAAAAACTCTCTTTAAAAGGTTACCCAGTATTTTAAAAGACTTAATCCATAATAGAATTGAATTATTCATGGTATTGTTTCAGAACCACAAAATATTATATAAACAGAAGACCTGCTGGTACCTACTGAACCTTTTACAAGAAAAATAATCATCATAATAGGGCTTAGCTTTTTTTTTAAACCAAAAATCTAGGGTTGTTTATGTTTCTAGCAACAGTGTGTAAAGTTTGAGACTATTCAGGCATTTGTAAGGCTTTGGTTTCAGGTATTGAAAAATCTTGTCAGCAATGCGTGCGAGTCGAAAGCGTTTAGAAAATTCATCTTGAAAATATTTTTTCATGTAAAACTTGTTATTTTTTTATATCGTGGTTCTTGATATTTGATACGGTGGAGAGCTTTTAAAGTTCAAGTGATTTCAGAGTAGTGAGTCAAGCCAGGTATAGATTTACCGCGGCAAAGTATTATTATTATAGTGTGCATACGAAGTTTACATAAGTTCTTTGTAAATTCTAACGTGGTTTAAACTAATTTATACGACTCATTCCTACTTAGAGTGTCGGTGTATTTAAAAAGTATCGAATTCATTCAAACAAAATTTGAATATCATTTTTCATTAAATGCAGGTGGTATATTTTTAATTGTATAAAAATATATTAAAACTATTTAACTTATTTTCAAATATATTCTAAAATATATGTAGGTAAAATATTTTTTATTTAAGTCTTCTTGCATCCTTAAAGTGATTAACAAGATAATGTATAATAACTAAAAATGGAAACCAACATATTACAGCAGAGATGAAGAACATTTAAGAGAAGGTAGTATAGAAGTCTATGCATCTACAGGGCCTATGACCTGTCAATGGCTGGTTCAAGTGGCCACTTTACGCACTGTGTAACATTCACCACTCTGCCTATATTTAAACATCTATATTCCTTCAATTCTTTCATCTGTCGATGTTTGTGAAGTTGAAGAGCTAAAACCTTTATTTATGCGAGTGAGATTCATCTAATTAAATTGTTTAACCTACATACAAGGCAACGCTAGAAAATGTTATTTTTCAATTTCTATACTTCTTCATGGACCAGGTGGATGTTGAGTAGCCGCTTTGTCCACTTAAATAAGCCATTGACAGGTCATAGGCCCTGTAGATGCCTAGACATCTATATTACCTTCTCTTAAATGTTCTTCATCTCTGTTGTAATATGTTAATATAAACAGCTCCCCAGGAAGTCAAATCCAGTCCTTGTCTACAAAAATTTGGACAAACTCAAAATATTGTTGAATGGTAACTAAATTTAAAACGATTATACTTTTTTCTGTTTTTTATATCAGATTTTTAAAAAATCATCACGCTTGGATTGATGCGTTTTTAAACTTTTTAGTTAAAAATATGTACAGCACAAAGCACACGTTGATTTTGGAGGACTTTACTAGCTTTAGACAAATTTACTTTTTGAATGTTTGGTTTCTGAAAATTCTGAAATGCACCCTCTTTATTTCCTCTTTATTTATTGTCAAAGTCAACGCTTGATATTTCTCCAGAATATTTGTTAAAATCACCCCTGAAACACCATATGCATTATTTTTCTTCATCTTTTCTCTTTATCTTTCTCTTTCTCTTTATTCCCTTTCCTCATTAAAGACATGTATAGATATTAATTAATTTAGATACACATGGGTATTGCTAGTTCTATTTTTGTATCTATTTTTGTTTCTCATTTAAGCTTAGAAACTCAAATGATATAAACAAAACCTCTTTTTTATTGTTTGGTTGGAAGAAATAAAGTGATTTTAATTTTGTATTTTTGGTAAAAATTCTTTTGTGTCCAATAGGAAAACTAAACGTTGAATCGACTTGTGGTCCTGCGGTTAGTTATTTTCAACTCATCGAAAATGGCCACCAAATTTGAAATATTTGGGTAAATCGCAAGAAGTCAAGTAATTTTATTTTATTATGAAGTTATAAAATCACTCACTTCATAAATTTAATTAATGGTTAATATTTTGGATCGGTAGACGGTTTCACTTCCATTAATCATTTTATAATTCAGAATATTTATATTTTTTAAGATTTGCAAAGCAATTCTTAAGGTCAAAAATTAATATCGTGAGTTTTTAATACGAAAGGGAATGTAATAGAAAATGACAAAGGTTTTTTTTTTTTTTAACTTTTAGGTTACTGTTAGATTTACATTTACTTATTGACTAAGTGTTTAAAAAATACGTTCATGATAAAAACTGAGATTATCAACGTAAAATATAAACAAAGCGAAGGAAACAAATTTGCATATTTTTAACGGAAAATTCAAAGTAAAATATTTAGAAGTACCTACGTTTGAAAATGGAACAAAGGAAAAAAAAGCATCGTGAACTTAGAATTTAGTAGAAAATGAAACAATTATTATTTAGACTTCTGTACATTACAAAGGCTGCGATGGCCGGGTTTCATAGAAATAATACAACAAAAGTTCTTATGGAAGGAGTCCAGAGGCAGATCAAGCGAGAGATGGTTAGATTGTGTTAACGAGGAGCGGAGTATGGTAGGAGAAAGCGGAAGCTGTAGAAGGATCTTCAGAGATAGGAGACGATGGAAACCATACCTGCGCTTGGGGGAGATTAAATTGTACCCTGAGACAGAGCATGCAGGAGAAGATAAATAATGTACGTAAATTATGTAAAATAGTACAGTAATTTTTTTACCCTACTTTGCTCATCTAATGAGGGAACTAATGAAAATTGGACCTTGGATTAAACAACGCCGTGGTGGACATTTGACCGACATTATCTTTAAAACATAGAATATAATTTAACATGATTTAAAATCCGTTTTATGTAAAATAAAAATTGTTTTATATTTTAAGTTCAAAGTTCATTAATTCAATTACTCTTATTAAATGACCCTTTACTTATCTCTACTCTGTTGTGTCAATCAATGTTCCCGCGTGTGCAATAAAATTTTAAAGAAATTGTTTTCATTTTAACCCTATATTTGTGTTGTGATTATATTTTTTCCCATCTGGCAACATTACACGTTGACTTCGCGAAGGCGCGCGGTGAAAGTGGGGCGAAGCGAGGGGAATTTTGCACACAGTCCGACGTATTAAAATACGATTCTACGCTCCTTCAGGGCTATTCTTAATTCTATGGGCGGAGGACAGACTTCTATGTATCGCACTTAGAGGGAAAATTACTCGAAGGCAGACTCCGAGGATGTAGCGCGATAGCTGGCAGTCTGCGTCCCAAGAGGAAACAGCAGCACAAACAGACCCATAAGATCTATAGAAAAGATGAAGACGAAGAAAATTTTCTTCTGTTCTAGTAAATTCTTCCAATTAAAAATGTAATAAATGAGTATGTACTTTAAGAAATCAATAAAATGTATCCAGTTGAAGGTTATTAAATATTTCTTAAATTTAATATGACATTAATTTCGATTACTCATACGATTATTTGTACCTCGTTTAATCAAGTAATAATATATCAACAGATTACGAGTAATGATTTGTACCCATGCATTTACCAACCAACCAACATACAATGTTGTACTGCAATTATTCGATACAATCTTGTAAGTAATGCGATATTTTTATTCCAAGATAGGCCCGGCCCAGTTTTTATAATTTTCTTTGAATTTAATTCGGTTACCAAAAAATCTTTATTATTTCCAGCAATTTAAATGTACTGAAAAGGAAGATAATTGTACCTATAATATAAACGAATGCAGCGGGTGTTTTTTTTGTCGTGATAGAAGTTCCAATTGGTAATACTGTATACTATTATTATTATCGTGTAATGAACCATTTTTGTAATATACCTAGGGACGCTTTACAAAGTTATTATATAAAAATTAATTTAATCTAGATATATAAAAATTTATGTTCCGCGTATTTGTGGCCGCAAATCTCGAAAAGTAATCGGGTTGTAGTCTCATGGCTAATGTCTCAGACTCACGGACCAAAGACCGTGGTTCGATTCCCACTCTACCCCAACTTGATTCCATTTTCAAATAGTATTTACAACTGGTTGAAAATGGCCCTTAAAATTAAATATTTGGGTAAATAACAAGAATGCAAATATTTATTTTTACAAAAAAAACGACGTATTAAAAAAAAAAAATAAATCGATGGATTGATTCAATTTTTTTACAGAACATTGCATTTTAGCAGAAGAGTGTTTCAATATACTTTTCATTCAGATGTTCCAACGGAAACAGAACATTCTATGCGTTTTAAATTGACGCATAATAATTGTCATAGTTAACAAGTACTAAATGACAGTTTTATTATTTGATTTTTAAAAATTATTTAATTTTTATTTTTTTACAATAAACATAAATGATAAAACAGAGTATTCAAAAAATAAAGCATAATTACATAGCAATGAAATACATATTAATAGTAAAAATAGTAAACAAAAACATCCCACAAAAGCATTGCCTGTTCGTGGGTATACAATAAAATGTTAATGAATTTTTGCTCCTATAATAAATAATGGAGAGTTATAAAATTTTTGTGTAACAAAAGAAAGAAAAAAAAAAATATGTAAAAGATTATATTGTATTTTCTTTTATAGTAGTTAAAAAAAGAAATAAAAAGTATTTTTTAAAAAACACAAAAATATTCCTAATGATTAAAGGGCAACAAAATATATCATAGAAAAAAAGAGTTCCAGAAGGCAGTGTAATTCCCGAAGGATCAAGTCATAATATGTCTGAACATAGTGATTCCAAAAATACTACTCGCTGCGGCATTTAATACAGGCTGTAATGAATCATTTTATTAATTTATAGACCTGCGTAGGTACCATTGCAATAATCGAGTCTTGACACAACTAACGAATTTATTAATTGACGGGCGGCATTAACCGACAAACTATTGATGACAGTTTTTTTTTTAAATTTGTGCTCTGTATTTTAATTATTAATAGAACGCTTTACTTTCAAACAACACATGCAAATAGCGAAATATCAAAATTTTTTTGCAATTTTAAATTAAAAATGCTGTATGAATTCTGTCATGAAAAATAATTTTTCTATTTATTAGTAGGATAAAAAATGTTTTAAATTTGTCATTTTAAATTCTTTTGAAAGCGGTACATTGCATTGGCCGCGCCATTGGCCGCCCTGTCTCGGTTCGGATAAATTTTGTATGTGAGCGTTTAAATTTAAATAGAACAACGTCATGACGTCACAACTATCAAGGCCAAACATGTTGCGTTTTTGTAAAGATAATTTTTTTAACATTTTTATTTTGAAAATGATGTACGAAAACATTTCTCCACAATATCCATATTGGTTTTGAATAGTTTTTTTCGGTATTCGTAGTATGTGATATTTTCCTATTGTGGAAATTTACTTAAAAAAACGAGTTTCAGTTCTATAATCCGTGGTCTAAGGACCGCGGTTTATAGAACTGTTCACGAAGGTGAACAGTTCATCGCGAAACCCAGATTCTGTTAATTGGCCTCTACGATCCTGTGATTTGACATTACTACTACTACTACTACCATCACGCCATTTCCCCGTAGGGGTAGGCAGAGAGAATGGACCGCCACACACGTCTATCCTGGCATACACTCCTAGCCTCTTCCACATTCATACATCTTGTCATACATGCCCTTCGGTTCTGTCTGCTTTTGACATGACCAGACTTAAGATTTTGGTTTATCTGATCATGCCACGTCTTCCTTGGTCGTCCTCGTCTAACGTTGCCGTTCATTTTTGCCATATATACTTGTGACATCATTGTAGAAATTCCCTTGGAGCGACGTTAATTCCAAGGTCTATGGAAAAAAACCAATAACTCTTGAAGCTTTGGAAGCCAGTAGCCTGTATAACATCCGTCATTTCATAAATAAAGCCAGATTTGTTGAATTAATCCCCAAAAATTGTACTAAAGAATGCCTTACGTAACTGCTATTCACGCCGGACATTTGTCGGATAGCAAGTTAAAAAAATACTTGTTTTCATTATTTCAAATACAACAAAAACAAACTTCTTCTGACAAAAATATTTGCTTGTTTAATTTAAATTTAAAGTTGATAAAAAAAACACCTTATATAAATAAGGTAATTTAAGGTAATTATTTATATAAAGGTAATTTCAACGAAGCAATATTAAAGGAAAATAAAATTGTTAGGGAGGTGAAATAAATAATAAGAGCCGCTGAAATAATATCTATCTGTGAGATATTTAGTTTAGCGTTCTGAACACAAGAAAATAGAAATAATTTTATTGAATAAAAAGCAACAGTTATATCGCAAATAAATTTAAAGAGCTTTGTTTAAAAAAACATGGAGTTTAAGATTAAATACAATAAAGGAAAGATGATTAATTAGTCATACACTTCAAGTGCTAGTTTGGGGTTTTTCAGAGGAAGATCTAATTCGAATGGTAAAAAATATTAGTTTCCGTGATTCTTATTTAACACTAATTATTGGAAAAATTGCCATAAATTCAGTCCAGAACCTGGAGTAATTAATATAGGCGTATCAAATACCTAGTGTGCCGTCTGACATCCTTGGAGATCACGTCGCTTAGAATTGACTAAAACTATGAAGAAGAAAGTGCATGTTATATATTTTACAATAAAGGATAACTGGATATAGCACTATTTTATCAACATAATACACAATACTTTAAAAAGTAATTTTATTAAATTTTATTTGAGTACATTGTTTTATGAAAAATCACAAAATCAGTGCTTGAAATATTTTCTAAACATTTGTTAAGCACCTGATCATCTGGGTACTGGGTACTGGGTACCCACATGTGTTTATGGCACCCTCTTGTGTGGGTATTTAGGGAACGTCACTAATTATGTTCCCTTCCCACTTGTCGCCGTGTAACCTGTAAGCGAGAACTACGAACCCCTATTCGCGATTAATTTCACCCTCACAAAAGGTTCACTTTACCCTCCCCCTCACTATTCAAACGCCCCCTCTCGTGATTCGTTATCCACCCACAGATTCAATATTTTGAACGACTTAATTTAGTGAAGGGAGCAACTTAGACCCGATACGCAATAAAGAAAGTTTCACGTGTTGAGGCATTTTCCTGTCGAATCTTGCATGCGGCAAGTTCCGACACGTTTCAAGGCATACGACTGGGTAAAGAAGTAAATGTATCGTATCAGGTACCCAGATATTATCCCATGAGATTATTCAAGTTTATTTTGTTGCGCAAATACTAATATTGAGTGTGTATTTTTTATCTCGCGTAGTTTCACAAAATAGTATTGGCGTCTCGGAATAAAAAATATACATAGATAATGGGAGTTTGTTAGCATTATCGAACTTTATCGCGCATTAAAGATTAAAGGATATTTTCATAGAAATTTTTCACACCTGGTAACGGTGTAGATTTTGAAAGGAAAATAGTAAATAGCGATACCGCATGCTCCAATAATACCTAGGTACGTATCTTTTGTGTAAATATTAAATAAAATACACAAAGTCTACATCGTTTGGCATTGGAATCATTCATCTAAGAGTTTATACGCATATCGAATCGACTTTAAAAAGCGTCCAAATTTGAAAGAAAAAAGCGAAAAACTGAAATTTTACTGCCTTTCGCTTCGGTGTCAATCGGTCACGGTCTTACCCGCCATACGTTCCCCGTGAGGGAGCTATACACGGCCCCGTCGATGTATGTAGAACATTGTCGGAGTTAACTATTGTGGCCGTGGACCTTTACATTCCCAAAGCTCGGAACTAATCGGGACCGGGACGTAGGCCCCGAACATTATTGTATTCCGAACCTCTTTCAGCATTTCGATGAATACAATATACAAAATGGCGAAGTTTACTTGAAAGTAATCTGAAATATCCTCGACAATAAAAATGGGTTTCCATAAAATACGACACGTCATCTTTGGAAACTTTTACAAAAGATTTTGGGCGATTCAGCGGTGTAACAATTAAGCCGGGCCCGCCGCCTCACTACTCACTAGTGCAATATTTGAAATCATTCGACCGAAATCGTATTTTTTTCTTTCTAAAAGGCGTATATCTATTGATCGAGGGTGGAAGACGAGAAGATAAAATGAAAACATTTATAAATGCGAGAATTATCGTTTTATGTTCGTTTGAGTATTGAAGTCAAGAAAATATTTACAAAAAAGTATTTATAACCTCCGTTGGCTAGGTAGGAACCTACACTTATGACAATACATTATAAAAGCGTATACCTACTTATGTACGTAAAGGTTCTATTGATATTATTTTTATCAGTAGTTTGTAATAAAATTCAATTTATAAAATTTATAAAAACATTTTTTAAACTTTGCATCCAATTATCTATTATGACATGGAAAAAATTATTACTTGTTTAATTTATTCTGTTAAAAATCTTGTGCTCCCGTTTTTTTAAAATATGTTTACATTATGAGAAAAAATAATGATAGACAAAATTTATTAAAAATTTTGTATTTAGATAACATATTGTGAAATTAAATAAAATTGATAATCTAAAGGAGCTTTATTTTAGAAAAATATACCAACTACTTACTCATAAACTGTTTTTAAATTTTAATTACTGTTATTATGATTTTTTGCACGTTAGTAAATTGATTGATGGAATTAATTCTACATAAAACCATACACGAGGACGTTTATAGATACTTATAAAAGAATGTTTACCTGTGCTACGTATTAAAATTTCCGAATGCTGTGGTATTTGGTATTTGCGACGGCGACGGCGACGGCTAGAGAGTTAAGAGAGCTTTGTCCGGAGCCCGTCCCGGCTGTAGCGGGGAACAATCGATCTTGGAAGGAACACGTGTCCATACTGCTGAAAAGGTCCCATAAAATAACAATAACACATCCAAAAGCATTTATTGTGTCCATTGTTAGGCGAGATAAATTAAGGATATCTCAGTCCGATCTTGAAACTAAGAAACTATTAAGTTTTGGGGTATTTCAAAGGACTCTTTAGGAATACGAGCCGGCCTCAGGCCTTAATACTATAATGCATCTTCAGAATATTCCCCAATTGTTGTACAATACTTGCCTACTCACTACACACATTAAAAACCGACAAAAACAAATTACAAAGGCTAGTGTGAAATTATCTGAATCGAAAAGTATTAAATTTCACAGTTGTTTATCAAATCTGTTTATTTTGGTATTTACACACTAAAAAACAAATAATTTAATTTAAACTCAAGCATCGTTAGAAATAGAATGTTTAACGTGATTAAATATCTATTTATTTATTGATTTATACTTTTACATTGTTTGTATTTTTTTTATACAGAATAATGTTCCCTCACCGGGGTGTCCCGTGCCGAGGGAAACATTTTACAAAAATGTGAAACATGCCTAAGATAATAATATTTAACAAAGTTATAAAATATATTTAACGAAGTTAAATAATTAACAAAATAAGAACAATAAAAAAAACGTAATTAAACCAATTAACCTAATTAAAATTAACATAATAAACAAAATAAAAAACAAAAATATTCATAAAAAACATAACCAATTTATAGACTAATTAATAAAATTCATAAACAGTGGATACATTTTACATATTTGGCTTGATCCACTCATCGATCCGTGCGCAACCCACCTCCACTATCTATTTCTTAATAGCAATTTTATATTTTGAGAACTTATTTATTGTCCTTATGGATAATGGAAGTAGATTGTACACTTTAACCGAGTAGTAGGTCAATCCTCTTCGACCGAAGGTTGTATTTATTATTTAATTTTTTTGCAGCATCAGGGTGGAGTATCTAGTAACTATTGTATTTGTAATGGAAGGTAGAGAATAATGTTTACGTGCGTATAATAACAAAGCTTTTGCATAAAGTTGTTTAAAAGAATTTACATTGAGATTTTCAAATATACCGAGGGAGCTAGTTCTGATTGGGACTCTTAGGATAATTTTTATTTAAGCTTTTTGTCCAATTATTATTTGCTTGATCAGTGTGTCATTTGCACATCCCCATCCAACTATCCCATTTTCCAAAACTGATTGAGTAATTGCGTAATATATTTTTACAAGTTCTTTTAGGCTAATTATATTTCTTATAGTTTTGAAAAAGTAAATTTGCTTTTTCAATTTATTTTTAATATGATTAATTTGATGAGTTCATCTTAAATTCCCATCTATATAAATTCCCAAATATTTAATTGAATCTACTCTGTCCGACGCTTTACAAATACATTCAATATTCGGAATTTGGTTATTATAATTACAGCTGTGAATAGTTGTGGAAAGATTTGCATTACATATAGTTTATTATTAATTTTAAATGTTATGTATTTTGTTTTCGAGTGATTTAGTGTTAGATAAGTTGAGTCTAACCATTTTTTTACTAAGTTTAAGTCATTTCAGCCTTTCCAAATACAATATCCCATCAGCTTCCTTGAGACAGTATCACAGTATCATCAGCAAAACTAATTATAGAGCCTTTTATAGATAAGTTACAAAGATCATTTATATAGATAAGAAACAAAATTGGTCCAAGTATGCTTCCTTGAGGGACGCCATATGAAGTTTCGGTTTCGTCGCTAGATTTATTATTAATCTTTACTATTTGCTTTCTGTTTTTCATGTAACTTTGGAACAGTTCCAATTCCTTATTAAGGATTCCTATATTCCTAAGTTTTTCATAAATATATACTAATATATACTATACTTTATGATTATTTATTAATACAATAGGGGAATCTTTTTTAAGGAGTCGCCGAGTGAATAATTAAGAGACGGAGATTTAGGATTTAAAAATACATATAATGGTATTTATAATCAACGAAAATGAACTAATTAGATTATTTTTTTAGTTTTTAAATAATAAATGATAATTTTTAAACATGAAGCATATATAGGAAAATAACGTATAAAAAATACACAAAGATAAGAAAAAAATACGATTTAAATATAAGGTGAAGTGATACTAAGGGTTGAAATGCGATTTCTTCGACGAATGTGTGGGAAATCAATGTATGACAGGGTTACGAATGATGAAATCAGGCGAGAGTGTAAATCTGAGTCAAGTATAATTCATAAGATTAAGAAAGGGTCTCTGAGATGGTTTAGTCATGTAGAACGAATGGACGATGAAAGAATGGTAAAACAAGTATATATGGCGAAAATCAACGGTAACGTGAGACGAGGACGACCAAGGAAGACGTGGCATGATCAGATAAACCAAAATCTTAAGTCTGGTCATGTCAAAAGCAGACAGAACCAAAGGGCATGTATGACAAGATGTATGAATATGAAAGTAGCTAGGAATGTATACCAGGATAGACGTGTGTGACGGTCCATTCTCTCTGCCTAACCCTACGGGAAAATGGCGTGATGATAGTAGTAGATACTTAGGGACGGTTGTGTAAATATAAGTAATACACGTACTGAGGCAAACCTAAAATCTCGAAAGACGGATTGTGGTCCTGTGGGTAGTGACATGGACTCCGAATCATGAGGTCTGAGGTTCGAAACCCGCTCTACTAAAACATGTGTCCCATTAACACGGTTATTTATGACTAAAAAAAAAATATCATTGAATCGAAACATTTTAGTAAATTATGAAAACGCAAATAATTCCATTAAAAAATATACAATATACCCATATGAAAAAAAAAAACAAAAATCAACACAAATAGTTAAAATTTTGAAAAAGTATTCCTCCATTTACAAAAATATATCTGCTTTTTTAGTTGCCATTATTGATTTAAAATCTTAACTTTTCCCTAATAATAACCAAGTTAGTCTTAAGATCGACTCATTTCAATATTGCTAATGTAGATATATACTTGCTCTGGCTCACTAGAAAATCTTTGTTGAGTGGGAGTATTTTTAATATGCCTAACTGGAATTAACATCAATACGTAAAGGGGACCAGATTAAGTCGTGTTGCTTTTTTCGAATTAAATTTATAATTTAAATGCGTTATACCCACAGATAATATAGTATCTATTATTTTGTTTTACCGATATGTACCTATGTGTTTTATTTTAAATACGACAATTATATAAATATCAGTTCAATATTTAAAAAAAAAATCATATGTATACATACTAGTACATACAAACATATCAGAATTTCAAAAATAAGTACTTACAAAGCATTTATGATATTTATCTATGGCATTTACTAATTTACTATTTTTGGTAAAAAAAAATGCAACGCAAATCGTAATCTCATTTTAAGTACATATATTTACCTTGATAATATAATATTTTTACAGTAGGAAAATGTATTAACATTTGGTCACGTAAAGGCTATTAAGAACAACTTTATTGCCATTACTTATGTATGACAATGTGTAGTAAACAATGTTATAGCTCATGCTTTATATTATATGTACACTGGAACCTCTACATTCGATATTAATATATTTCTGGAGGTCTAATGAACAAATAAACTATTTTTCTAATAAGGGATAACTGAAATTCAATTATTTTATATTTTTCCTTCCCCTAAAAATGGTACAGAAATGAAAAAAAACTGTAACTTAAACTTTATTGTTCTAAATAGATATATAGTGGTAGAAGAGGAAGATTAGGACCGTCAATGTCAGGGACAAAAATTGCTGAAAAATAAAACAAAACAGCAAACAGCAATTCCAATTCTGATCATGGGGTCGCAGCTCCAGGACCATGCCGGCGGCGGCGGTGGAAGTGACAACGAATGATATGGAGGAATTTTATTTTCATAAAAATGTGGCAATTAGCTAATATTGCGAATATGGGAGTTGACGAATAATGAGGTTCTTGCTTGTCCACCACCGCATAGCGCACACCGCATCCGACCCACACGCACGGCTGTCAGGGGAACTCTCTGAAATCTGGTAGCCTTGGCGTATTTGTACTGAAAGAAGGAAATCCAAAAGTGCATAATATGCACTTTATTAGATTAAGAAAAAAAGGGAAGTGAAATCTTCACTAATTGAGACTGAAATTATTTTTGAAAGCCCCCAGGGCTGGTATTCTGAACGGTATAGCGCTAGAAGAGATTGCTCTGTTAGCGTGTATTTAGTACGTAAATACACGTTAAAAATGCGTTCTCTACGCGCGCTTTTGCGTTCAAAATACCACCCCAGATCTGTATATTCGACAGGCCCTATAACAGGACCATGGATAGTCACAAAAAGCTCCATTCGGTATTCATTGAGAGAGGGGACCACAGGATGTGTTCAGAAAATTGATAAGGATATCCGCGGCAGCACGAAAAGGAATCAACCATATATTTTTTAAAAAAGGCGAGAAAAGTAAAAATATTATACGTGTAAAGTATGATATTAAATAAATTAGCGAACTTTTCCAATTAAATAGATTTAGATCTTCTCCTTTAATCATAATTTCGTATTAAAAATATGATTATTACAATCACTCTGTTAATATACGTATGTATTATGAACCCACTTGCACGATGCATTGCAATATACATATCATAGCGGGTTTCGATTGATCCACTCATTCAAATATGTACTTTTAATATTTTTTCAGGATTAGGGTAATATTATTTAAGATCTATAAAATAAAGTAAAATCTGCTAACAGCTAGGTATAATAGTATGTAATTTAGCTAAGAATACAAACCTACAAAAAAGAAATATATTATCAATATTTTTTTTTACAAATTAACAAAATTTTGACCCCACATAATTACATATTTATTTATTTTGTTCATTAACGCCCAAAAGGCATTTACCAAAAACAAAAATAAAATACATGCTAACATACTAAATAATAAGCACAGAATATACAGAAAAAATATGTGAAATTAGTTAGAAAGGATATAATAAAAAGTTTTACAAAATAAAAAAAAACAATAATACAAAGGCATGCAAGAAAAAACAGTATGCATATAAACAAAAAATGCAAAGAAATAAGCTTGTGAAATAAATTCTGTAAAGCAAACACAGTAAATAAAGTGTTACGGTAAGCAAAAAAGACAGATTTAAGTTAAATTAATAAACAAGCAAGCATATATTATCGCGAAAAAAGAAGAAATAAAAATTAAAATGGATGTATGAAATGCGTATTTGCCAATACTACAATGCAATTTGATATAATAGTAAAAAATAAAAAACAAAAATAAGAAAATAAAAATAAACAAGTAAGTATTTTTTTAATTTATGGAATTGAATTGTAAATAATAGTTTGACGAGCAGCTACAAATAAACTTGATATTGTGGACTTATAGGATAGTAAAGGATTGGACAAAATGTCTGCAGCCGTTCCATAAGTGTTACCTAACATATGCAGTCTCGGTATCAATGAATTGTTTTGTTGGTTGGAAGAAGTACTGGAGCGATGAAACAATAAAATACTCTTATTGTTGACAGCAGGTACTCTAAAATTAATCAATTCAAGTATTTTTGGTGCGTCAAAAAGAGAGTTTACAATTTTATACAGTTCAATGAGATCATTAATAGTTCTTCTTTCAGAAAGTGTTGTTAGGTTGAGCAGTGTTAATAAATAGTCATAATTCACATTTTGTATTGGAATGTTTAATTTGTAGTTTATATATCGTAGAAATTTACGTTGAACGTTTTCTATATTATAAACATGAATATTATAGCAGGGTGACCATATTGATGAATTAAAATCCACAATGTTTGATCATGTCCAAATGCTTGCAGACTGGCTGGATAGGGAGTTGTTCATATTTAAATTTATTTCAACAGAGAGGGAAAACATTTTTGAGAAGGGAATATGGAAGTCTAGGCATTTACAGAGCTTATGACCTGTCATTGGCTGGTTTAAGTGGCCACTTTACACAGTGTGTAACATTAACCATTCTGCCCATGTTTGAACATCGAAATTTCTTTAACTCTTCCATCTGTTGACTTTGAAACCAACTGAAAATATTGAGAGAAGAATCGGATTCAGTAACACTTTGACTACCATAGTAATTATTTATTTATGTTGTTATTATTGTGTGTTAAAGTTTTAATAATAAATACTTACCTGGCAAAACAAAAATATTGTAATCGGTTTTAACCCACAATCGCCTATATACTGATGGGTTGCAGTAGCATTTAGCACCCTTTCCGCACCCAGTGGTGTATAGGGCGTTGTATTAGTAAACCAAATAGGAACAGAATATTTCGGTTATTTGTTATATAAATGTAAGGTGATCAGTCCTAAGCTTCCGATGCGAGTCCAGAAACAGTGAATGGTATAATATAATGAAAAGAAATATTGCAATTTAAACTACTTTTAAATTGAATATTTTCAGTCCGTTTTGCCAGGAACCGAACCAAGGATATCAAGATTGGTAGATGAAGACGCCAATCATTACATTACTAGGAGAACTATTCTCCATTCGATTTTCTTTTCAGAATTTTTGCCTGAATTTTTACCATCGAGTCAAAAGCACTCGTCCAGGGTTCTGGTTCTATTTCACACAGAACCGTATTCTTAATCTGCCTGGTCACGGATATAGTTACCTCAACTTGTTTCTTATATTATCTAAAATGAAAATAAATCAATTCATTCTAGGCCGTTTTTTTAATGATTTTAAATTTTCTGGGAAAACGTTAAAATTTGTTTATATTATTTTTAATTAATTTTAATTTAATTATTATTTCTAAACACGGTTTTCTTGTTATCACTTTTTGTGTTGTTTTTTTTTACACGAATAATGTTTTGAATTTAAAAATATTTTATTGGGTGTTTACATACGTTGTGTCCGTTTTTTTCCAAATCAAAAGAATACGAGGACACAAAAAAATACAACAAATTGGTCAACAAAATATTCTTCAATACAATTTTATTTAAAAAAAAATAGCATCTTTTCCGTACACTGCGCGAATACCACAAGCAAGTTTAGCAGCTAAAGACGGGGTCAAAAATGCTTACTTTCTTCTATTTGGTATTCAATTTTCAAGGCTTGTAATCAATTAAAAAAATATATGTAAAGTTAAAACAAATACAATTTCTCGTAGAGCAGAATTTTTTCTTTCGAATGACGTTTTATATATTCATAACGTATTGATGTAAAATTATTTAGAACACAATTTTTAATTCACACATTTACTACTGTAGAAGAATATTATTTTTATTAAATCAAGAAAACTTAAGCAAGCTAATCATGTTACAAAACAAAGCTCTAAAAATACTTATTAAAAAAATAAATGCACAAGTGTAAATTTGATCTTAAATGAAATAAAAGTAGTAATATGGAATATGGAATTGTATTTTGATAATAAGTGTGAATAAATAAATAAATAAATAAATAAATAAATATATAAGCAAATAATATTTTCAATACGATGATATTTGTGTATAATACCATAAATAAAAAATAAAAAACAAAAAAAAAATAATTCAAAGCCAACATAAACATAGCCACAATACCAGAGAAAGATAAAAATCGGACTCCCGTTTAGAAAATCTGTTGATCTGTTGACTTTTGTGAAGTAAAAGAGCTGAAACCTTTATTCTGTGGGTTAGGCACTAGGCAACGCCTGAAAACAATTATCATTTTTTTTTGCTTTTATTTCTACCAGGTAGTTATTTCAACAATGTTTTGAGTGTGTCCAAATGCTTGCAGAACTTTTGATGGAGAGTTGAGGAAATGTGGATGTTCAAACTAGGTAGAATGGTGAATGTTACATATAGTGTAAAGTGACCACTTAATTCAGCCAATGACAGGTTATAAGCCCTTTTAATGCCTAGACTTCCATATTCCGCACGCCCGATCATTTCGGCTTTTGACATGTCCATCTTCAAGTATTTGTTGGATTTGGTCATGCCATGTCTTTCTCGGTCTTCCTCTATTTCTGCGTCCATCAACATTCGCATTATAAATATTTTTAGCCGTTCTTTAGCTGTCCATTCGCTCTATATCAGCCCAGAGCTCCTTTCTTGATTTGTCGATATTGCCTATCTCAGTCAAACTGTCAATTTATTGAATTCTAAATATTTTCTGTAAAATCACTAATTAATCAGCACACCGGTTTTACAACTTGACTGTTTCTTTGTCTAGGCATTAAAATAAACATACACTTAACAGTTTATCATGTTATAATTCTGACCAAATAACGAATAAAATATAATAACAGCCTAAAATAATATTTAATACTTAAAATATTTATTTATGAAATGCTAGCATACGAGTAATTATTAAAATTATCCACACAACAGCGTAGATAATAAACGGTAGACACTTATTATTTATTTAATAAATAATTATTTCGCGGCGGTTTATTGTTTATTATTTCTTTTCTTTGTGTTATAAAACTATTCTTTGTAGATAAAAAAAAAACTGTTTTATATTATTTCTCAATTTGAAAGCACATTTAATTCGATTTTATAGTGAGATACGTGTCTGCGTTTGTTAATTATATAATATTTATTTTTATTATAGGAACCTTATTATATTAAGTATAATTTATTATTAAAATCCACCTCAATGGCGCTGTACAATGAACATCCCAGCACTCCAACACATCTTGCAGCTACAGAGCGAATATGAGGTTGGGATCTTAGTTCCTTATTTACAATTACGTTCATTTTTGATAATTTTATAGAAGCTAGATTAAAATACGTCTCGCAGCTATAGAGCGTACGGAGGTTTAGATATCTAGACCCTATTTACTGTTAAAGTTTAAGGTAAAAATAATTTCATGTTAATTGCTAGCACAACGTAAAGGCTTGTTAGCACCGAGGTTTGTAAACAAGTATGGTCAAAGAACACTTCATTATACAATTACAAAAATTTTCAATAAGATTTATAAGCTGATCTTAAAAGAAAATGTTGACAAAACTTTTGAGAAAAAAATAGTTAAATGGCTAATTTGTAACAAGGCTTTGTTTTGATTATTATTTTATGTTAATAGCCATCCATTTAAATTTTTGTAAATAAATTTTCTGTAAAAAAAAAGTATGCTTTTAGTTCATAATAATGCTTATATTACTTTCTAAATTTATACAGTTTTTCTTTGTAAAAGAAAAATAAGAAACCTGCTGACAAGCCGGTTTCGCGGTTTAGTGGGTTTTATTATTTTTCCTTTTATATTTTTCTGTTCATGTTTAACTTCTTAATAAAAAAAATACAAAAAAATTAAATAATAATTTACATATATTATGTATGTTGATTGATTGATTTGGTGTTTATTTTGTAGAACTCCATATTTAAACTTATAATTAGAAATCAAACACTGATTTGAGTCTACAGAACACTTTATTTTATTTTTACAAATATAAACATATAAAAATAAAAACTTCGTGACAATTGTTTCGCCTTAGGGCATTTTCAAACGAATGTGAAGATTATTTGGATTGAATATCCTTACATAGTTATATAATTCAAGGTACTTAAGTAGAAAATAAAAATAATCGTATTAACTATAGCATGTACATTAATGATAATTGAGGGAAAAACCAATGGTTAAGTGTTTATTAGGTAATGGGAAATTAAGGTATTTATATTTGAATTTCGGGGAAAATATAACAAAGTAAGTATTTATTGACATAGAGGTATGTATTGTGAGATAATTAATGAAGACTTATAATTTTGTAAATTTAGATAATTGTTGTCGAAAAAATATCAATAATATTATAACAGGTTGCTGTTCATTTTAATTTTAAAACATGATTGAAATATTATGAGGAAATTTATATAAACATAAATGTATTATTATACAATATTTCTATTTTTAAGAATTTCTTATCAAAATATATAAATGCAATTGTAACATGATTCATCTATTAATTACGCGTCATATAAGCGTGTACAAAAAGGAACAAAGTGAAAAATAACAGTATATTTAAATATGTTTAATAGTGGTGAAGATATTAGGTTGGTTTGTTCATTTATTATTTTAAAATTTGGATTATTTAGATAGTTACCAATTTCCAATTGTTCAAGTATATTAAGTTTACGCCCCTTGCTTTCAACGTGTAATGGAATTGGTTTATTTGAGATATGAATTTTATGATTATTTTCAATTAAGTGATTGGCAAATTGAGAATCTTGTTTTTTTATTTTTAAAGGATCTTATGTGTTCTGAATATCTAGTTAAGAAAGAGCGCCCAGTTTGCCCAGTTTATTTTCTACTTAAGTACCTTGAATTATATAACTATATAAGGACATTCACTCCAAATAATCTTCACATTCGTTTGAAAATGCACTAATAAGGCGAAACAATTGTCACGAAGATTTTATTTTTATATGTTTATATTTGTAAAAATAAAATAAAGTGTTCAGTAGACTCAAATCAGTGTTTGATTTCTAATTATAAGTGGAATTTTCGCAACTTAAAAATAATTTTAAAAGGCTAACTACCAAAAAATTAAAAAAATGGAGTTGTATCATTTTACATAGAAAATCACAAAGTTAGTGATTTAAATATTAATTTTACTAAAATATATTTACAAAGCAGGTATTTAAAATGTTATGTACGTATTTTTTCTTCGTGTACTTATTTGTTTGTCACGAAATCGTAAATTATATTTTTCATATGCGTTGAGAATTAAGCTAAGCTATTAAAATAAGTGACCTACATAATATATTATATTAAATTATTATAGCACGTGATAACAAAGTAAATTGCTTTGCTTTTAAATAACAAATTTAAAAAGTTTAAATTAAATTTATTTCTTTATATAATCATTATAATAGCTAATGTGTAAATATTATATTTTTTCATATATTTCCTTGTTTTTAAAAAATAATTTTTTATATTATTATTTGTACAAACATGTATATTCTGATATTTCCGGCTGTTCATTTTTATTTGTTTTTATAATTTTTTTTATTATTTTTTTATTTATTTCTTAAGTTAGCTTATATTAAAACTAATATAAACTATTATGTACATTTACATCATCTATTTATATTTACATTTCCTTACAGTAACTTATACATTTATTTTTAAATTCTTTCAGACACTTTTCATTCTTCATACATTCAGGCATCTCATCATACATTTTTAAACCCTTATACATCAAACAATTTTGCGACTCAGCTCTTTTCAATAATGGTAGTCTTATTTTATCATTTTGTCTAGTAGCATATTCATGACAATTTTTGTTTGAGACAACTTTATCCTTAAAATATTTTGGTAATTTATCGTGAAAAAATTGATGTATAAATATCAACATATTAAATTTAAGTCTCCTTCTTACAGATAACCATTTTAGTTCATCTCTCATTTTTTTTACATTGCTATATTTATTTTTCTTAAGAACTATTCTCATCGCTTTATTTTGTAAAATTTCTAGTTTATTTAAATTTCCTTCGTTTGCTAAAAATAATATTGTTGAGCAGTAATCTATAAATGTAAATAATATTATTAAGACCTTTTAAAATGTAAAAAAAAATGATATTTCCCTATTGTCGTAGCAAATCCCCGGACACCTCATACCTTTATTTACCTTCATCCTCTATTAGTACCTATTATAAATATTGCGTTGCGAAATTGTAGCAATTATTATTTTATTTTTTGTAATATTCAACTCAGAACTGTTATTTGGCATATTTAAAAATCTCAAGGATACAAAAACGTAGAAATAACATTGACTCCATATTTATGTTTAATTTGCTGAATGGCTTAATTGATGTACCATCGTTACTGGAACTAGTGGCACTCAATGTTCCGATCCGCCGGTTGCGAAATAATAATGTGCTGTTCCTCGATCAACACAGCACAAACTATGGCTTGCATGCACCAATGTCCCGATTGTGTCGTATTGTAAACTCGAGACAAGATCTGGACTTTTTTAGTGCAAGTCTTTATAAATTTGAAAATTCACTAAGATAGACCGGATCTTGTCTTGAGGTAGTAATTTTTTTTTTTTTGTCCTAGCTTTAGTTTTATTTGGATGTATTTTATTTTATTAGTGCCTGTATTTATTATGAGAAATTGTATTTACCATCGTTAGAATTGACTGCATAAGTCCGTCAAATAAATAATAAATAAATAAATATTATTTCTTACTTTATGAATTATCATTTCAATTATGTTTTTGTATTATTTTCTATGGATTTCTATTAATTATTTTATTTTATAAAATATGTATTTGATTATGTACGTAACTAAATTTATATAATTTCTGTTTTTATATTTTCATCTGTTTATTTTTAATGTTATCTTTTTTGAAATTTTATTATTTACTGTTTGATTTATTCTTTATTAGTCATACTTCATTTTTCTGGGTTGTTATTCTATTGCATCGCATGTTATTATAATTGAATTTATTTAACTACGTTTTTTTGTTAATTATTGTGGCTTTACACGGGCACAGTCTAAAGAGCCTTTATAAGCTTATAATTCTGTAAACCAGTGTAATTTTAAATTAATAAACAAATGAAATCAATAAAACATGAATCAGAGTAAAATTCTTTGTTGGAAATGATGTATTGGCCCGTAATACGCCATAAGCGCGCTACGGACACTTGTCGACAGCGTCGACACGCTACGAGCGGCTCGCCAGTCGCCGCTCGCTACTCGCTACCCGCTACCCGCTACCCGCCACCCGACTCTCGCTAGACGCGCGCTCTCGGAGCGAGCGCGGTCGCCGGTCGTAGAGCAGAGTAGCCGCGCACACTCCGGGCGCGCGCGGGAAACGAGCCGCGCGCCGCCATTGCACGTACCCCGCCATTATTGTACCCCGCGCGGGCCGTTATATAGGCGGGCGCCGAGCGGAGCTTTTCACTTTTCGTCCGGCGGCTCGACGCGTACGGGTCGTGTGCTCCGTGTTGGCAAACAAATCTTTTCAGTTTACGCGTTTGACGTTTGCGCGGTACGCCAACCGACCACTTGTTGATACTTCGAAGCCAAAATGTGCTCTGGGAAAGAAAATATTGCGCCACCGGCGTCTCCTATCAAGTCCAATGGAATAACAGCTTTACCAGCAATGACAACTTATCCATATCAGGTATGTTTACATTTTACTATTTATATTTTTCAATGCTTTTCGTTGTTTTTTTATCAATGTTATCAACTTTAATCATAAAAATAATTCAACATTTAATATTCAGAAGCTCTTTTCTTATGTGACTATAAATGTAAAATTGTTTGTTTTTGACTTCTCGTACTTCAAACAAATGTTTGGATTTGTAAGAGCTGCTATTTTTGTGTGTTTTCATTGATTTAATTATGAACATTATACAAGGCTAATTGAGGTTATTTTTTTATTACAGTTGTCAAAACCAAAGCTTTCGCGGAAGATAACATCTGGTGTCAAAATAAATCTCAACAAATATTGGACGAAATTTGGCGAAATGATGAATCCAATAACCAACACGCGGGCGAGTTTACTAAATCGTCTCACCAAGGAGAGGATGAAGGTTTCCAAGGAACAACTTGTGACGACGGCGACGGTTCTTCCTAAACTCAACAGGAAAACTAAAGCTGACAGTTTTCCAGTCAACTTTCCAGTGAAGAAGCAAAGGTTCGAATTATTTGAAGATCTTTCAGAAGTTGACGACAATCTTGTAAACGAGATTCGAGAAATTTGCAAGGGTAGTGCCAGTTTTATGTCTTTTGATTGTAAATGTTATTAAGAATACTACGATGCCTACTCGTATTTCATTAAAATATTTTACGGTCTACAGCTTTATTAAACTAGTTATATTTAAGTACCTTTTAATGATTAATTACTATTTTTTTTATCTACTCTCTTCCATTATCTTTTAACTTAGTTTTAATTCATAATATTAGAAGTATGTAATCTATTTAAGATATCTGGGACATAAGTTCAATATTAATCCGAGTCTTCCGCTGTACAGATTTTAGAAAATTAGATATAGCAGTTGATGGTTGCGTCACAATGCTCGATGAATTTTCAACTTATGTTATTGTTATTACATTTATCTTTCTTGTTAGTTACATTTTATCAGTAATCGAATTATCAGATCGAGGCGTTACGTTTTAGCGTTACATGTATTTAGAATTTTAAAATATTAACGTTAACATTTGTAGGGATTATTTTATTCAAGAAACATTTCATTAATATGGTTTTGAACTTCATTCTTATTCCACTCTACATACTTGTACATTGTTTATTATTTGGTAGAAGCTTTAAAATAACGCACTATTATTTTAAGAACGCACTTTACACATCTTAAAGTCAAAACCTTTTTTTTCAACTGAACGTTTTTATAAAATCCGTTTTAATTACTTAAAACATTGTTTACAGTTTTACAATTGTTTAAACATACACCTCAACATACAAATGAATCAATATTCCGATAACTTTTTTCAACACTTGTAATTTAAAAGAAATATATTTATTACACGTTTTTTTTGTTACTCAATATGTGATAAATGCTGTATAAATTGTTAATTCTTGTTGATGTTTGCGTTATCGCAATATAAAACGCATTCAAATGTTTAATGATGTTATATTTTATTTTCCTTTCCATTGCGAATATGTAAATGTGATATTAAAAGCTTTAATTTAGGATATAAGTTGTTCTCTACTTTTTCTTATGTTGGATGTGTAGGCCGATTGTGCCAATGTAGCTTTAATTACCATAAGAAAATATTTTAATGTCCCAGTAAAAGTACTTTGTGTTAGATTTTGTTGAGAAGTTGAACTGTAAATAATGCTTCAATACGCTTACAATATGTGGCTTTAATTAGGGTAAGATATATATATTTTTTTAAATCACATTGCATAATATCTTTTAATATTTTGTTTTCATCAAATTTATTACTAGGCTTACTGATTTGGTAATTTTAATGTGTGAGATTTTTTAGCAAAATAAAATATTTTTCATTTATTTATTTTCGCTGAAAATAAATAATTACTCTGTAGGTATTATCTTTTATATTTAATTACTAATTTTGTGTGATTTTTAATAAATATGTACATATTTGTATGAATAAATAAAAAAAGTATAAAAATTTATATATATTTCTTTTCATTCTTTATTCCTCAAAACCTAGCCTACTCATTCTGTTTCTTTAAGATAAATAAAAATAGAAAACAATTAAAAAAAAAACAGGAACAGAAAAGTGTTAGAATTACAAGATTCTTTTAAATTATCTTTGTACATTATTATAATAATATTAATGTCAATTTTATGAATCAAATATTTAATAAAATTAGAAAAAATATCTTGGTCATTGGAATTTTCAAATGTTAATTACTCTTTTAAAAATGTCATACTTTTTAAGTTGAGACTCACAGAATAAAAAAACAGTAAACAAAAAAATGCATTTTTTACATACTTAATTGTAAATTTCATTTTATCGGTTAGTGGCTTTATTACTTTCAATCACTCCTAAAACAATTTTAATCCTGCTCTTCAACCAATACAATCGTAAATATTTATTTTTATATAACCTTTTATTAATCATCCAAAGTGGTTCATTTGATTTCAAATTATTTTTTTGTTTGTATTTGTTTTTACCATTTCAGAATGCCTATCTTGATATGGTTATTTATTTTATTAACATAAACGGCAAATCTGCTTTTTATAAACATTTATAATACTAACATATTTGGCTTAATATTTTATTTTTAAAAAAAACTTAAATTTCCTCATACCCAAGATTTATAAAAAAAAATGAACCTAAAAATTATACAAGATTTATGTTAAAAAAATTAACCTAAAAATTATACAGCATACTCAGTAGAAAGTTTAAATAATAAAACATTCTACAGTAATAGGCACAACAAGAAAATCAAAAGTACTGTTTCATACAGCTGGGCAAAGTAAACAAAAAACTGTATATATTATGAAATGCATGAATAAATAAATATAAATACCATTCACCATCTTTGAAAAAGTTGAAAAGGTTTGATCTGTAGGAAAAATACCCTACACTAAATATATACGTGGGAATAACTATTGCCGAGTTCTTGAAGTCTATTTAATACGGCATTACAAGTATACACTGTCCGTGAATTGTTGCTACAAAACGGTGGCACCTGACTACTCATTCTTCCAGGCACCCTGAAGTTGATGAGAGATAATAGTTCAGGGCAATCCCATATTGAATTTACAACTTTGAAATTTGTTATGTGAAAGTTATGGAATTTAAAGTGAAGTTTATGACTTGTCGATCTTTAGCTTATGATAAATCAGAATCTTTTTGATTGCGATGACTTTATATTGTCATCTTAATGTCTGTTTCCGCCGAGATAAATTAAAAGCTTGTTTTCAACAAATCACATCTTTTGGCTGATGGATAAGTCTTGTTATTTGATGACCGGGGGTGATTATTGGGGTCGAAATTGGGTTAGGTAGAAACTGGTGAAAGATAAGGAAGCTATAAACTTTAGTCTACCAATAAAAATTGAAAAGTTAAATTACGTGGGTGATTTCTCGACCAGTTGTCAGTTTGAAACGAGTTCCTTGACCTAATCGTTTCACTAGCCCTTCTTTTTTTTCTCGTATTTATGGGTGGGGTATTGTATTTTATTATCAGTTTTCTGTCTTTGATTTATTTGACTTCAGTTTTTGACGGCTCAGTGACTATCCATTGGAAGTTTTTTATTATTTTTTTTGAAATTTAATACCGTGTTGTTAATACATTTTTAAAATTGGATCTCAAGAATACTGCGAATGCGTTTTTAAAAAAATAGATATAGTACGCGATCTAGGTGATATTTTTAATAGCAAACTTACATTTGAGAATCACTTCGATGACATACTGACCCGTGCACATAAAAATCTTGGTTTTGTACTTCGTACATGTCAGGTATTTAAAGATATCGCGTGTATTAAAATGGTCTACTTTGCTTATGTTCGCAGTTTGCTCGAGTGTGCCTCTTCTGTTTGGTCTCCTCAATATGTCACACATAAAGAATGGTTCGAGAAAATTTAATGGACATTTTTTAGACATCTTAACTGGATATGCAGGAATACCGATCTCAATAATATGTCTTCCTGCAAAAAGCACCACTTGCTTACCTCAGAAGATCGCTGTCTACTATTAGAGATGGGGGTACTTCATGACATACTTAGTGGACGCCTTGATAGTCCGGCTCTTATGTCGGAGTTATCATTAAATGTCCCCGGCTACCTCACCCGTCACACGCCGAGGTCTCTATTTTATGTGCCAGCAGTTCGTACGAACTATGCCCAGAACTCTCCACTAATACGTTTTGCTCGTGAATATAATTTGAATTTTCCCTTTATTGATCCATTTAATTGTAAAAAATTAACATTTAAAATGCGCGTCTTAAAACATACCTTTTTGTCTTATACTTAGTTTCAATAATAAAGTCTTATTTTATTTCATTTTATTTTATTTTATTTTATTTTATCTCTAATTATTAATATTTTAAATATATTTATATTTTCGACACTTGACACTTGTGCAATATTTACACACTTGTCCACCCTCATTCCAATTTAACACCCACTCACCCACCCTCTCACTTACTTACACTCACACAAACACACTAGTATGTATTGTACGTGTTTTTAATGTATTTCTGTGGATATCTGTCATTGGTTTTATTCTCTGTATATTTTATTTGTTATATTTTTGTTACATGTAATACTATTGATATCACCAATAAATAAAATAAAAATTTAAAAAAAGATAACTCTATTTAACAATAAATTATCTAAGACATACTGTAGTAGGTCAGAAGTTACTATGGTGAAAAACGTTTGAATGTCTAAATTAAGAAGTTTAGTAATGAATAGGAATAAGAAGGTACTATTAAATGATAACAAAATATTAAAATCGATTGCTTCCGTATTTCAAGGTACAATTATATTGATGGAAAACATTTTATGAAAGGAACTATGGAAGCCAAGGCAATTACAGGGCTTAAGACTTGTCATTGGCTGGTGTAAGCCACTTTTAGCACTGTGTAATATTTGCCATTATGCCTAAGATTGACTACCCACATTTTTTTCATTCTTCGATCTATTGATTTTTGCGAAGTTAAAGAGCTGAAACCTTTGTTGACGCGGGTGAGATTCATCTGACTGAATTATTTCACCTACGTTCTTAGCAAAATCGGGAAATATTTTTTAATTTTTATTATTCCTCATAAAACAGTTGGGTTGCCTATTATGTCGGTATATTTTGATATTAAATGGACAATTTATTTAACATTGAGGTTACCTCCTATTTATTTAATAACAAAATAGAAGCGAAAAATATATTTTTGTTGCTTCCAATGTTTTCCCATCCAGGTACTGTCCCTTCTATAAAAATTAAATCTGCCAACATAGTACATACGACTAGAAAATCCACTACCTTCTTGGAAATACGAATGCTGTATTTTGTGTAGTTTAAATATGTTGTTACTCGTAGTTACGAAAACGTGCCTTTTTAATTGTTCTAGTTTTTTGACAGTAATTCATTGTTCCTGTGACAGTTTCACATAGATGCTTCTTTAGATCATCTCATGCAGTGATATTTGTAAAGTCAGAGTGTGAACCACTGCAAACCGAACAAAAGTGCAAAAAAAACACAGCGGAGAAATATATTAAATTGAAAATAGATCCAAACCGCACTAGAAAGAAAAGAAGCCTATTTCCCATAGATTGAATAATTTCTAAGATAGAATAACAAATAGTCCTCACTCCATGACTCCTGGATTTGTTTGCACACACGATGAGTTTAAACGCTGTAAATGGTATTTTGTGACGATGAATAGCCTTAAATTGAACGCATAATAAAATGTCGGTAGTGGATACCTGAGGTTTACAATTGATTTTGTCTCAATACCCTGAGCCACAAGTTTTCACGCCAGAGTTTGGATTATTTTTTACCTGAGTCTCTAAGACGTCCCGTGATGAAATAGTGAATACTATTTGTGATTTTGGCTACATTGCGGTTCACTGAATTTCGCTAACATTTTAACGGCTTTATTTTGTTAAATAAAAACATTTCACACTTAAGTTTCTGGAACGTAGCAGTGAAAAATATTGAAGATACAGTACATAAGCTTTCTGATATTTAGGTTTTGGGTATCCTAATTTTTCAAAAATAGGTTTACACATGACATTATTCCCAAAAAAGCATAACTATTAAATATGCTTTTGCTTCGAATTTTGATGATTATTATAGATGAAAAGAAGTCTTTAATGAGGTGAGAATTCAAGATGTTCACAATTTACGTTATTAAACTTTTAATGTATAATTAGAGATTTAAACTAAAGCCTAAAACATATTTGGTATTTTTCCTTTCTTACCAGGCTTACGTATTTTTTGTTTAAGTTCATAAAACCCCTTTAATAATTATTTTTACTTCAATAACTTGTTTTATAAGTGGATTAATTTAAATTAGTATTAAAATCACCTACCCAAATATTTGTAAATATAAAAACCTGCTCTTGAGTATTTAAATGAATTGATAAACAGATTATTAGTTAGGTACGTATAAGCATTTAAAAGTGGATTTTATTTTCTTTTCTCCTTTCACAACAACCATTGACTCAAACAATGATGCATTTAGTATCAACCTTGATGAATGATCAAATTAAATAAACTGAATAGAGTATTGTTATGTCATATCCCCTCATATAGGCCATATTGTCGAACGCGTGTTCAACCGTACGCTTACGCTCGCGTACCGCTCATTCCGAGACATGAGACCCTCCAACGACTAACGACCCTTGTTTTTCAATATGAAATTCTTCCACACATATTATATTAATGTTAACATCAACCCGTGCTTCATATTAAATGTCAATTTATACAAAATAGTAGATGGGAGATTGATAATATGAAAAACGTTTTGCTTAGATATAATATACGATAGTGTAATAAATGTTATCATTTTGCCAGCAAAGCTCTTAATTGAATAAAACTAAAGGTTTACTTACACATTTTTTTCAATACTTCACTTCTACAAAAGTTCACTAGCTTAGGTCAAGATTAAGGTTAAACTGTAATTCACGTCTCAAAAAGTTGTGCTTTATTTATTCAAAGTGTTGATAATATACGTAGTTATCTGCCATATAATGACTTTTTATATAAACAAAGTACACGGGAGATTATTAAAATAAATAATTATTGTATTCAATTCTAGAAATAGTTATTATTTATGTTTGGGACTGTTCTATTTTAAAATTATTCCAGTTGAGGATAATTTAAATTGATAAAAATAGTTTTTTAAGGGTAACGCAACCATTGATTAATTATAGAATCAATTGAATATATTACTAATTGAAACCTTCAGTGATTCCTGTTTTAAAATAGACACGCTTGTACCTAATTAAAAATAAGTTAGTTTAGTATATGTATATGTACGTTTGTATGTACCAAATCAATAACAACATATTTATCAACATAAAAATACATACAACTTGGACAAGAGTTAATTTTGAATTTTGAATTTGAGTCATTATACAAATACTTGGGTACCTACTACCTTTACAGCCACTCAGTTTCTGAAATAAAAAAAACTGACACATGCACTAAATACAATATTTCGAAACATATGCTCTGATCGGGATTATTCATTTTTATTGCTGATTCAATCAATGTATCACTATCTACTATCGATGCTTGAATGCAGAGCGTAATTTATTCACTCTTTGAGGCGTATAAGAAAACAGAATTGATTACTTTTTATATACATATCTCTATTTGTATTTCGTCCTTCGATGTATCGGAGATTCATATTTGATACTAAGTAGAAAGATCTGATCACTGCTAATAAAATCCTCATATCTTTCTTTACCCGCAAGCGCAGGTGGTATGATTGGTGTGAACATTTTGGATGCCTTTCCATACATAGTAAAGCGTTTCACAGTAATCTCGCAATATCTTAATTGGCGTCGAGCTCTGAGATAGGGTAAACGCGTGTTTTTATATGCATATATATGTGTGCGTGTAAGTGAGGGTATGCAGGTACAACCCAGTGGTCGACAACCTTAAATACGCGTGATTTAAATTTACATAATTTAATATCACCAATAGGCGCTTAAATATGTGTAGGTAGAGTAATAAAAGAAAATAATTTCAGTAAGGGTCAATGTTCTTATAAGGAACATTTTCGCACATAACAGATAGGAATTGAACAACTCGATTGTGCAAGTGACAACAACGTGACGTCAGCATTCATCCCGCTAATAATAGCTGATTTTGTAATTGACAAAGGAACGAAATAATGTCAATAGGTAAAAATATGATAAAATTCATACTTAAATAACAGAATATTTGCTTTGGAGTGAAAACTGTATTTGGGATAAAGGGAGAAGACCTATTTTGAGAGTTTGATTGAGATCACGTTGCAATTTCTTTAAAGTTTATTTTTATACCCGTGCTATTCTGCCATATTAGAAATATACATTTGGCTTTAGAAAAGCAGCAATATAAATAAGTTGTGTTTATGTCAATTATAGCATAGCCACTCTCAATGGCTACTCTGAGGTAAGAATCCTGAATAAGGAAATCGAAGGGAGATAAGTCCTCCTAACAGTGTTGTGGTTAGCGCGTTCGCATACCAAGCTTAATGTCATGGGATCGATTCCTGGCAGGGTGGACGTGATATATTTTACGCTTTAAAGGTGATTTTACGTTGCAATATATCAGGATGCCGGACTAATTGTTTTTATTATGTATAACTCATATGTTGCTATTTTCGTAATATAATATCTCAAGAGCACTTTAAAAAGCGATTATAATAATATTGATATAAATTGGACTAAAAAAAATAATAAAACAATTTATTTTGTCATCACATACTCCGAATGTTTTAATTTAAAAAAAAAGGAAATATCATCGTTGACTTATTTCAGTTTACTCGAATATTCCAATTTCGGTGGCCATTTTCGAAGAGTAGTCAATAACTCACTATTCGAAAATGAAAATCAAGTTGGGATACAGTGGGGTTCGAACCTCGGACCTCTGATCCATGAGTTCGCAACACTTGCCAAGGGACCGCAATCCGACACAATTTATTCAAATGATATGGAGAACAGGTGCAAACATCACTTCACTCTTGCAGTTTTGCGCCTCTGCTTTGCTTGGAGAGCATTCCACGCCATATGGCCTACGACCGTAAACACGCGTTCACCGAACTTAATGCGCTGGTGGCCTACAGGTTACGTAAATGTTACAGACGGTCAAGACCACTGATTTGGATATTCCAATGCAGTGTCCTATCATCCATTCCTGGATGCGGAAAGAGATAATAAGCTATGATAGTTCGCGCTCAGCCACCGTACGCGCTGGGCGTGAAATATAGTTCCTCTCCAACCGTAGCTTAAAATTTGAAAACAAGTTGTAAACTGTTAGAAAACATTGAGTTAGTGTTTATAAGTCATCAATGTGTAGTCATGTTATAGACAAACAGTGGAAAAAAGAAGGCTATTTATTTGATGGCATTGTTTTACACTTTACTCTTACCATATTTTTGTTCGTTTGTGCACTTTAAAATTGTAATTTTTTTCTATTGTTTGAAAGAACAAAGAAGAAAAAAGGGAGGACTGATAGCTCCGTATGGATCCGCCGGCGAAAGGGTTTTTAAGTTCGATTTAACAAAAAACTTTTTATATATTTTTTTATTATTTCATTATTATTGTAATATTTTATTCATTTTTTACGTGTGTAATGATACGGAGTAACTATTTCAATGCACGCTTTTTTTTGACACTGTATTTAGTAATGTATAGAAAACTATAATTGGCCTATAATTTTGGTTTATTTGTAAATATATTTTTTGTTGTTTTCTTTTAATAAATAAATAAAAAAATAAGAATGTGACAAATATTGAAAAGTGGGAACTTTAAAAGAATAGTGCGCCTGTAAACTTAAAATCATAAAATTTTAAATACATCCATTAAAACCGTTTATGAATGCATCAACTTTGCTAAGCGAAGTACAACAGTGCTACTAAAAGTTAACTTAGGTTTATTGATAAATATACAATATTTTAAATACCTACCTTCTAATTACATACAAAATGATAAACTTAACCTCTCATACGCCCGTTTGTTTAATATTAATTAAAAAAAGTGAATGGAATCTAAATGTTTGCTTCCCATAAAACGAAACCATACTGAAAATGGACACCAAGTCGTTTGAACATTAGGCATCAACCCTCAGTAACTACACATGTTTATCAACCAGTGCCAGGAATTATCAAGCGGCCAGTAGGCCACATGGCGGCGATATCTACCTACTATTTAAAAAAAACTAATCTTTGGACACCTACCTTTATTTCTCATTCACATTTTTTATTTTGCACCACAACAGGTCAGGAGGACCAATTTCAGTGGTGAATTACAGCACAGAACACCCAGGCTAGAAAAATCACATATTTTTTTAGTGTTCTCACGGGAATCGAACCCTGAACCTTCCCTTTGTGAGTTAAGCGTCTTGACCACTACACCACGGAGGCCGCCATAATATTGAAACGGTGCTTTATTTATTTAGTTTTTTTATTGATAACTTCTTAGAATCTATAATTGACAAATTAACACTATGCTCTAAGTTTACGTATAGAATTCAACTCGTTAATTTTTTGCCAATTTTAAAAATGAGAAAATGGGGCTATATTTTTTACCGTCCACGCGCTCTGTAGCTGCGAGACGTGCTGGGATATTTATTTGCTGTGCATCGCCCTTGAGGTGATTTTCACAAAAATGGCGCTATATAAATTATCCAACTATATATATATGTATGATAATTATGATGATTATGCCAATGCCAATGGTTGGCCCCCGCGAGCCGCGGAAGGGTGTGTGCAGTGTGGCGTGTCAGAGTGTGGTGCTGGGTGTGCGTATGCTGGGGAAGTCAGTGGTGTGTGTGCAGTGAGCGCTGTGCGTGTGCGCACAGTACCAGCCGAGTGCGCCGTGGGAGCGCGTCCGGCGAGAGAGTTCCCACGCTCCTGGAAGGGCCGTGTACCGTGTAACACCTGCCGCCACACGCCGCATGTACCCATCGGGGTAGGTATAGGACAGGACTATAGGTATGTACTGGTACCGGGTACTAGTACTGGGTACCATACAGCGTCATGCTGCGGAGTGCGGAGTAACGACCACAATCCCATACATGCGCCACATTCCCTTACTAGTTTACATTACTTAAGCAGTAACTAATGTCCTTACCTGACACTCGACACTCGACACTGACACCCTAAATACCTAATAATTCTATGGAATAATATCATAATTTCATTTTTAGATCGACAATAGCTCGCTTTGCAAAATTTAACAGCTTTTTTTTAATTTGAAAATTAGTTGGTAATTTAATTATTATTTCAACAATGTTTTGAGTATGTCCAAACGCTTGCAGACTGGCTGGATTTTCTCCCTAAGGAGTTGTTCATATTTAAATTTGTTGCAACAGAGAGATTTTTAGAGATTTACAGGGCTTAATCGTCGTCTTCATATTTCAGAGCAGTACAATTCGTTGTTAATTACTAAATTGAAGCCTTCGTCAAAGGAAAACCTTAAAAACATCATCGAAAAAGTGTGGTTCGAATTTTTTTTCTAAGACTACATACAAAATTTGGTGAAATCCATGCCAAAACGTATTGAAGCAGTAATTAAAAAAAGGAACAACAAAGCACTGATTTCGTTGGTTTTTATTAAAAATTAGTGTTATGTACATATGTTATTTTATTTTTTAAAAAACATGTGGTTTTTCAAACTATTTGAGCATTTTTCATTTTTTGCGAAAAAATCATAAATCTACAAATTAACTATAAAATAAAGAAAAAAAAGTATTTGGTCACTAAATAGGCACTTTTTTGTATATCATCTTTAAACAGTGTTGCTTAATAATTAAGACTAAAAAGTCATCAAGAAATCACAACAAAAAATAATATTATTTAAAAAAACTGATATTTTCAATCTGGAATGATTTCAGTGCTCGCTACTGTAAATACAGTTGGTTTGCATCAATGCAAAACAAATATAAGTACTAGCTAACCTTTAAATAATAGTAAGAACCGGTTGAGTCTTTTTTGCAATAAAATTTAATTGAGTGATTGAAAACGAAATTTAGTTGGTGCTTTTTTAATTTTGTTCGTCAAGTTCCGTTATAGAAGGTCTAACCTTATATTGAATGCTATTTTCAAAGTTTACAAAATATGTGAAAAGCCGAATCATTATAAACGTAAAATAAAACGGTTGTCCTCAAGGAAAATAATAGAATTTAAGGCTACATGCAACAATTTTATTTCTTGAAAATTTTTTTTTAAGAGACTTGTCAGCAGGTGAGAAAGAGAGGATATAGAAGAAAGTCGTGAAAAATACACCACACAAAAAAAATAAACCAGTCCAAGGACATTGAAATATTGCAAAGTAAAACCCCCTAATAAACTTATATTTTATTTTGACCTTTCCAGGAATTGAACTCAAGACCACAAGCATGGTAGGCAAACACGCTGACCACTACACTACAAGGCCGATTTTTTTTTACTAGATTTCCTTTTTCAGGGTTTTTACCTAAGAGTAGCCATAGAGTCAAAAACACTCATCCAGGACTTTAGTTCTATTTTACACTCAGAACTGGATTCTTCGTCCGCCGTAAATTAGAATGCTGGTGACATCAGATAAGGGCGTGTGTAGTGTTGAGTATACTTATGCAGGTGCATTGGGTACTGCGCGCATATATAATAATAAATTGACTATCGTCACTCTAGTCTTAGGTCCCCACAATGATTTAAACATACATTTTAAAGATAGGCGTTAACATTCCTAAATTCGCAAACGTATTTAATAAATTTAATCTCTCTCGTGGTATGTGTGTACAAGTGAAGGGTGTTTGTGTGTGCATGTGTGTGAGGATGTGTGCATGTGAGGATGAGAGCGATTGTGCGTGTATAGGTATCTTTGAAAGATGCAATTATCTATTAGAGCATTATTGTTATCCTTAAAGGTGGCGATCAGTGCTGTATAAGCTCCTGGTATCACTGCGACCTGCGAAGATCTATTGTGACTCTTTAAAGAATCTGGCTACTGTGTGGAAGGCGAGAGTTCTCATTTTGCTAAATCTTCCCCTCCAAGCCCAAATCCGTAAAGTATCGGGCTATTAGGTAGGGGTGTAGGGGACCTCTTTAACATCCTCAGGTTTAACAAGTGGTCCCCCGAGGATGCAGCTTCTTCTATGATGTAATGTATCACATTTACATAGAATGTGTATAGATGTTTCCTCATATGCACTGCAGAACCTACATCTAGAAGTTTTGGAAAGGTTTATTCTCGCAAGGTGTTTGTTCAATCTGCTGCGTCCTATCAGAATCAGAGCAAAGTATCAATGCTGTTAAACGTTTCAAATGGCATAATATTACAAAAGTATACATTATTAAATGCTGAAGGAGCTAAACGTATTTTGTTCCAAGTCCATCATCATCATTCCGTTTCCACACTTTATGGTGCATAGGGCACTGCATTGGTACGCCAATCGCAGCGTATCTTGATTATTTATTGTTACATGAAGGTAAGATGATCAGTCTTACGCTTCAGGTACCAGTCTAGGGGCTATAAAATATTTTGGTGTAAAATCACCCTTTTTTAAAATAAATATTTCATATCAACCATGCCGGGAATCAAACCCGAGACCTCTCGCATGGTAGGCAAACGCGCTGACCATTACACCACGAAGCCGACAGTTGCGAGCTCTGGATATAATTAATTTATTTATTTCACAGATTTATAATGTGCAGAGGTTCATTGTTTCGGGTCCCGACTACGGATTTTCTTTGTTACATGTGTTTTTTTATTTATTAAATTATGCTTAAACAATTCAAATCAATAATAATAATATTAAAAACATAAAAATTAATTAGAAAATATACCAACAATAATAAAAAATTTAGCATAAATTTAAATAGATACTATTTATAACAAAAATTTTAAGAAATGGAATAACAAAATTTAAAAATAGAGAGATATCGTATTTAAAAATTAAAACAAGCACAATTTTAAGTTATATTTTTAATCATTTATTTAATGAATACGATAAAAAACGTTAACCTTGACGCGGAAGCTTGTTTGCTTTGAAACCGGTCGGTGGAAAATAAAAATTAGTGGTTAAAAACAAAGTTGTTTTATTTATTTTATTATTAGTACGAACGTTTGGCACAGTCGTACATGGTTTCAGTATTTTCACATTAATTCATATTTTTCATTCGCAGTCTTTGTAGTATTACGGTATCGAATCCCTCCAAATCTAACAATGTAAAGGCCAGCGACACTTGCCTCCCCAGTATGTAATTACCGAGGCCTTATAATTATTCCTTATTTTCTTTTTTCGATACGCTTACGCCACTCTACGGGAAGGTACATAAACCCGAGACAGGAATTTAAATTATTTTCTTTAGCGGTAGTCACGATTATGACTGAAAATATTACTATTAAAATAATGAGATCAGGATGCGTTGGAATTTGAAATGAATATAAAAGCTGTTAACAATATCAATTCAGAATCTACAAATATTATATTTTTTTCAGATATGTGTAGACAAAATCGGAGAGGATGAGATTTTAATAAATCTTTGCCATGTGATGACAAAATAAATCAACAAATTCCACCAGAGATGGAGATCATTTTAAAGAAGGAAATATGGTGGTCTAGGCATTTACAGGGCTTGTGTGACTAAGTAGCCACATTACACACTGTGTAACATTGACAATTTTGTCTTTGCATCCATGTTTTAACATTCATATTTCTTTCATTCTTCTATCAGTGGATTTGAGTTTTTTTTAAATAATAATAATAACAATCTAATCTGATGTTATCAAACTTATAAAATTACTTAAATGAACATAGGCTATTGTAATACAAGTAAATACAGTTTTTGCTACCATCCGTGTTTGCAATATGGTCATAAGGATTATTCAGTGGCGGCGTAGCGTTGGTTGGCACCCGGGGCGGTTTTCAAATGAGCACTCCCCAAAATAAAACAACAAATACTTACTAAACGAGCATACGTGACGTTATTTAGCTAAAATATTCGATAACATGGTCAAATTACAATATTTGAGTTTGTCCAAATGTTTGTAGACAAAATACTAGATTTCACCCCCTTTTTCAGTCATTAAGATTAACAAATTACAACAGGGATGGAGAATACCTTAGAAAAGGGAATATGAAAGTCTAGACATTTACAGGGCTTATGACCTAAAATTAGCCAATGACAGGACAATTTGTAAACATGGTCAAAGTTTACTTTTCTTTCCCTTTCAATTGACAAAATAAGAGATATTGGATTGGCGCTTGGCTCATAGTTGATCTTAAATACGATTTAATTAACTTTTTGAAAAGCTTCTCTCACACGAAGCCACCGAAACGCAAATAGTTAGGAAGAATCTGAGACACAGCGCTAGATTCGGAACGGACTCAGAATAGTCCCATTTTACAATGAATCTCAAACCCTGCACTTGCGGCTGACTGGACGGTCATGCACGGGGGTGACAAAATATTTGAGGTGACACTTGATATGAAAAGTGGTTTATGAGTGTTCAAGAAGAGGGAGATAGATAGCTATTTTGCAGTTCCTTAGTAAGTAGGCACGTCTACAAGTCTATAGCGGGAAGAAAACTACAGTTTCTTGTGCAGTTTGCAAACTGTCCCGTAAAAGGGAAAACTGTATGGAATATTGAATGGTCGGCGCGACGTTTGGCCGACCTGACATTTTAAATTTTTTATGTAAAAGTTTAAGTAGATATTGATATATTTAATGGTTAAAAAAACGTAAAAAACAAAGATCATATTTTCGTAATTAGCTATATTAACAATTTCCTGCGTGTAAACATACGACAATACCTTACGATTGCGCTTCAAAAATATATATATATTTGTGTCTTATATGGATAAGTGAATGTAGAATCCGCTTGGCCCCCGCGCTCTCCATGTTTGTAGCGCGTGCTCGGGGTTGTGCGAGTATTTTTTCTAAGTTACACTGTGGACGGTGTCACCCCTTGGTGCTGGGCACCCGGGGGCGGACTGCCCCCTCCGCCCCCCGTTTACGCCGCCACTGGGATGAATTACAATATCCAACAAAGGCCCTCCATATAATTTGCCATACAAAAAGTGAAAGGGGCAGAGAAAGTTATAGAGTTCAATAAAAGTCGCAATATATGAAATTGAAAATTTTCTTTGATTTCTTTTTTAATTGAAAAAGAGTAACTCGTTTATTGACGAAAAAACATTGCTTTTTTGTATGAGTGAAACCGATAGGAAGACCCACAGTCCTTAAAACGGTTTAGAATATGTGGAGGAATGTACTTTCCCTTTTGATTTTAGTGAAGTTAAAGAGCTAAAACCTTAATTATTGTGAATAGAATCATTCAATTGAATTATTTGAAATTCTAGGCAAAGTTTGAAAACGATTTTTCATTTTTTTCATCTACAAGCATTAGGACAAACTCAAAATATTGTTTCATAATAAACTGGTTTACTGAAAAGTTTTATTATTTTATTTATTATACGGCACAAGTGCCTTTTACAATATAAAATATACAAAATAATGAGTTATTAGATAAACAAAAATTTTAAAACAATTTTAAACATGGCTATAAAAAGAAAAAGGAAAAGAAAAATAACGAGAAATATATATTTACATGCATGTATGTATGTCAGCATACAAAACATATAAAAAATATAAAATGAACAAACACTAGATCATTATCATAAGTAGCTTTTGCAAATAATTATTTAATCGTTTTTATAGAAAATCATAAAATATTTACAAAGAGATGATTTGAATTCACAGAGACTCGAGTTAAAAATGTCGAAATGAGAGGTACATTCGTTTCCTAGTCTGCGTATACCTTAGAGCATATATATCTGTATACGCGGTATTGGTGAATGACAAAGACAGTTGGTTTGAAAAGGGTGACAATAATATAGACTCTTAATTAGAGTTAATGATTTATATAAAAATATTAGGTCAGTTATTTTCCTGCGATCCTCCAGAGTAGGTAAATTAAAAAAGTTTAACAAAGACATTATTCGAATTTAAGTAAAATAAAAAATAAAAAATGCGGATAATAATGAAGTTATATATAATAATAATAATTATAATAATAATAGAACGACACACAACTCTCTTTTTCTATTCAGACTTCGCTTTCTCTACATTTATGCACTTCTCGTATACGCACCTCAATCATTTCGACTTTTGACAAGATCTTTTTGTTTCTTTAGCATCTGCTTTTTTGTAAAAAGCATAAACAATGAAAAATACTTATTTGAAATTATTCCATTATAGGTGATATTGTGATTTGGTATAATCTCATTCTATAATATATGATATTATGATTC
The DNA here is from genome assembly GCF_059751315.1 of Micrasema longulum. NCBI lineage: Eukaryota > Metazoa > Arthropoda > Insecta > Trichoptera > Brachycentridae > Micrasema > Micrasema longulum. The sequence goes on along the minus strand of NW_028277684.1, from coordinate 1,975,416 downwards.
GGTATACTCTCATTCCATAATATATGATACTATGCTTCGGTATAAACTCATTCCATAGTAAATAGATGATATTATGATTCGGTATAAACTCATTCCATAACAGGTGATATTATGATTCAGTACAATCTCATTCTTATTGTTTTAGTTTAGTGTCTAAATACGACGTTTATTAGCAAAAAAATTAACATATAATTTACTTCGAACTCAGGAAAATGAATTAAATAAAAATGAAAGCTGACAGTATAAAGTAAATCAACACAATTTAACAATGAAAATTGCTAGGAAGTTAGTATTCCTAGCAACTTCATATAATAAACTAGCGGACCCGATAGACGTTGTCCTACCCGAGCGTCGGCTTGCCTGCTATTAGTTTGGAAAAGTACTTTTCATTATTAAGTAGGTACCTAGGTACTTGTTTATGATTGAATTCCAAAACTAAAAAAATATGAATATTCAAATATTGAGTTTAAGTAGGTACCTAGGTACTTGTTTATGGTTGAGTTCCAAAACATAAAATAATTCATTTTCAAATATGGATTTTTTTTTGCAAATATTGGAATCGGCTCTTCTCACCAACAGGGGTGCACTTTATTAATTAATGCTATTTTCAAAAATGTATTGAATGTCAGTTAAACTTACTTTAGTTTTACAAAAAAACAGTATAAAGATATAAACATGAATAAATTATAAGGAATGTAAGGAAAGAATCTGATTGAGATCCATAAAAAGCGAACGTTGATTGTAAACATTCAAAAACAAACTCTTTTAAACAAAAAAAAACATCCTTCAATTTTTTTTTGTTTGTGCGTTCTCGTCAAATGCTCCTAAATTTTTTTTAAGGATTTCATTGAAATTTTTAATACCTACGAACACGCCCAGCGCAAAGATTTACATTTCGTTGAAAACCGCACATAAATTGGTTCAGCCGTTTAGAAGGAGTTCAGTGACATCACACGTACAGAAGAATTATATAAATTAAGATATGATATATTTATAGTATATTTGATTTGGTTTCAGTATATTATTTATAAGACTACCGAACTCGGCCAAAAAAATAATGTATATTTTTTTATTATTATTGTCAGCGCTTTGATTTTTTTAAGTTTTGTGATTTTAAAATTCTCCACCTGTAATGTCTCAAGTTCTCTACGGTGAGTTGTCCTGAATGGTGGGTTGGCTTCCCGGTAACCAGAAATATATCATAGCACTCCATAATTGGTTGATTTCGGAGAATTAGTGACGTCGTTTAAAATAGTTTATTTTTATATTGTTTTCCATGAATTTCATAGTAACTTCGTAGTATAATTAAATACTCTAATTTTTACTGCACGTAAGAAAACATTTTTTTCTATCCAAAATTCCGTTGAACTGACTTTCTTGATTGAGAATTGTATGCAAACCACATTTAGTTCAATAATGTATTTAAACGATTGTTTGTCGATATTCGTAAATTGCCGATCGATTATAATTGCATCATTACCTCGATGGCATCACTATGCATTTTTGTTGAACAGTAGCATATTATCAGAAAACCAGCTTAACCAGAAATTAAAAAAACTGAACGGTAAATGTGATTACTAAAACGTTTTTTCGCAAACATACTCATCACAAAAGCCCTGTAATATTTGATCATCATTGTCGATAAAAAAATAACTTTCAAACAGTTTCCGAGTTTGATTTTCCTTGACTATTAGCAAAAAATATCTCGGTAGAGTTTATTTTCATTTTCAGTTAATTAATTAATATGTGGCCTCGTGGTGTAATGGTCAGCGCGTTTGCATACCATGCAAGAGGTCTTGGGTTCGATTCCCGACATGGTTGATATGAAATATTTATTCAAAACGGGTGTTTTTACACTAGAATATTTCATTGCCCCTGGACTGGTACCTGAAGCGTAAGACCGATTATCTTACTTTCACGTAACCAAAAATATTAAGATACGCTGCAATTGGTGTAACGATGCAGTGCCGGCAGTGAAGGGGAATGACGATGATGATAATTAATTAATATGTACTAATCTACAGAGATTGTCTACAGAGACAGGGGAATACGACGATGAGTTAAGAAGTGAAGTGAATAATAATCATGGCTAAGTTATATTTTCCAAAAAATTTTCGTACATCGTATTATCATTGCTACAATTTTTTAATGTTTTGTAAATTTGACATTACTCCGCCTGTGACGTCACAAGTTCTCTTCGTTGAGTTCTGCTGATTGGCAGGTTGTCTTTCCATAAACCGGAAACCTATCATAACATTCTATAATTGGTTGATCCGATAGAACTTCTGACGTAGTTCAATTTATTTTTGATATTATTTTGTACATTTTCAAAAATCTTCACTGTACCAAAAAATTATCTTATTTTTCCCGCGTGTAAGAAAACATTTTTCATATTCAACTTCCCGTACCGCTGAACTTCCTCCTTGTGAAAATTGGTTAAACATTTGTGTTTGTCTCTTAAACGGTCAACCTCATAATATTGATGCACTTGAGGTGTTATATAACAAAATTGCCTTACATAAGTTATCTGTAATAACAATTGTATACAATAAACGTGAGAATAAAGTTCATTTTATTATTTATATACCTTTTGATAGGGCAATCGCAGTCAATTACAATTAAAATTGCAGTCTATTAAAATTGAAATTTTGAAAGAGTAACTCGTTTTTGACTAACATAATGTTTTTTTGTATGAGGGAAACCAATAGTAAGACCCACGGTCTTTGAAATTGTTTAAGTCACTGCACAACTCTGCTCCAGAATATCTAGGGGAACTCTGCATTCCAGATGAACTAGCTGACAGACGTCTTACGCTTAGATCAGCTACATCTACGTCGAAAGGAAAAGTTATTATACCTCTACGCAAACAGCGCACTAAATTCGGCAAACGTGCATTTGCGTTCGCAGGCCCTACGGCATGGAATGCTCTCCCAGCAGAAATCCGAAACTGCGAGAGTGAAGTGATGTTTCGAAAGAAACTTAAAACCCACTTGTTCTCTAAATCATTTAAATAAATTCTTAGCATGTGGTGGAAAAGTAGTATGAAAAAGTACATTATTTTTCTTAAATTAAAAAGTTAAAGTTAAAATTAAATTTAAATCTTTATATAATCACTTTGTAAAGCGCCCTTGAGGTATTATATTACGAAAATGGCGCTATATAAGTTATCCATAGTTATTATTATTATAGAGGGAGTGTTTTCACAGGAGAACAAACTTAGTACATTACGTTCATTTTGATTTTAAAAAATAAAAAATTTGAATTTGAAAGTTGTATTAAATATAATATATATTTACAAAGATTGTATGTACATTGAATAAATATATGCAAATAATCAAATTTGATGAAGCCTCGGAAATAAAATAAAAATACAGCTTCGCTTGTTAGAAAATAATTTAAACAATTTTATTATATTACAAACATATTTACATAGTAAAATGGAGAATCTCCTAGAAAGCGGGTTGGTGGAATTTATGTATTCATAAATAAGTCACAACTTTGGCTAATTATTGCGGAAAGTTATCTTCAAGTTCTGACATTCAGTAATTGTTTTTACTTTCTGTAGTTTGGCGTTTTCAGGGTTTGATCTTGGGGCCACTATAATTTCCGATTTCATAAGCTCTGTTTAGCATAAGGTTGTCTTTAATAAAAAATACTTTTAATAGAATTATTGAAGTTGTCACATAGGAGTAGAGTATTGTAAATTTGTAGGCACTTACTTATGCCAGACGGCTATTTAAATATTAAAATTATTTTCTGAACCGTTACTGGGTTTGCTTTTTTCTGATTCCTTAGAACATTGAAAAGGGAAAACAACAATAAGGCAATATAGACAAACACTTCTCATTAATCTAAATTTGTTGCAACAGAGAGAGAACACATTTTTGAGAAGAGAATATGGAAGTCTAGGCATTTACAGGGCTTATGACCCGTCATTAACTGGTTTAACAGTGTGTAATGTGGCCACAAACCAACAAATGACAGGTTATAAGCCCCGTGAGTGCCTAGACTTCGATATTCCCTTCTCAAAAATGTTTTCCCTCCCTGTTGCAACCGATCCAAATCTAAATGACTACCTAGGAAAGAAATCCAGCCTGTCTGCAAACATTTGGACATACTCAAAACATTGTTGAACTTCTCATAATTTTTAGACTATGATACTCTTTTTTTTTAGATTGAAATGTTTTTTTTTATATTACGGATTAAATTATCCAGTACAAAATTTAAATTATAAATTTACAAAACTATCCCAATTGGTTTCAATATTCTTAAATTTTATTGATTATTATATTTTATAAAAACGTAGGTACATCACAATATCAGGGGTACATATATTTAAACTTTTCTAATACTCTCTAATTTTATTTGCGTGACATCCGAGGCTTCGGAAATTTCACTTCGTTTGAATATTTAAATCCGTTCATTTTTTTAAATATTTTTTTTATTAGAAATATTTTGTAAATAAACTTGTATTAAACATATTTAAGGTAGATTCAATTGTATAAAAACGGTTATTTATTATGAATATTAAAAATATATATTTTTTAAATTAGATTGATGGATCTCCAAAAAGTCGGAATTTCGTAAAATATTTTAAATATGTCGGTTGGAATAGTTTTAACATAGTTGCTACGAATATGATTTTTTCTTGATTTAGATGCTAAATAAAAACTTTTTAGGGAAGTAATTTTTAAAAGAAAACCGTGAGTAAGAGATAAGGTTTTCATCGGTTTAAGGGACGGCTTCAAAAATAAAACAAAAATATTTTTTCTCGAAGACTTTCAGATATCTGGATGTGTAAGATATTTTTCAATACTTGTATTATTTTGACCTTGTTTTGAATTATCAAGATAAAGAAGGTTTAAATTATAACTGATCGTAGATAACCGCTTCTTCAGGGTGCAGGTGGACAGAAGTCAGGATACGGGAAACTGAAGTCCACCATAGAAGTGCGCAGAGAAAGCTTTATGCAACATCAAGGTGGTCTTCCACAACTTGGTTGTTATCGTTTTCCTCGATTGGTTGAAACTGAAAAAGAAAGGAAAACAATTATTATTTTATTTCAAAATACGTAGATAATTTTTCGACTTTTGAAAGATAGTATGAAAAAAGGAATAACCCGGTAAGCCTCCATTTTAGAGGCTTGTCGCAGTTAGGAAAGAGAGTATGTGAAAATAATTTATGAAAAATACACCATAATACCCAGACCAACTGATGTAATGAATATTTTTAACATTTTCTTCTTGCAACTGGCGGGAATCGAACCCGCGATGCCAGTTTCACCGTTGGCCATATAATCAACTCCGCCACGGCCGCGGCGCCATTACAAACATACTTTCGACTTCGAGTTTAATCAAATGAGGCTCTGAAAAATAAAAGCTTGATATTCAAACATGATTGAAAAATGGATAAATCTGGAGTCGTAAAATATCTAGAAAAACAACTGAAAAAAAGATCTAGCATGGAAATAGGTACACCACAGCACTCACCCTTGAGCAAATTAGTGTGTACCAGAAATTCATCAATAGGAAATGAAAAAAAAAAATATTTATGAGAATTTTATTATTTAAACGTGTGTTTTATGCATACAAAAAAGCAATCATTTACAAAATTTAAAGAATTAATATTGAATATGCTCATCCTTGGCTCGAAGCACCGTTTTAATAATTTTTAACGTAGATTCTACCGATGATTTACAGTTGCGTGGATTTTTGCATCTCTGTACCACACTTCCACCACCGACTCGAGCAACGTAATTTCGGTTGTGTAAGTCTCGTCTTGTAAATGACCACAAATTCCCGATTGGATTGAGGTCTGGTGAATTGCCTGGTCAATCCAAACGGTTACACCATTGTCAGCGAAAAACTTTTGGACGCATGGCAAGGTGCTAGATTTAGTCGACATAGGGTTTTACAAATTTATTTTTAAAAGTTCAGGGACCTCTTGACCTCGCAAAATACTTATATGTATATTACTATTTATCATCCTTGTTGTAGAAACTATAATCCTGGACTAAAAAAGGAGAAATAGCCCTGGAACATTTGCTACCGGAGAGTTTGACTGACTGCAGAAAGTGAGCTTGTAAAAGTGGTTCACCATCGGAACGACGAAGAAATTGGCTCTGAACAAAAAAATTACTTTTGTCTAAAAATAACACTTTTTTCAAGAAACTTGTATCTATTCTTTGTATTTCTGTGTCCAAGATATTCTCTTTTTTATTTCTGTGTCCAAGATATTCTCTTTTTCTATTTCTGTGTCTAAGATATCCTCTTTTTCTATTTGTGTCCAAGATATCCTCTTTTTCTTCATCACAGCAGTCCAGAAATGTTTTTTTACGGGTTTCCGAGCCTTTCGACCAACTTCAAGCAGACGACGCCGCATTGCTGAGGCATGTAAACTTCTTACATCAACAGCTAGTTCTTTTTATATGTTGCCGCTGGTCTTCATTGGATTTATTTTACTGTTTTTTAACGAGAGAGTACTTTTTTTCTTTTGGTTTTTCTTATTCGGCTATATTTTCTCTCTCCGTGAGGTAAAATTAAACCAATTTATATAAAGAGTTTAATCAGCTTATTCACTGCACTTTGAAAAATGCCACTCTCTTCTGTGATCTGCCTTTGAGTCATTTCAGTATGTCAAGACAGTGTAATGACGTTAAAACTAACTGCAGTTGAGATATCGATTACTCATACATATCTAAACTGTCACTTAACACTGAAGAAAACACTCAAAGATGGTACACTAGAAAATCGAAACGCTCTACAATTTGTAAATAACTTTACCAAAAATAAGTCTGAAGTCTGAAGTAAATTCAAACCAGTGTGAAAAAAGTGCTTTATCCACATTAATTTTCACAAGGGCATCTATTCATCTGTTACATAGGGTAAGGTGATTAGTCTCACGCTTCAGGTGCGAGTTTAGATAAAGCGAAATATTACCGTGTAAAATCAATTTTAAACTAAGATTTAATGCCGGTCCCAAAAATCGAACTTACCATCTCAAGCATTGTAGACAACTGCGCCAACCGCTTTACTACTTAGAAAAGACCTATTCGCTGAATTTCTTTTTTGGTATTCTTACCTGAAAGTAGCCATCGGATCGAAAACACTCGTCCAAGATACTGGTCCTATTTTACAAACAGAGCAGTACCTATTTTTAATCCGCTCATCTACAGATCAAAATACATTTAATAGTAAGTTGAACAAAAAACTTATTGAAGTGATTAACATGTTTAAAAATGAGCAGTTATCAGGAGGGATCAGGATCGAAAAACGATCGAACTTTAGACATTAATATCAATATTAAAATAAGTCATTCCTGAACTAATTAAATTTTACATCTTATATCCAAGAAACGATAAAAAATGGTTATAGAAAAAATGATAAATGTAATTATGCGAGTACTAATGAAGATATTATGTAAAATAGTAAACTGATGATTCTCAATACGAAGTAATATAATATTATTTAAATACAAAAGATGCTTAGGATCAAATAATGCTTTGGCCTAAAATGTAGGAGTTCAGAGGTGGTTCTGCATCAAACGAGCATTTACATAAAATAATACAAAGGTCTAACGACTTGGATACCGCAGTAAGGTGTAAGGGGTAGAAGTAATAGTAGAGGAAGACGTCGAACCTCATTGTGATGCTCATTGAGAGACTGGTATGTCTGCAGCTCTGTCGAGTTGTTCCTGACTGCTGTCTGTAAAGTGAAAAGCGCCTTGAAGATGAACAATCTATTTTAGCAAAGGGTACTCCAGAAGAAGAACACATCGATTATTCGGGAATATTTCTACTGAACTTCAGAATAAGTTAAGTCGTAAGAAACATACCATTATAATTGCTCCAACAGCTATGCAATAACATACTAGTGCAGTTTTAGAAATGCTTTTATTAACCATTCAAGGACGAGGAGGTTTGTCTTTTATGAACTTTTTTTACTAAAAAATTTGCCATTATTCTGTTCTTTCCTTTGTGGCACGCCATATACTAAATAACATATTTTTCGGAGCTTAAACAAAAACATAATACTATTATTATGTTTTATACTTTACGAGCTGAACTCGGCAATGCTTTGCTATTGCTAGATTTAAATTCTTGCTAAATGGATTACATGAACATAATCGAAAGTTTGTAATCGATTATTGTATTTAGTTCAATTTCGATATGTATGTTAGAGTGGGCCGGTGATGTATGAAGTTTTTTATTTTTTTAGACATCAATGTGAATGGGGTCTAAAAAGTTGCATTTTGGATCATCACATTGAACGCCAAAATTATTTAATAAAATATTATATACTACTTTTGGCCCTTAACCGAGGTTTGAAGTTTATCACTGTCTTAATATTTTGTTAATTATCTAAATTGATAAAAGTATTTTTTGTTAGTAAAGATATAACTTAATCATATTACAAATTCAAACACGTTTTAAAACTTCCGAAATGCAAAAAGTTTACACTTCGCGGAACTGATTCCGTTGAGCGCCTTGCTAATTTTGACGAAAACAATGGCTCATTTATGAATGTAGAGGAGGCGAGATATGAATGCAAAGATAGAGTGATGTGGCTTTCTATCCTCTCTGCCAACCCTTACAGGAAAGCGGCGTGATAGTTTGTTGTTGTTGTTGTTATTGTAAAAAAACATTTCTCTAGTGCCATAATGCAGAGAGAAAATACGTGAATACGTTTGAATGAAGAAAAGTCAGACCGCGTTTCCTCTTAAGATTAAACATAATTAAGTAAACTTACAAAAAAATACCAAAAAATCTTTAGTAAAAACCGTTCGGATAAACGTAAAAAAAATGTTATAACTTTTCATTGGTAAGTAGGTACTTGTTTATAATTAAATTCCAAATCTAAAAGTAATAGACGATATTCAAATATTTTATTTAAGTAGGTACTCAAGTACGGCGTAAGTATAGCCTGTGAGCTCGCCAATACATGACAGATGACAGTAAACATAACCATAGAAAAACATTGCAGTTGAGCTCTCAGAAGTAAAGCAACGTGAATGCACAATGCTTGAACTACATGTCAATAATATTCTAATAATAAATAATACTATTTGGACATACGGAACTTTAAAGCATACCTTGGTTTCATTACCAATAGTATTTTATCGGTTAGGTAGGTGTATTTTAAAAAAAAATGTTGCGTACCTGAAAAAAGCACAAATAATTATGTTTTTGTAAATGATGTCAGTAGCGACACTCAGAGAGTGGCTTTGTGACGTTTTGACATTTTTTATAAGAAATTCATGGCGTAGCCGAAATACTGTTATAAAAACGAGGATGTTTTTGTTGATTGACGTTAGCAGGCGCCACCCAGGGGCGACTTTGTGAGGTGAGAAATTATTAAAAAAAAGAGATTCATGGCGTAGCCGAAATATTGTAATTAAAACGAGGATGTTTTTGTTGATTGACGTTAGCAGGCGCTACACAGGGGCGACTTCATGACGTGATGAAATTATTAATTTAAATATTTTTTTTCATTTTACATTGCGTAGCCGAGATAAGAAATTGCGTGGTGTTTCGAAATTTAACCGTGTAGGTAGCCGCCTGGTTACAATATTATTTTTGTATTTGTATAACTCCTGTTTTATAATGTTCATGTATTTATCGCTATAAGAATTAAACTAAAGATAGTTTTTACTTTTAATCGCTATCCGTTTTTTAAATTATGTTTGTAACACTCAATAATATTTATTTTTCAAGTATTCAATGTTATTTTTGCATTTTAATGAATATTGTTAATATAAAGCGTATTTTTATTTATTCGAATTTACTAGACTGTTTTTATTACAAAAAAAAAATGCATATTTCTCTATGTATTTTTCTGTTATAAACAATCTATTAAAATAATACACATCAAATTTCCATTGTCTGTTGATTTGATTTGCAATCTTCTTTTTTTTTCGATGGTTAAAACTCTAGGAAATTCAAAGATAATAAAATTTTTACTGTCATATATTGGCGAGCTCACACGCTTTATATAGCCCCCAAGTACTTGTTTGTGTTTGATTTCCAAAACATAAAATAATTCATTATTTTCAAATAAATAATTCTTTTGGCAAATGTCAAACTCTGCTCAGGGATGCACCCTAGTCAGAATTACGATTTTCAAAAATGTATCGAATGTTTGTTAATATTATTTTAGTATAACCAAAAATTCAGTAAAAAGACATAAATGAGTAGAAATTATAAGAAATTTAATGAAAAAAAATTATTGGAATCCATGAAAAAACAAATGTTGTTTGTAAACATTCAAAAACCAGTTTTTTTATACACAAAAAATAACCTCCATCCATTTTTTTATTCGCATTCTCGGCGAATGCAACCCTGGTGATGGACAAAAAAAACATTTACGCTCCTAACTTTTTTTGTGCTTAATAAATTGAAGATTTTATGAGCTCTAAACCTTCTCGCGGCAAGAATGTACATTTATCTTAAAACCGCATGTAAATCAGTCCGGCAGTTATCGAGTCCATCGAGGACAACCATTCGATCATTGCCTGTTATATATATAGATAATATACATATTACTCCATATTATTATTTTTTATAATATAATTGAGTTAACCCATATTGACTTAAAAACAGGACGAGAGAGGATAGTGTTTCGCGACAGTGTCCACTGTTACCACCAGTCGTACTTGAAGAGTTAATATTGAGTAATTTGTAAATAGTATATAAAACATAATAAAAGTATTATAATTTGTATGTATGGTTAATTCATAGACTACAAAGTTTTAAAAAAAGTAAATTGACGAAATTCTGATAAGAAAAATATTTACGTATTATTCTGAGAAATACACCTTTTGTACTTTTGAGTTTGAGAAAAATCTAAGTACAGTTTAATACTGCAGTATTGATTTGCCAATACCTTAAGATAACTCAATAAAATCACCCTCAAGGTGATGTACTATACAGGTTTTCTTTAAACCCTGTCACATCCGAAACCTGGATGATCAGTATAGGCAAGAAGACATATTAGCATATTAAATTTTTTTATTTAGAACGAAGAAAATTTAAAAAAATAAAATATTTAAAAAAACCTAATGGTTGCTTACTTCTGCAGGGGAGAAGTGAGGGGAGCTAGATTTTCGGGGTATAAGACTCCCCCTCCCCCCTCCTCGTTTCATCCCTGCAGAAGTAAGCAACCATTTGTTTTTTTTTCTGTATTTTATTTTTTAAGATTTTAGACATTCTAAAAATTTAATTTAATGTGTCAATATGTCTTCTTCCTCATACTGATCATCGTGGTTTCGGATGTGACTGGGGGTTTCAAGAACACCTGTATATCATAAATCCATTATAGTTATAACAAGTAACAGTTTTTTTCAAGTTGCGGAATAAAGGCGTCAGTATTTTTAAGCCATATTTTACTGTGCGAAATTATTGCACATCAGATTCTTTCGCAATTTAGTTCGGTTCGAAACTCTTAAAGGGATTGTGAATGATAAAAAAAAACGACACATTATGAATAATAACAGTTAGGGTGGGTTCGCAACGGGATACTCCGCAAAAAAAAACACTTGCACAATATAGCGTGACAGGAAACTGTGTAATTTGAAACTCTAAATATAATAAGATTTCTTCTTAGACTACATATTGACTTCCGTAGCAAATGACCACCTACACGAGTGTTACACGGTTTTGGGAATAATAATACTTTGAAAGCTCCGCACTGCATAATGGAATAAACAATAAATAACAGTCCGCTGGGCAAAACCGGGTCTTATAAAAGAGAGAGTGCAACTTATTAGTCATTTTTAACAATCTCAGATTATTTCTGAATATAAGTACCGCTCAAATTATATTTAATTGCTATCTTTCAATAAGACAAATGTTTTTTTTTTATATTGACGCGTTTTTCCAACCATTCTCGTCAAGAACCTGCCGTTTCGTTGGAACAATTGAATGTAGTTATGCAGAAAGCAGCCCGTTCACAATTTTGAAAAATTGTGAACCTGGTATTGGTGTTATCGGAGGCAATAAGGTCAATTCTATGTTCTACTAAAAACAGATAGACCCCTTTCACACAAAAAAACTGTAATAATTACCTTCTGAAAATAGTGTCGATCACAAAAATGGCATTTCTCAATTTGCATAAAACACCCACAACACTATAAAAAAATTACGGTACTTTAAAAATCATGAAATCTTGTCAAATACATAATTAGATTCTTGTTTGTAATATTTAAAAAAATATATATATTCATTGTTTATCATTTGTCAAAGCCAAAAACATGTAATTCTTCTTTTTCTTATTAATTAACTACTAGTTAATTAATAAGAAAAATAATTCCTTTAAATTTCTTCACATTCACTCATATTTTTATTTGTTTTTTGGTAATACTAAAATAATATAAACTGACAATCAACATATTTCTAAAAATCGTATTCCTACATAAGGTGCAACCCTGTTGGCAAAAAGAGCAGAGTTTGACATTTACAAAAATATTTCTAAATTTGAATATTTATTATTTTAAGTTATGGAATTCAATCATAAACCAGTACTAATAACATAATAATAAAAAAAAACGCAAAAAGGAACGAATAAGAAAATTTCATTCTGATACTGTCTAAAAAAAAAGCAAAATCGGTTTAATTTTAAAATGCGGAAAATGGAAAAACAAAACGTCGATTTTGTCTATTTTAGTTGGGCATTATTCAGTAGCCCGGTAAAATGCACGAACCATGAGGAAATCATACGATTTTGCCATTTTAAAACGAATGTTTTTTTAAAAATCACGCAATAAAATAAAACAGAAATTAATTAGAAACAATAATTTTTAAAGGTCTTTGTATTAAAAAAATATATTTAAAAGTTTTATTTACTTAACTGAAATATAATTACATTTCGACCGGCAGATTACGCCATTTCAAATTAAGACTAAACTTTGGGGCGACGATTTTTATTTTTAAAATATGTATTGAGCTATAATTAGCTTTGAAGACTTGAAGGTAATGAATTAAACATGAAAGTGGTTGAAGTAAGTAATCTTAAATTTTTTATTATTAAAAAGAAATACAACCATTTTAAATCACATAAATTTTTGTGACATTTTCTTTTATTTCTACGTAAAATTATGCCTTTGTTTATACTGAAAAAAAAATGGTTATTAAAATATTTTAGCTAAAATCTTTTTTTGTAGAATTGTATTCCTTTTTTTATAATACGATAATTGTAGTTTTAATATTCAATTTCTAACAATATCTTGTTTAGGTTTTAATAACCTTCACACCGGCCATTCGGCGGTCGCGGTCGGACCTGTTTCTGTGCTCTACATTATAATGCGTTTTTTAAAACAAAAATTTGATCAAAACATTTATCTTTTGTGTTCCTTATCATACAATTTAAACCAGGATCAATGACATGTTATTTTTTTTATGAAAAAATAAAATGTGCGAATTTGTAAAACGATTCAATTTTAATGGTTGTTTGCAGTTGTTTTTTTCGCACAGAAATCTGCAAGACAGTGACCAAAAAGCAATGTTTAAATACCTTTTTATCAAAATTCACTCTCACCGCATATCCTCACAATTTATGTAATCCGAAGCACAAACATAATAATGTGTATGTACATATCTAATTTGATACAATAATTTACATCAAACTTTTGATTGCGTTCATGTAATGCATAATATACGAGTATGTACTCAAATCTAGCAATGGCCTAGCATTGCCACGCTTCCGGCACTTACGTCAGGCAGGCGCGAGCGCGGCGGGGGCGGGGGCGGCGCCTGGCGCGTGGCCGACGCGGCGATGAGGTGACGCTTCTCCTCCATTAGACCCTCCCGGTGCTGGTAGATGTACGCGCGCACGTTGGGCAGCCCGGTCATGACGGACGCCGACAGGGCGGAGCGGTACAGCAACATGTCCGTCGCCTGGTACCTGACGACAAGTATATACGAGTATGTGTATGCGAGATGTAAACTAGGGTAATAATCATAATAATGTTTGGATTATTCATATAGCGCCATTTTTGTGAAAATCACCTCAAGGGCGCTGTACAATAAACAAATATCACAGCACGTCTTGCAGCTACAGAGCGCATGGACAATAAGAAATCTAGCCCGTATTTACTTTTTTTGTGTAAATTGTATTTGACAATGAAGTTTAGAGTTAAAGTGATATTTTAAAAAAACGAAATAAAAAGCAAATTTATAAAATTAGAAGTTAGATAACAACAAGTCTTGCAGCTACTGAGCGCATGGACGGTTGAAATTCGAAAACTTATTTACTAAATTTAGATATTTGATAGTTGATAACATTTACATAATATGATATGATAGCTAACATCACAAAAAGTCTTGCAGCTACAAAACGCATCGACGAGTGGAATTTCAACAACATAAGAATGATTTTAAAAAGTTAACAATAAAAAATAATAAAAAACACGATAATGATACATTGAGCAAAGAACTAGTAAGTATGGCAATTAAGTGAACATGTAACAGCACAAAAAGTAAAATATAAAAACTAAACAAATATAGCATTTCTTAACTTGTTATTAAGGTTAACAAGATGATAGACGATATCTTAATATTTATTTATTTCAACGCCTTGTAGGCTTGTACGTAAAATATGATGAAATTGGGTTATTACTACTACTACTACTACTACTACTACTACTACTACTACTACTACTACCATCATGCCATTTCTCCGTAGGGGTAGGCAGAGAGAATGAACCGCCACACACGTCTATCCTGGCATACATTCCTAGCTTCTTTCACATTCATACATGCCCTTCGGTTCTGTCTGCTTTTGACATGACAAGACTTAAGATTTTGGTTTATCTGATCATGCCACGTCTTCCTTGGTCGTCCTCGTCTCGCGTTACCGTTCATTTTCGCAATATATACTTGTTTTACCATTCTTTCGTAGTCCATTCGTTCTACGTGACCAAACCATTTCAGAGACGCTTTCTTAATCTTATCAATTATACTCGACTCAGATTTACACTCTCGCCTGATTTCGTCATTCGTATTTTGTCCTCTATTACGGGGTTAATAGCATTAACTTTTAATTTCTATAATAATAAATTCAATTTTTCTTATTTTATTACAACTCAACCCACATCAGAGGTAAAGAAAATATACAATACTAAAAAAATACGAGAAAAACTATAAATAATTTGTTTTACAAGAAAAAAATCGGTATAATTGAAAAATACCTACTTCTGTATTTTTCATAAATTTTCATAAAAAAGAGTTTGTATTTCCTGAAAAAAATTATAAATAAAATAAAAAAATATTTTACTGTTAGTTTATCATAAATCTAAACAAATCTACTCTTAGGTCAGCATTTGATTCAGGAAGAGGAAAACTTGTCGAAATCCGGAGCTCCACAAACACTAGATTTGGAGATCGTGCTTTTGCCGCCGCCGGCCCCTCTGCCTGGAACCAATTGCCTTCAAACTTACAAATCATCGACAGTCCCAGTCAGTTCAGATCTCAACTAAAATCTTACTTCTTTAGACTATCATACCCTCAATTTTAAATCTGGAAATATAGTATATCACTTTAGTTTAGTTAGAATGTAAGTTTAGGTATACAATTGTAAAGCGCCCTTGAGGTGATTTTTCACAAAAATGGCGCTATATAAATCAGCCAAATATAATTATTATTATTTGGTCCGTGAGTCCAAGACACTAGCCACGGGACCACAACCCGATTATACTTAAATGAAATTTTAAATTGAATTTATTGAGTGGAATTGCGCAAACATGGAGATATTTTTACCATTGGTTAGTCTTCTCATCGTAGCATTCCACGTGCGGGGTGGTGGTGACTCCGTTGAACCCGCCGATGGCGAAGATCATGTCGTCAATGACTTCTATGGCGAAGTTGCTTCTCTGGTTGTACATGTCTGGGACAGGCGCCCACAGTCCCGTAGCGGGCTCGAACACCTCCCCTGACGCCATCCGAGAAACGCCATTAAATCCCCCTATTACATAAACCTAAAAACGGATACATTTAATAAATAAATATAACATCTCAACAAAAAAGTTTCTTTGTAACAGCGCATATAATCAATACCTGAGTATATTCTTAGCGTTTACACATAATGATTGTACATAGTTTATTTTACTATTTAAAAAAAAAAGGTATTTAAGATATTTCATTCATTTTATTATACCCTTTCCGCACGAAACGGTGCATAAGACACTCCATAGGTACACTAATCGCAGCGAACCTCGATCATTTTTATTACATGACGGTAAGTTGATTAGTTTTAAGTTTCAGATGGCAGTCCAGAGACTATTAAATATTCTCGTGTAAAAACACTTTTTCAAATAAATGTTTCATGTCAATTATGCCAAGAATCGAACCCGAGACCTCTAGCATGGTAGCAAACCCGCTTACTACTGCACAGCGGGGAAATACTACTTTACATAAAAACTTGTTTTATTACTTCTATACCTTTTTATTAGATTTAAGAGACTGATAAAATTATAAAAAAAGGATTTGCCTATATTAAATTCTCAATTACACCTTGATAAAAGAGCACGTGTTAGCTCGAAACTGGTTGCGTAAAAACAAAGTATTTTGATTTCAAATATTAAAAAAAAATTATAAATAAATATAGTAACTTAATAGAAATTAAGATCTAAACTTGTTACAACAAAGAGGTAAACCAATGTTGATAAGGGATATGGAAGTCTATGCTATTACTCAGCTTTGGCCTGTCATTGGCTAGTTTAAATGGCCACTTTACACACTGAAAAATTCACTATTATGCTTATATTAAAACATCCACATTTCCTCAACTCATCCATCTATTGACCTCTGTCAAGTAAATAGCTGAAACCTATCATGTGGGAGTTTCATCCGGCTGAATCATTTCACCAGTGTGTAAAGTGCCCACTTTAATCAGCCAATGACAGACCATAAGCTTTATAAATGCCTGTACTTCCGTACTAGCTTTTAAAAAATGATTACCCTCTCTTTTGCAACAAATTTATATAGATCTGAAAAACTCCCAAGGAAGGAAATCCAGCCGCCTACAAACATTTAGACATACTCAAAACATCGATGAGAAATGCAGATTTTTTTTGTGGACTATGGAGTCTTAGCGTTAATACAAAATGGAGTACCTAACATTTTTAACTTTACTTTTATTTGTTGTGGTTTTGAGATGTTCATTACCTCGGAGAGCGCATATAAATATTATCACTTTATTTCATTTTACCTATGTGTAATTGTGTGACAAAAAGTTTTATGAAAATTTAGAATACAGACATTTTTTTAGTAAGTTAATAACCTTAATGGATTGTGGATTGCCACGTAAATAAAGATTGCCTAAGAAAATGGGCACTCGTTTTATTGAAAAATATAATAATTACTGTATGATGGACCAAATTAAAATGAGAATCAAAGTTTGATTATGTCCAAATGCTTGCAGACTGACTGGATTTCCTCCCTAGGGAGTTGTTCATATTTAAATTTATTTCAACAGAGAGGGATTCCCTTCTCATTCCCTTCTCAAAAATGTTTTCACTCTCTGTTGAAATAAATTTGAACGAGAATCAAAGTAGTTAAATATGTATTGAAGACATTTTACAATCACTAATATAATCATAAAAACGTTATAAAAAAGACACTACTAGTGGAGCATTAAAATGAATTTTATTCATTATTTAATTGCTTTTCAATTTATATCGACATATTTCTTTTTTAAACTTATCAGAAAAAACATGCAGCAAAAAATGTGACTGGTGAATTAGTAACGTGTTTATCTACATATCTAAATAGGAAAACCTCCATAATCGTGACAGGAAATTTATAAAACCACAATCTCATTTATTGCTACTAAAGCTATACCCATACATCCGGATAGTGTGATAGTGTGTGTAAAGGGCAGAGCTCGGCGATAGAAATCCATAAATTACTGGCTACCCATTAATAAAGACATTCTGTGATAATCGTTTAATAAATTACCCGAGAATCGAGATGTACGGAATATTATGTTTTTTTTTATTACAGTGTTAAAATTAAGCACCGGTCTTAAATGTACTTTCATTACTTACAAAAATATGAGACTCCAATTTTTATTTTTGCATCGAAACTTCGTTAAAAAATTATTTTACATTTTTAACCCTATGGCATCACTACATAACCTCTTCTTCAAAATTAAAGATTTTATACCAAGAAATGAAAAAATTGTGATGTACGAAGCCTATGTCAAAAGTAAATTGAGTTACATGATCCCCTTCTGGGGAACTGGTAACAAGAATACAAAGACAACAAAATAACATTCTTAAACTAACATACAACCTACCCTACCTGACCTCTACGACTGAACTGTACAAAAAAACACACCAGTTTGACATACACTACTTGACTAAAATTGAGACCTTAAAAATTGTGCACAAAATAACACTGGGAAACATACAAGACGACGACATAATATTAGTCAAAAATGCTGACATACACAAATATAACACCAGACAACAACAACACTATCATATTGAAAAAGCAAAGACAAACACAGGACAGTCAAAAATACTACATAATGGACTTTAACACTACAACGACCTACCTTACCACTTGAAAACTTTTACTGGAGACAAATTTAAAATCAATCTGAAAAAGCACATGATGACTGAACTAACTAAACTAGACGAGACATAAAATGACTAAACAATATTAAATTTGTAATGTAACCCTAACGGGTTTTTTAAAATTGTAAATAAATAAAAAAAAATAAAAAAATAGTTATGAACCAAAGTCAAAAAATTTAATCACGTTATTCCACAACGTTATTGCCGATTCAATAAATAATTCAGAGAAAAATTATACAAACGGTACACCTTCCCGTGATGCGCTATGCAGGACACTCCCGAGCGGCGATAGTTCATGGGAGCAATGTTGGTCCACTGGTTAGTAGCAGGATCGTACGTCTCCACGCTGCTCATGCAGTCCTGTCCGTTAAAGCCGCCAGTTATGTAGATTTTGCCTGCAAATTGCAATGCCAGAACAAGTTTCTCACAAGTAATTGCAGCTAAAGCGGCACCATCATCAAAACTGTAAACTGTGGCGGTTTGCTTCCGTAAAAATGTAATCACTGTCAGAGATAACAAATATTAAATTACTCTCTCTGTATTTAGCAAACTGAACCAAACTGGCTTTTGGTCTCATGGTTTACATTTAATTTGTGGCTGGGGCGTTAACTTAACGGACGTGTTCGTAATATATTATCATACGTAACACGGTAGTGCAGAAATCATAACGTCTTTGCATCTTACGAGCAAAGATGATTTTTTATAAATGTATATGAAATATGCCCAGTAACTAAAAAATAATTAAGCACTACAACATATTGTTGATTGATTTGGCGTTTATTTTGTAAAACTCCATATTTAAACTTAAAATTTAAGAAATTAAACGCTGATTTGACTCTACCAAACGCTTTATTTTGTTTTTACAAATATAAAAACAAAAATTTCGTGACAATTGTTTCGCTTTGTTAAGGCATTTTCAAACGAACTACAACATATTTTTATACTATGTCCAGGCAGATGAAGAATACTGGTCTGATTTTATGAGATAAAACCAGAACCCTGGATGAGCGTTGTCGTCTCGATGGCCAATCTGTTGTAAAAATCCTAAAAATGGGACTGAGGCAGTTCAGTGGTTAGTCCGCGCGTGACGTCACTAGTTCTCTTGGGTGAGTTGTCGATCTATATTGTGGACGCTTCGTTAGGAAGCAGACATGGTTATGTAGTGTTCCTACGGGTATTATTCAAATAAATTATGTATTATGGCTTTTTAAAATTGGATATAGCATTAAGTTATGTTTGTCTCTATCGGGATCTACATTTTATGAAGATTAAAATAAACAAGTTTGAATGATAAAAATGTGTTTTAATGCGAGTATTCGTGTGGTACATAGGTCACTTGGGATGGAAGGGATTTGCCCTGGTAAAAGGTTTTAATGGTCTCATGTTTTATTCGGCTCTGCTGATTGGTGGATGAAAAAGTTCAGGTGGGTGTTTCGCCCCCCGGAACTTATTCATCACAGTACCAATGAACCACTGTGCACCGCTGGGTGTGAATACAGAAATGATGATGATAAATAGTTATTGGCTATTAAAGACAGAGCTATTCAATGGAAATGCAAGCACGAGAATATATAAATATAATATATAATAGGTAAACAAAACAATATTTTGAGTTTGTGCTAATGTTTGAAGACAAAATACTGGATTTTACTCCCTAGGGAGTCATTAAGATTAACAAATTACCACGGGGATGGAGAGCATTTTAGAAAAGGGTATATGGAATTCTAGGCATTTACAGGGCTTATGATCTGTCATTGGCTGGTTTAAGTGGCTTTTTTACACACTGGATTGGTCATAAGCCCTGTAAATACCTAGACATCCATTTCCCTTCTCTAAAATATTTTCCATCCCTGTTGTAATTTGTTAATAAATTAAACAGTTCAAAGAAAATAAACTACGAGACCCAATTAAACAAAAGACTCCATCAACCTTTACAAAAAATGTTAAAAATATTATCATGTATTAGTTTGTTAGATTAATATAATCCGAAAGAAATTTGTAAAATAATTTTTAAATAAAATATATTATAAACTGCGAGTGAGGTAGATCATCGCACCCCTATATTTGTAGTATTCAGTGCCCGATGATCCTAAATGCAACCCTAAAACGCATTTATTATCTTCCATAAAATACACATCAGCCCATTTTATAGTATTTTTGACTGTCCTACATTTGAATCGATCCATGTTAAAAGGGCACAAGTTACACTTTTGGTGATTTTGACATTTTTATGTAAGATTATTAAACAAATACATATCTTTTAGTCGTCATTCAATACCCAACAAAAAGGCTCAAATCCAACAAAATTGTAGAGAATTGTTAAAGCGATTTAAGTTCCACGTTAAAAGAAGATTAGTCCAATGACAAGTTCTCTTTTAACATGGATTTAGAATAATAAATTTTATTTATTGGCAATACTTTATGAGTGTCCTGGCAATACGACAGCTGTCAGTTTGGTAGTTTGACCTTAAAAGTCCAACGTAACACGCTGCAGGATATTTAAGTCATTTCAACATAGATAAAGAGGAGAATCCGACGAGAAAGCGGAAACGAAATTCTGCTAACTTAGACTATCGAAAATGATCACGATGATGACGAGATGATAGAGAATAAATGAGAACTATAAATCATTCTAACTGTAGGAAGTAGACCTAATACTGTAACCACCGAATTGTAATCCTTTTTTACTGAAAAAATAATAAAAAATGATTTCAAATTTTTTGTTTTATTAGAAAATATTTAAAGGCTAAAAGGGAACATGTCCGTGGATTTAAAAAAATGACATAAAAAAACTTACCAACAAAAGAATATTTTTAATAAACTTTTATATCAGCATTACTTATTTAAACCAAATTAATAAAAAATATGACAAGTTCCTTTAAAAAAGAATTAAGAGACAGTTTTTATCGATTTTCTCAAACAGTAAGTATTTTATTTTATTTTATTCAGAAAACGGTCATTATTAGGATAAAAAACAACATTTTATTAATATTAAAAGACCAATGAAATTTTCGTAAGTTATGCAAAAGATGTAAACATCAAATGTGACAAAAAAATAAATAAATAAGAAACTCAAGTGAGAAAATAATAATTGTTAACATTTGCGTTTTCCGTGGAGTTTATCGTTGGTAGTAAATTAAAATAAAATAAAATACCGAATGCACACGCTGAGCCATCAACGCACACACACAAGAACGCACATATTAAACATACACAAACATACATTACATGTGGCACATATACATAGTATATGGACTTGTGCCCCTTTAACATAAATCGATGCAATTGTCTGTGCTTTTTCAATGTGGTTGTTGTCTTCCAGAACGTAGGTGTGAAGAAGAGGCGACCTGGGTCAATTTCTATTATAAGGAATAAAGTATCTTACCGTCGAGTGTGCAAGCGCTGGCATCAGACCTCTGCGCGTTCATCCCCGCGACCAGAGACCACTGATTGGTCTTGCGGCAGTAGCGCTCCGCACTGCGCTGGCGATGGTGGCCGTCATACCCGCCCATGGCGTACAGCACTTCCCCCACGACGGCTACCGATACGTAACATCGACGGGCATTCATGGGGGCTACCTGTCAACAATTCCGCCTATTATTTATTATAGAACAGGGATACATCTTCATTGCGTTTTCAAGAAATGGAATAAAAACTTTGTATTTCCACGTTATTTTTTTGTAGTCACTAGAAATAACAATATTTACTATTTCAAATAGGCAAAATATTTATGATTTCTTCCTCGATGTCAAATAACCTGTGCATAGTTTTTTTTTTATTACAAAAACTCGCTGAACCCAGCCACGCTTCGCTGTGGCTTTGTCTGAAATTGATTATTAGGGGAGTAAATAAAAATAGTCTAGCAACTAGATATTTACCGAGAAAACACATTGTTTAGTTAAATATTTTTATGTGCTGGGACTGTGCTGCGGTTTATAATGAAATGCAATGTTTTGTCAATTTTTTTAATCAATCCA
Organism: Micrasema longulum; assembly: GCF_059751315.1. Classification (NCBI taxonomy): domain Eukaryota; kingdom Metazoa; phylum Arthropoda; class Insecta; order Trichoptera; family Brachycentridae; genus Micrasema; species Micrasema longulum. Next base: position 1,952,869 of record NW_028277684.1, on the reverse strand, counting down.
TCGATTACTTTCCGGGATTTGCGGCGACAAACATACGGTACCTACATTTATATATGTAATACGGTGTTTGATAAAAAAATACACCGAATATTTTAATTTATAATTCTGAACATATATAAGAGCCTATTCTTTTCCTAGATTGGTACACATGTTTTTGACAGGCAAACTAGTAAGACGCGTTTTAGTGTGAGCGGCGAATTTTCATGATTATTCCAGAACGGAAATAACACGCCCGATCACGCCTCACGGCTTGTTCTCGACTTTTTGACAAAAAATAGACCGCATTGATGCTCCACCGGAGTTTACTGCACTCGGTCCCCTGCGACTTTTTTCTTTTCTCAATGATGAAGAGGACTGTGAAAGGACGACATTTTGCGACCACAGAGGAGATAAAGACCGAGTCTCTGACGGAACTGAAGGCTACACCAAAAAGTGCGTCCAGAAATGTTTCGAGGATTGGCTAAACCTCTGGCATAAATGTATTATATCCGATTGTGATGATTGTGATAATTGTGAAGGGGTCAATATTTTTTTTTTCTCTAAGTACATTGTCAGGTATCCCCAACGTTAGCAATCACTGGCAAAAGTCTCTGTTGTGTGCTGCCCGGAAAATCTGCTCCACAGTCCTGAAAGTCAGCCAGTCCAGTCTCGTATATTTCGCAGCCAAAACATATGTCTTCTTTCAGCACCTCGGTGACTTTCAATCTTGCCCTTCAAAAGTAAATGAAGCAAGTGGTACTTTTCTTCACGCATACGCCCCAGATACATAATTTTACGATTGTTTATGGTGGTTAAAATTGCTCTGTTCGTTTTAGCTCGATTTAAGACTTCTGAGTTCGTTATCAGGTCTGCCCATGATTTCTTAAGCATTCTGCGATGCAACCACATCTCAAAAGCCTCCAGCCTGTTCATAGTGTTCACCTTCAGAGTCCAAGTCTTACAGCTAAACAACGACACAGACGACACAACACTTTACCACTATTTGCCTTATTTTCATGTTTAGATTATCATTGCGGAAGAGGGATTTCATTTTGTTAAAAGCAGCTCTTGCTGCATTAATGATACTGAAGAATAAATAAAGTTTTTTTTTAATATATGGAAATTCCGCGTATTTTTAATTCAAATAGTGTACTATTGATGTTTTTTCGCTTAGGGTTATGATAAATAAATCTATAATTTGTGTTGATATATGGTGATTTGGTGATGGTAACAATTTAAGGTTAATTAAGTGTAAACCTCTTTCCAAAATTTGTTTAAAGCATCAAAGCATCTACAGGAGTTGAAATAGTCGCTGCCATCAAACCCGCCAATCACGTAGATACAGTTTCCTATTACGGCAGTTCCGTGGTAGGCGCGGGGTCCCGCGGGATCGACCTCTTCTACCTAAAAAAGGCATTTAAAAATATAAGTTTTTTTTGCACCACAACAAGCCAAGACGTTTAATTACAGTGGTGAATTACATTACAGAACACTCAGGCTTGAGAATAATCACATTTTAATTTTTGCGTTCTCACCGGGAATCGGACCCGGAACCTTCCGTGTGTGAGTCAAGCGTCAAGTCAATATCATATTGATAAATTAATACTGTTCATGAATTTAATAATCGCTTTTAAAAACATATCAAATAGTAATTTAGAATAACCAATCTTCAAAACAAACCATTAGGCCGTTTCCCCGAAAGGGTGGGCATTGAAGATAGAACGCCACTTTACTCATTCATTGAATACATACCTCGTTTCCTTACAAATCTTCTTATGCATACATGCCGATCATTTCGATTTATAATGTCTATCTGAAAGTGGGTATGTGGTCATGCAATGTCTTAAAAAAATATATACATGTTAAATTATATTAAAAAAATTACATGAATATTTCAATTTTAATGCCATATTTAGTGTTAGAAAATGAGAAACAAGTTGTGGTAGAGCGGGATCCAAACTTCGGATCCCTTGATCCAGAGTTCGCGACACTATTCACGGGACCACAACCCTCTCTAGGTCCTTCCTCATTTTCTGTATCCATCAACATTTGCGCTGTAAATCTTTTTACCCGTTTTTTATGTACATTTACTCTAGTCGTCCAAACCAACGCTGCCCTTCTTTCTTAATTTTGTCGATAATGCCAACGAATCTTGATTATCAAACCGTCTCCACTTTCATTATAAAACGAACATTGGTAATTCATTTTATTATGTGTTTTCTCTAATGTTTTTACTAAAATAATTATACATGGATATACATGAGTGGCGAACTTCATGAAAAAATCAAACACCCATAGAGTCAAATCCAGACGCTGATAATGAAAGATATTTATTACCTTGATCCATCTATCTGCTCTCGTGTCGTAGGTCTCGATGAAGGCGGTGGGAGAACCTCCACTCCACCCGCCAATAGCAAACAGAACTTCGTGGGGAACCCTCGGCCTCGCCAACTGCGGAGTGGCCACCTCACCGTCCCGCTGACCGATAGTCTCGAGGTCGTACATGAACTTCAGGGTCTCGATTATTATGGGTCGAGAAGCTTCATTGCCGGTCACGTAGGGGTGGTTCTTTACCTTTTCTAGGAAAACCTAACAAAACGGTTTGACTATATAAATGCAATTATCACCAAATGTTAACGATTATCAATATTTATCTCTTTTGTGGTACATAATATCGTGTAATAATATGTGTGCGAGGCTCATCCGAAAACCGATGCCCACCGTCATCTGACATACTATCGTATATTATATTTCCTGTGAACCATCTATAATCAAAACATTCTAATTTCTGATTACATTACGGAAGTCAGATTGCTGACAGTCGGGGAAATAGAAAATGACCTCAATTTCCCACTAGGAAATAAAGAGAACACTGTGGATAACTACCATATAAGCAGTAGCAACCTAGAATACCCTCACATAGTTCAGTCAGTTAATAACTTAGTAAAATACAGTAACTCTCGCGCTCCATTACCGATCCAGTATATTATTCAACTTGAATTAATAATCATCGAAGCATAACGTCGCGTCGTTTTTATCTGTCATCTCCAACTAATGGAGGAGCTTCCTGCATCTACTAGCGTAAAATCCTAGATGTGTAATAGTAATACCTAATAATATCATCTTTTTACCCAATAATGATATCTTCAAGTTTAAAAGTACCGATGAATCCAAAAAAGGGAAACTTATATTGACCATAATCTCCAGAAATAATTTTGAAGCTATAAAGTATTACAAATAAACGTGTAGGTCTGTTTTTAGAAATATCCTCAAATCCAACAAAAATAAATAATACCCGAGTGTTCAACAAATTAAATTTTAAATAAGATTACGGATGCATGTTTATAAAATAGCGATGACGTCACATTTTGTGCGGTTTTAAATTACTATTAAATTAAGCAATTTAGAATGTTTGTTAGCCATGAAGGTTACAGATGAGTTTGTTGCAATGAAAAAACAAGTGTAAATAAAATCCAGTCAAAACGAGCCCTTATTATTATTTTTGTCATTATGGATAACTTATACAGCGCCATTTTTGTAATATAATACCTCAAGGGCGCTTAACAAAGTGATTCTGTAGATAAATAAATTTAATTGGTGCTTTTAAATTTGTAATTTAATTTACAAAAAAAAGGAAAATGTCATTAAATGCTACGGATTTATTCAAATAATACTTAAAGGTCAGATATTAGAAACACCAGTTCGCAAATTCCATCATAAGCAATATTATTGATAAATTAACTGTTAATTCTATACGGATAGTTGAGTAATATCTGGTGATTAAAATCTTAAATCTCATGAATAATAAATGCAGGAACTTAGATAAAAACGTACTAAAATATCTTTTTTGTCAATAAAATATTCCATTTCATGTATGGCGGTTTAACTTGATTTAACTCTATTTTTTTTATTGTCCCTTTCACTATAAGTTTGGCAAATTATATAGAGAGCCTTTGTTGTGTATTCGTATTTTCATATTCATCCTCATGTCCATATTGCAAACAAAATGGTAGCAAAAACTGTATTTATCAAAACTTAGTTGTATCACAACATCCCATGTCCATTAAAGTAATTTTATTAACATAATAACATCAAATTAGATGATTACTATTTTATAATTTCTCGACTTCGACGCCCGAAGGGTAAATCCCATAATCATGCATGTAGCACCGCTTACTTAAAGGTTACTAACCCAGAGTTATAATGCGCCAAGCTATAGAGGAGCCCAAACGTAAGAAAACCATTCTATGACTTTTGGGTATAAAGTTAGCTACAGTTCGCAGCAAAACAATGGGCCGTACTCAGGTCGAGAATTGCCAAATGGATATTAATTTGCATTGTAAATACTTTCGAATATGTACCTGTGTATTTATTATTGCAGGGTTATTCCAATTTATTTTTTTATAATTCACCCATATTTATTTTATAAAACTGAAAATACTTGTTTGTGTTTATATTTTTATTTATTTATTCATTTTATTCACAATGTATTTATGTAATATTTATTGAGACATAAATCCCAACTCCATTGAACCAAAGTCCTGTGTTGAGTTTGTTTGTTGGTCCGTAGCATCTCCGAAATTGCGAGTCGTAGCGGCCTGAAATTTGGACACGTCATTTTAGATGCGATTTCAAGGTTAACGTTGCTATTTTTGAGTAAAATTTTAATCGACCTCTACTCGATAAAAATTTTAACTTTATATGGATGCCTAGTGCGGCCCTAAAATATAGCCCATAATCAACTGTTATTATCAACAGTTAACATACGTTGATTTACAAATTTATCTCCCAAATTGAGAAAAAATAGTATCTGAAGTAAATATGTTGATAAAAGGAAACTTTTTCAGCAATATAATACACGTGGACAATAAATGCCAAAAATCAATGTAAATCATGGGAAAATATTCGGAATCAATTACCTGTGAAAACTGTCTCCTTTAACACCTTTGACGCTCCTACTGCTGCAACCAAACATACTGCAATTCACCATAGTCGATTTTTATTTATTATATCGTAAATATCCAAGTTACTTACAAACAAAGCTAAGCACAGTTACAAAAGCATTCGATCGAAAACGTTTATGTTTATGTTGTCAAATAAAATAAAATGGTCACCAATTGGTAGCTAACCAACATCGCTTGCGTTCCATGAAACATAGTGATAGGGCTTCTCAATAGGTTCACGCATTATAACTCTGAGGTTATTAACTACATTAATTTAATAAAGTCACAGTAAATAATACGTAGGTACTACGTTTGACAATGATTGATACACAATATATCCGATAATGAGGACCTTTCTATACCTGCGAATCCAGCAAGCCGAGACGAATGTTGGCCATGAGCGACACGAGATGATGACGCCGACCGCGCGGGTCGTGCTGTACCCAGCGCAGGGCGGCGTCCCACACCGCCTCCTCGCTGCGCGCGTTCAGCTCGTCCTCCGCCAGCAGCGTGCACACCTCGTCCGCCGGCAGCTTCACGAACTGCGCGCACGTGGCTCCCACCTCCACGAAATGGCGCAGCGCGTGGCGGCGAGCGTCGCGCTCCAGCTCCCGACAGCAGTACTGCCTGAGGCAAATAAGATCGTGTAGGTGTCGAACGTTTAAAGATCTAAATTTTATTGCAACAGAGAGGGAAAACATTTTCGGAAGGGAAACATGGAAGTCTAGGTATTTACAGGTCATGACCTGTCATTGGCTGGTTTAACTGGCCACTGTTTTCAGGTGTTGCCTAATAGGTAAAATAATTTAAATTAATTAACATTTCAGGTCTTTTAATTCACAAATACTGTTTTAAAGACCGTGGGTCTTCCTATCAGTTTTGCTAATAATAAATGTGTTTTTTTTGTCAATGAAAAAAATATCTTTAAAAAAAATAATTTTTAAAAATTCAACAGATGGAAAACTCGAGGAAATGTTCATGTTAAAATAAAAGCAGAATAGTGAATCTTCCATATCCCTTCTCAAAAATGATTTCCCTCTCTGCTGCTATAAAATTTAGATCCTAATAATTCCCTAGGGAGTGAAAAATCCAGCCTGTCTATATACATTTGGACACATTTAAAACATTGTCGAATATATTGATGAAATATGAATGATTTTATTGATTGAGTTAAACGCTTAAGAGTAAAAGTAAAAATTCTAGTCTATAAAAAAAATTACAATCTTTTTTGTAGACTAGAATTACGTACAAGGGGAAACCAATAATAGTATTTCAATAAACCCCTTTGTCGCACTCGACATAGGAACTGCATTATTGAACAACAATAAATCTGCCGTGCAATACCTAAATCGCCGTAACTCGAAAAATCCAATTTCGAGAAAAACACAAAAAACTTTTCAAATAAATAAATCGCAATTATAATGATTAAAACCTAATTCTTAAACGATTTCATCATAAGGTTAAATGATGACGATTAATGAGGAACTTCAGCCCTACGGTAAATTGGATTCAAAAAATGTTTTCTTACGCGGGGTAAAAATTAAAGCATTAAATTGTAATGCAAAGTTTCTTGAAAATGTACAGAAAAAATAATAAAAAATATTTTGATAAAAACGCACTACTTTAAATGACGTCACTGGTTCACGTGAATCAACCTATGACCTGAGAGGTATGTAAGATTTCCGGTCTGCTTGTCGCTTCTGGACCAACAGGAAGAACTGAATGAGAATAAGCGGAAATGAACCTCTGACGTTAAACGCGGAGTTATTTCAGAAATTCAAAACTTTGAAAAATCGTAGCGCCGATAATACGATATATAATTTTTTTTTAAAAAGACTTAGACTTAGACTTTTTTTACTTAGTTTAAACAGTCTATTAACAAATAAAAAAAATTAAAAAAACCACTGAACTTCCTCATAGTAAGAAAAAAAACAATTTAAAAAAAAGGGTTTTCAAATTCGCATCAGTTACTGCAGACAAAAAGTTGTCTAAAACTAGTAAGTATGCAGTGTTAAAAAGTAGGACCACAAAAAAGGTACTTTTTATAATTATTATTACATCCTAAAATGCAATATTTCGCGTTTTAGTTGGTTTTTGGCGAAAACTGATACTTTTTTTGAGTGCAAGTAGTTTGAATTAAACCGGTTATTTTATTGTAAAAAGCTTTTGTTTATTTAATAAATTATAATATAATCTAGAAAAAACTAAGAAAACAGGTGGCTTTTATTTTTACAAATAAAAAATTCAACATAATCAAGCTAAAAACATTTTTTTAAAACCCCATTTCCGTTAGCATTTAAATCTATTGTGGGCTAAAAACTTAATGTTACTGCATGGATAGGCATTTAATTTATAACCTTCCAGTTGTAGCAAAAAAAGAGTTGAATTCACTTATGGCTAATTAAATGCTGATTACGAATCAATAAATAACTCAAAAACGACCAAATGTGAGTTGCGGCGCGGCGGTTCAAGATTGTGCCCGGCAGAAAAGCAACACCAGAGCAGCTCGAAATTCTCCATTAGGAAGAGCAATCAGGTTTTTTTTAAATAAGGACTTGTACGATTTGGACTTGTTTAACGACTCAGCTCTCCGCTACAAACGGAAGCTGAGTCTTGTAGACATTAATAATATTTGGCCTCAAATCTACTCCCATAATACACATAATATAGAAACCACATCCTCACATGTATATACCACACTCCAAACTCCCAAAACAATAACAACACTAATACAAATAAAATCATCATATCTTCATATTATGCCACGGTGTGCACAACAAGTATACAGTTAATCATCAAGGTGAATAGACCAGCTTTAGAAATTGGCTCCATCTGTGATGTGTCAAAAACGGAAAAAATAGCGGTTTCGCCAGTTATTAAAAAAAACTCAAACCTTGCAAAGAGCATGGTACTCAGGCAGTTGTCTGGTTTCAGAGCCGCCCTGAGGTAGTCGCAACATAGCTGGAGCACGTCCAAGAAGCAGAGGTAGTCCGCCGCCACTAACAGACCGTGCACGTTCGTCTGCGTGATGGTTACCTTGCGGACGTAGGCGTACTCTATGAGGAGTTGCAGCATCTCAGACGACACGCCCTCGATGGTCACATCGCTCTTCTCCCGAGAATGGAGTGTGGTCGTGAACAGGGCGCTTCAATAAAAAACAATCTGTATTATTTATTTAAGTGGTGGACAACTGAGCGCATTCGTAAACTGGCACACGTACACCATTTAATTTGTCAAAACTTTCAGCTTTTATTGTTGCAAAACAATTTTAGTATATGTATTTGCTGCCGAAAACAATACGAACGAAAACTGAAAACAATGGCAACGCTGACAAAATCGAATGAGCCACTGTCATTCTTTAGCTTCAAATGACCAAGTCAATGGACTACTACATTGAAGGTATAACAAATTTGTCTACCACCCACTGTTCTATGTTTCACTTCCATACATAAATGTTGACTAAAACTCCGCTGTGCACTGCTAAATGCCAGTCTAGCATCGACTGACATTTTGCTGCTTCAATTCAAAAGGGCCACAAATAGAAATTTGCCTTTTTTCAGTAAAGCTAATCAAAAGATTTTGCCTTTTTTTATTATCTGACTTTCATATTTATGTTTTTAATATCTTTCGATGCGCTTTTTAAAGCTGTATCTACTTAGATAAATATGGAGTTTTGTGCTAACTAAACGCTTCAGAAATGGCTATTTCAACACTGAGGTCAGAGTGCGTGACGGAAGACCAAAACCGATGATACACAAGATCAACTTGCAGAGGCATTAAACACGACTCGACAAGATATTTCCAAACGTTTGCATTCTATGGGAAAAGTTCAAAAGGAAGGAAAATGGGTGCCGCATGAGTTGACTGAGAGACACATGGAAAATTGAAGAGCCAGCACTGAAATTTTGCTTTTGCGGCATGAAAGAAAGAGTTTTCTGCATATTATTATTACTGACGATGAAAAGTTGATATATTTCGAGAATCCTAAATGCAAAAAAAATCGTGGCTTTCACATGGCGAACCATCAACATCGATGGCACGGCCAAATTGCTTTGGGTAGAATACAATTTTGTGCGTTTGGTGGAGCCAGAAAGAAATCGTGTACTATCAGCTGCTGAAAAGGGGCAAAAATATCAATGGACATCGCAATCGACAACAACTAATCAATTACGAATCGGCCAAAATGTGACACGAGACATAAACGAGTGATATTGCAGCACGACAACGCTCCGTGCAATCGCGTTTCCATCGTCCAGGACACCATCAAAATACTGAAATGAGATCTGCTTCCACTTCCACCGTATTTATCAGATCTGGCCCCTTCTAATTATCATCTGTTCCGGTCGATGGCCTATGGATTAGCAGGGCTACACTTGGCCAATTTCGAAGAAGTACAAAATTGGTTGGATGAATGGTTTCGGTCCAAAGACGTATAATTTTATCGTCACGGTATTCATGTATTGCCAGTGAGATGATACAAATGTAAAATTAGTAAGGAGCGATACTTTGAATAAACAAAATTTTGTATTTCTCTGAAAAATTTGCAATTTCTTATTGATAAAAAAAACCCGGAAACTTAATTACGCACTGAGTATAATGCAAAATCCATGGGATTTTTTTTCTTATAGAAATATATGACCGATTTAAATCTCAAATTTTGGGGCTTTCGGTTTGTAGTCCTATTGAATTGAAGCAGCGATATGTTAATTAGCAATTACTGTGCTTAGAGCGCCACTCATTTTGTTGCTCGCAGTCAGTCTTTTTTCAACATCTTTTTCTACTCCCCCGTCTCTTGAAAATATGCTTCCTAGATAAGACAAAGGTTACTAATCCTCCCGTGTCCTATTGTATCTATCTATCATTCCAGCGTAGTACCTACAGAAAATATGCTTCCTAGATAAGACAAAGGTTACTAATCCTCCCGTGTCCTATTGTATCTATCTATCATTCCAGCGCAGTACCTACAGAAAATATGCTTCCTAGATAAGACAAAGGTTACTAATCCTCCCGTGTCCTATTGTATCTATCTATCACTCCAGCGCAGTACCTACAGAAAATATGCTTCCTAGATAAGACAAAGGTTACTAATCCTCCCGTGTCCTATTGTATCTATCTATCATTCCAGCGCAGTACCTACAGAAAATATGCTTCCTAGATAAGACAAAGGTTACTAATCCTCCCGTGTCCTATTGTATCTATCTATCATTCCAGCGCAGTACCTACAGAAAATATGCTTCCTAGATAAGACAAAGGTTACTAATCCTCCCGTGTCCTATTGTATCTATCTATCATTCCAGCGCAGTACCTACAGAAAATATGCTTCCTAGATAAGACAAAGGTTACTAATCCTCCCGTGTCCTATTGTATCTATCTATCATTCCAGCGCAGTACCTACAGAAAATATGCTTCCTAGATAAGACAAAGGTTACTAATCCTCCCGTGTCCTATTGTATCTATCTATCATTCCAGCGCAGTACCTACAGAAAATATGCTTCCTAGATAAGACAAAGGTTACTAATCCTCCCGTGTCCTATTGTATCTATCTATCATTCCAGCGCAGTACCTACAGAAAATATGCTTCCTAGATAAGACAAAGGTTACTAATCCTCCCGAGTCCTATTGTATCTATCTATCATTCCAGCGCAGTACCTACAGAAAATATGCTTCCTAGATAAGACAAAGGTTACTAATCCTCCCGTGTCCTATTGTATCTATCTATCATTCCAGCGCAGTACCTACAGAAAATATGCTTCCTAGATAAGACAAAGGTTACTAATCCTCCCGTGTCCTATTGTATCTATCTATCATTCCAGCGCAGTACCTACAGAAAATATGCTTCCTAGATAAGACAAAGGTTACTAATCCTCCCGTGTCCTATTGTATCTATCTATCATTCCAGCGCAGTACCTACAGAAAATATGCTTCCTAGATAAGACAAAGGTTACTAATCCTCCCGTGTCCTATTGTATCTATCTATCATTCCAGCGCAGTACCTACAGAAAATATGCTTCCTAGATAAGACAAAGGTTACTAATCCTCCCGTGTCCTATTGTATCTATCTATCATTCCAGCGCAGTACCTACAGAAAATATGCTTCCTAGATAAGACAAAGGTTACTAATCCTCCCGTGTCCTATTGTATCTATCTATCATTCCAGCGCAGTACCTACAGAAAATATGCTTCCTAGATAAGACAAAGGTTACTAATCCTCCCGAGTCCTATTGTATCTATCTATCATTCCAGCGCAGTACCTACAGAAAATATGCTTCCTAGATAAGACAAAGGTTACTAATCCTCCCGTGTCCTATTGTATCTATCTATCATTCCAGCGCAGTACCTACAGAAAATATGCTTCCTAGATAAGACAAAGGTTACTAATCCTCCCGTGTCCTATTGTATCTATCTATCATTCCAGCGCAGTACCTACAGAAAATATGCTTCCTAGATAAGACAAAGGTTACTAATCCTCCCGTGTCCTATTGTATCTATCTATCATTCCAGCGTAGTACCTACAGAAAATATGAACTGGATGCCGACAGGATGGCCCTGTGCACAGGGCAGGCGACGCCGTCCTGCGCGCGAACCACCGCGTCACACAGCAACTGGTGCTGGCGGAGTCTCTGCAGCGCCTGGAGGGACTGCACGGCCATGCACCCCGCCCCGGCCGACACGTTGTCGTCCGACTCGGGGGCGGGCTCCGTTTCAGCGACCTCTTCTGGCTCTCCCATCACCTCCCACGGTCTCCACCTAAGAGAACATTAACGTATATTATTTATATTTTTTATTATTTGATTTTAAAATTATACAACAACCCTTCCGGAATATTATTAAATAGTAGAAACTACTGTAGAAATTAAATATTTACAACCGGAATATTATTATTTCCAAAGGATAAAGAAAACATGATTTAAACTAAAATATTTTAACTATCTTAATTTTTCTAAACGATTATTATTGAAGACATAATTTATCCTAGGATTTGATAAAAATACCTTAAAATTTGTGTCACTGAAAACGTTTCTACTTTTTTTTTTAAAACAAAAAAGGAAAATTTTGCTTCAACCGGTTTTGTATTTAAAGATTAGAACAAATTTATTTAACTACTTGTCTTTATATTAATAACAATCATAATAATAATCACGGTTTATTAACAAAAATTACAATTTCTTTATCTACTACATGTTTAAGGTAATAGATTTCTCTGGATTATGTCTAACTAGGTAACAAATAATAATTTACCTAAAATTAGGCCAAAACTTCAAGAGGCGAAATTTGTCGGTAGAACAATAATCATGTTTTACTTACATATTTTTTTTTTTTATCAGAAATACATTAGAAAATTATATAATTAATTTATATTAATTACTTTATTTTGATAGAAATGGCAAAATTGTATGATTTCCTTACTTTTTATCAAACTACAGCTTGAATGCATCCTAAATTGGCACAATCATTAATTTATTACAATCATCACCGTATCATCAGACACTGTAAGTACGTGTGTATGAAGACATATTGAAATCAAAGATGTCGTAAAATCTGATATTAACAAAGTTTAAAATAATGCACATGCCACATGCCCAATGCCCACATGTTCTTGTTTTTTATTAAATTGTCAAAACACTGATTTATGTGTTTCAAAAGCACTCGAGGGTTAATGAGATAGATTTTATATTTATAAATTACGTATCCTTAATCAAAACATCTCAGCTGTGTGAATTTTCATGGGAAACGTCCGTGGGGTCAGACACTCATACATGTGTTGTTATAATTGCAAAACAACTTTAGTAAATAATAATTGCTGAAAATTAATAACAGTAAAAAAAAACATCATCATCATTCCCTTTCCGCACCTAATGGTGCATTGGGCACTGCATTGGTACACCAATCGAAGCGTATCTTGATATTTTTTTGTTGCATGAAGGTAAGATTATCAGTCTTACGCCGCGGGTACTTTTCCAGGGACTAAAAACACGCTTTTCCAATAAATATTTCATTTCGACCACGACAAATCAAATTAAAAAAATCAAATGACAGAATTAAAGTTGATATTTTCAACTCGGATCTGGTGTTCTAAATTATTAAGTTATCTCAACTTAACTTAACTTGGGAAACTTATTTTGTAGTACCTTTTTAATGTTTTTGTAAGTTTTGGATATTAAAAATTTGTCTTATGAAACATTTTGCTGTTCAATATCAAAATTTAAAGAAAGGCTTTTTTACTATTAATGGTAAAATAATTTATTAGATTACTTAGCCATTTTCTGTTCGCCTCTCATGTCTCATTTAAATGTTTTTTGTCATTTGTATGTCAGTATTTTTTTATTTTGCATAGTATCTACATCAATTTGCAGTTCAAAAATATAGATGTAAACATGCTTATGTTTTAATTTTAAAACAGTTTTTAATTTCGCTGAGGGCGTTTCAAACATACAAACACCCTCTAGAAATATTATATAGAAATATAAACCAATAAATATATTTATAAAAGTAAATTAAGCGAATAAAAAGTAATTAAAAAAAGAATGACCACTTAAAAATATGGAATAAAATATACTTGTGTTCTACTGGTCAGCGCGTTTGCCTTATATGCAAGATTTCGTGGGTTTGATAATTTCATTTTTAAGTGTTTTCACACCTCTAGATAAATATTATATACCCTGGACTGACACTCGAAGCGCAAAACTTATATTTTACCTTATTGTAACAAAAAATTGAGATATGTAGCGCAGTGCTTACTTATTCATTGAAATGTTTGATAAAACTTAACCAAAATAACAAAAAAAAAATCGACGCTATTTATTCTGATTTTAGTTACGTACATACTCTTAAAAAAGTTTTTTTTTGTATCAAGAATATCCATCAAATTAAAATACGAATATTGGTGGAACACGTGCATACATTGTGTTTACCTTATTTGCATATAACGATGCACAGGGTACGGCATTTATACACCAATAATTCAAGCAAATAATTTTTTTAATTAAGTTTTTGTTGTACGACAAGAAGATGAATCGTATAATTTAGACATAGAATTAAGAATAGTCCAGAAAGAGCGTAGAATCATATTTGAATACATAGGACTGTGTTCAATAATTCCCCCACTATGCCCCACTTTCGCCGCGCGCATTCGTGATGTCGCCGCTTAATGTTGCACTATGGGAAAAAATATAATTATAACACAAATGTAAGGTAAAAAAAAGCAATCTGTTAATTTCTCTAAAATTTTATTGTGCACGCTAAAATATTGATTGACACAACAGATTAGATAAGTAAAGCGCCATTTAATAAGAGTAATTGAATTAATGAACTTTAAGCTTAAAATATAAAACAAATTGTATTTTATATTAAACGGATATTTTTAAATCATGTTAAATAAAATTTGATGTTTTAAAGATAATGTCGGTCAAATGTCCACCACAGAGTTGTTTAATCCGAGATCAAATTTTCATTAGTTCTCTCATTAGATGAGTTAACTAGGGTAAACAAATTTACTACCCTGGCAACACTAAGAAATGTTTATTTTGTTTCTTCGACAATCTGACAGATAGAAAAATAATTCATTTTTTAAGTAATGTATTTGCTACTTAAACATTCGTTTGCTAATTACACATGAAATTTGATACCATCCTGTTTTTTTAAGATCCTAGCAGTATTTCTACACTTTAAAAGGACACGACACGGCATAGTTAAATTCAAATCAGGAGTTGCGTACTAAGCGACGTCTACAAAGAAACTAATGGGTCAAAACGTAAATCTGCTCATTTATGAGTCACCTTCTGTTTGATGTGCGTATGCGGTTTCTGGACTATTCTTAATTCTATGAATTTAGATTTCAGTCAAGGAAAATAAATTAACTGAATGGATTATGGGTAAACGAGCATAATACCCCGAGGTGAATAAAAAAAAATATTTTAAAAATTATGCATTCTCGTTATTTTATATCTTGTATTCATTTTATTAAATGTATAATTTTTATAATTGGCCAACTATTTCAGCGTTCACAATAAATGAAGAATGTTAGGATTTAACTACATAATCAAAGGATTGAGCACTTAATGAATCATAACTAAAAGAATACAAAACATATGAAAATTAAAATACAATCCTAATTTTCTTTACTTTAATGAATTCATTGTGCAAAAATTGTACATAAATTATTAGTGAATGACACTTACGTTCCTGTGTTTTTGAATTATTGACAACTTTTTGGGGTTAAATAAAAAATTTGGGAGATATATTTTCACATATAATGATTTCACTGTTAGTAACACAATAATTATGATTTTGTAACGCGATATAATTTATAAGTTTCTTAAGTATTTGCCAAAACAACGGTGTAAAAAATACTTTTTAAAAATGTCCTAACAACTGATTAAAAAAATGTCCTAACAATTGATGAACGCCAATCATTGTAAAATACTTGATTTATAATTTAGAACACAGATTCTTGCACAAATAAAATGTAGGTACCGAAATTAAAAGAAAAAAGTTCTTACCTATTTAATTAATTAAAAAAAACTTTTTACCGCCGCGCCGCAACATCCGATGATTATAAAAATAATATTGACTATGTGAATATTGTTTTTTTATCATACTTGTATAATGTAAACAACATTTTTTGAAAATCTAAATATATTCAAACAAGCTCTATATTTAAATAACTCACTCACAGAAAATAAGAATTAAATTGGGGTAGAGTGGAGTTCGAACTTCAGACCTCTGATCCGTGAGTCCGCAACACTAGCCATGGGACCACAACCCGTTTCAATATTTAATTAAGTATTTATGTTTTTTTTATTAAGATTTTGTTAGTGCTTATTTGAACTCTTTTAAAACGTTGTACTATTTAATTATTTACAACTGGATAAATATTTATTTACGACCTGTCATTATCTAGTAGGAGGTGGACTCACCATTTTGCCTGCGTTTAAACATCCAGATATCTTCAATTTAATTGAAATTTCACCTGCAAATTAAAAAAAAATGTTTTAATATTAAAAGCATTACATTTGTGATTTTCTTTGCTAAATAATTTAACAAGGATTTTATTTTGTGTAAATTAAAATAAATAATCCAATCAGTTTCGGAAAAGGACTGTAAAAATGTCAAGGTGTAAAAATAAACTAAACTCATTTTACCAATCTTATAAAAGCTTTACTCTATAATTATTTACTGAATTTGAACTTTATAAATTATTACTAAAGATTTTGGTTTTTCTGATCATGTCACGTCTTCCTTGGTCGTCCTCGTCCCACGTTACCGTCGACTTTATCTTTTCTAGTTTACCTTCTAATTATTTATGGTATATTTTTTTATTTATATTTATGCTTCAATTATTATAATTATCGGTATTTTTACTATTATTTTAATTTTTAAGCATCATTTAATGAAAAAAAAACACGTGTAAAAAAGAAGGTCCTGCCTAAACACAGGAATTTCCTAGCTAGTCGGGACATGAAACAAAGAACCTCTAATCTCGATCATCAGTCCGTCATGACAACGCGGCCACGCGCCGTGATGGGTGTAATCTATTGTCCCGCGGACATAGCCCGTCTATCTCTGGGGCAATGTCTTGGCCTATTGTCCTGTCCTCTAAATTGCTGTTTACACGTGGACAAGAGGTCGGATCCACGGATATGAGAATATTGCATTGTCCTCGTGTAAACGCTACTTTAAACTGATCACCTTTCCTTCAATGTTACAAAAATGATCCAGATACGCTTGAATTGGATTAGTGGTACAGTACCCTATGCACCATAGGGTACAAATCGAGAAATGATGATGGTGAAATGTATCATGGTTTTCTATGAATTTTCATAATTATTGTTCGCAATAGTCCATCTGCCTTTAAACATAGTTTTGACTCATCACAATAAAATGTTAAGATTTCGAACTATGGTCGCAGATGTCGGAAGTCCGTATACAAAGATACTAATTAAAATACACAATGAAACCACCGACCGTACACTATGTGTAAATCACATCATTTCGTTAATAACGCTATTTTCCTGTTACAAATTCTTATGAAACTGGTTAGCGAATTCTCTGGAAAGCTCTGACTAAGGAGGATACCGCGAAAACCACATTATTTTTAACTATTTTAAACCCCTTGTAATAGTACATTTTTACTCCAAATATGTACATCCCTTCCTGGTTTAACGTCGTAACTTATAACTTTTTTAAAATTATACACGGCTTACCGCCTTTTATAGAAAACTTAAATATACCGACCTACATTTATGCAATATAATCTGATTACTTAAAATTACCAAATTCCCTAGTAGAATCATGACTTTCTTCAAAATGTTATCTAATGGGGGATAATGTTTATCAACATTCACAGGATTATCTAATGATTCAGTTACTTGCAAACATTTCTCGAAGTCAATTACAAGGTCAAAAGTGACCTAATTATAGTTTTTCCCGAGCTTAAGTTGCTTTAGCATATCAATACGACACAACCATGTTCAAGCCTTTGCACGAGGAGATGTGATATACTCAACCTCCTCTTGATTTTTTATTATTTTTTCACATTTTCATTTACAATTTATTTTTTTGCATTTGTTGAATTTTTTATTACATAATATGGCACTTTATTTATAAAAACCAAAAAAAATCACACAGGCATGGCCAGTTTGTGGGTAGGTATACTAAATCTAGAATACATTATGAAATCTATGGTGTAGATGCATATTTAAATATATTTTTAAAAACATGTAAAATAAAAAATTGAAAGTTGCATTAAGGTTTTTTTTCTTCTAAATATGAGTAAGTGGAAAATAAGAAATAGAAAAAATAAAAAAATAATGTAAAGCAAAAATTATTAAATTAAAGTTAGATAATTAAATTAGGAAAAAATACGAAAGCAATTAAAAAGTTTATCTGGAAAAGAATATATTGACCTTTATATTTCTGACCCAGTTTCTAAATGAATTATTAGAAGAAGAGGGGCTTAAATTATAATTTTCCGTCATGTCTTTAAAGTAGGAGTTATACAGTTTATGGGCAAGGACATTTGCATGCCTTTGTTTGAGTGTTGATTTACAAATAAATGGAATCTCCAACTCTTGATTTCTTCTTTAACTATGGCGGTTTGAGTTTTAAGAGAACAAGTGCGGACGATTTACAATGTATTTTAGACATTAGAGACAGTATATTTGTCCTACTTTCAGAACTTTCGCTCCTTGGAATGATTGGA
This sequence comes from Micrasema longulum, assembly GCF_059751315.1. Taxonomy (NCBI): domain Eukaryota; kingdom Metazoa; phylum Arthropoda; class Insecta; order Trichoptera; family Brachycentridae; genus Micrasema; species Micrasema longulum. The sequence continues at coordinate 1,934,746 of NW_028277684.1, read as the reverse complement.
TGGAGATATATGTTTTATTCTTATTAAGCATAATGTTTATTTTTAGTTCTTGTACTATCATCGAAGGGTTAATATGGTTAATTTATGCTTTACCCCATTCAATAAATCCGTATGATAATTTTATACTGGTACTATGGTTTCTTTCAGATTTATATGATACCTATATTAAAGCTTACTCATTTGAAGCTATTGTACTATCCTACCATGTTTCTGTTTGAAATAAAAGGTAAGTATTGATATTTGAAATTTTTTACAAATATTATAATATAGTTGTAAAGCATCTTAATTTTTAGGCCATCTGTTCGATATAACTTTTGGAGTTCCCATATAATATATTTGATCCTTACGTTTTCTACTCTCTTCTAATCAAACACCTCACTATGCAATTGCTTCAAAAGATTTTGATGCATAACTGTGGAAGATCATTAGCTACTTTGAGATTTTCTGGAAAGAAACGCTTATTCATAAGTAGATTACGTGATTGTTTTTTTATTATTAAATATAACTTTAACGGGCTTTGGTCTATTACCATCATTATTTTCGATTATTATACATTTGAATGACTCGTTCAGTGATTCTTTCGAAAAGTCGGACTTACTATGCGTCACAAAATTTGTTGAAGTTACAGGTGATTTATTAGGCTTTACGTAGAGCGAACTTTCATTTGTTTCGATTTAAACTAGAAATTTTACGAAAGTAATCTTCTTCTTTAAGAAATGAAATTCCTTTAGACGTACACAACATTGGATTCCATCATCTTGGTGAATACAGTTACTGCATTTAGAGAAATCCATTATACACTCAGAGTAATAATGCGTGAACCTAACGAGAACCCCTATCACTATGTTTCATAGAACGCAGGCGATGTTTATTTGTTGGTTAGCAACCAATTGGTGGCCATTTTGTTTTATTTGACAACATAAACATAACGGTTCGATCGGATGCTTTTGTAGCTGTGCTTGGCTTTGTTTGTAAATAACTAGGATATTAACGCTATAATAAATAAAAATCGACTATGGTGAATTGCAGTATGTTTGGTTGCAGCAGTAGGAGTTTCAAAGGTGTTAAAAGAGTCAGTTTTAACAGTTAATTGATTCCGAATATTTTCCCATGATTTACATTGATTTTTGGCATTTATTGTCCCGACACGTGTATTATGTCGCTTAAAACCTTTCCTTATGGTATCGTATTTATTTCAGATTCTGTTTTCTCTTAATTTGGGAGATAAATTTGTGAATTAAAGTATTTTTACTGTTGATAATGACTGTTGATTATGAGCAATATGTCAGGGCCGCACTAGGTATCCATATAAAGTTTGTGCTTTTATAAAGTAGAGGTCGATTAAAATTTTACTCGAAAATAGCAATGTTAACCTTAAAATCGCATGTAAAATGACGTGTCCAAATTTCAGGCCGCTACGACTCGCCGTTTCGGAGATGTGATGGACAAACAAACACAGGACTTTGGTTCCATGGAAGTGGGATTTATGTCTCAATAAATGTAACATAAGTATATTGTGAATAAAATGAATAAATAAATAAAAAAATAAACCCACACATGTATTTTCAGTTTTATAAAATAAATATAGGCGAATTATAGAAAAATAAATTGGAATAACCCTGCAATAATAAATAAACACGTACATATTTAAAAGTATTAACACTGCAAATTAATTCCCATTTGGCAATTCTCGACCCGAGTACGGCCCATTGTTTTGCTGCGAACTGTAGCTAACTTAATACCCAATAGTCATAGAATGGTTTTCCTACGTTCGGGCTCCTCTATAGCTTAGCGCATTATTACTCTGAGATTATACATGTATTACAGATAATTGTAAAATAAAAATAATAGTATTATTGTAGTTTGTTTATGGTCATTCTTTTTATAAGACAGTTTGTTTATGCTTATTTAGTATCGCCTGTTTATGGATTGTCTATGTTTAAAAATAAACCAACAAGAGTGAGATGTCAAATGTCAAAACAACGCAAACAGTGCCCTGATATATGTATATACTCTAAGGCCCTGAAGAACTAATAAGTTACTCTTGTGACAATAATATTTTGACTATTAGGGTTAAAAAACTTGAATGTGTACTCACAGATATTAAATTTCTTGAAATTATATGTTCACTTGATAATTTATATACTGATGTTCAATTAAGTGGTATTATTGCTTAATACAATCTATTAATTTTAATTTATTTACAATATTTGTTTGCAAACAGATTTTACACGTCAGGTTAAAAGTAAGTATTATGTAGGTTAACTTGTAACTGTATCGTAGCTAACAATGTTTAAAAAAATACTTCAGTAAACATAATATATGTATTATAACATATCGTCGGGCCAATGCCAATGTCGCGAATCTGCAATTTTACCAGTTTTGCGTTAAATATACCACGACAGTTCATTTTAAACGGAGCACACACTACCAAAACAGCGATTTTGAAATTGTTCAACAAGACTGACATCTGACCACCTACCGTTACATCAATTTGACTAAATACTTATCTATGTAATGCCAAATTCGTAAATATTTCTTTTGAGACTTTTGTAGTGAATACATTTTTACTTTTTACCTAATTTACTACGCTTAAAAGTCGAATGTGGTAAATTTTCGATTTACTGAATGTTGTCCGTAAAACTAAAAAAAAAATGGCTTATCCTTTACTTTTTTAGTTAAAAAATTGTATTAAAATGTTTTTTTTTTAGTTAATTATAATTGGTATAAAATAACAATATTTTTAAAAACATTTAAAACCCCATACCAAAACTCCACAAAGAAATGAAATATTATTAATAATTAAATGGTTTATTATAAAGTTTAATACGTTTCTTCACAATAATGTGGTCAGGATGAGATGATTTACTTTTATACTTCTTTTTTCCAAACCTTTGTATAGATTTTCAAGCCTGAATCTTAGAAATAAAGCTAACCTTAATGAATTTTGATTTTTACACTGTATGTTACTTAACTAACGTATGACATATCATAAGCTCTACACATGCTTACTTTCATCTATGCTTCTCGAATAAATCACTCTCCCTGCTAACTCAGCAATTGATATATGCATCTTTTTTCTCCAATCTAATTTTTACATAATTTTGCAAAAAAACACAATTACAGCAATTGAATTCCTGATACATGCCGCCATATTGCAAACAATGCCAAAAACATCATAAATCAATCAATGTACTCGTAATATACCCGTTTAAAAAATCTTGCATCGAACAAATCGAATAGCTCGTGAGATGTCTTGTCATTCTAAATAATTTATGTTTTAAATGCTGGTCATTTGATGAGGCGGAATAATTGATTCCATGTCGGTACTTACTTACTCTTTTTTTCCTTAATGAATGTATGTACACAAGTACAAGATAAGTGAGATAAACAAGTTTGAGGTAGATTCTGGTTCCCAAGACGCACGCGCAGGTGTGGTACCCACGCTTTCCGCACATAGCCATACCACTAGATGCCAATAAAAACTGTATTAATGGGCACTGACCATACCGGGAAAGGAGAATCAATTCAATTATACAATACTAAATATTTCTTGATATTCGACGGTGATGTTGATCCTCTTTTTTTCGCTTTCGATAAATAAACAACGTGAAACGTCCATCTTTTACTCCCTTTGACAATATTCAAATGCATACGTGGAACTGTGTGACTTGTACTATAATTTAATGTAGTTTTAAGATGAGTTCAGATAATAAATTAATTGTACAGTTACAGTGCCCTAGGGGTAGTTTTCACGTAAATAAAAATCTCAAGTCACCTATTATTTACATCGTTACATAAAAAATCTATATTTAGATAGTAGCTAAAAAACTTAAAATGCATCCGTCTACATAATTTTGGATAGAATTTTGTGTAAATAGAGTAGATTTATTTTCAAACGAAAGAATGTATAAGATCAAAAGATTCCATTTATTACGAATTTTTCAAAAAATAAGATCTACATTTGATTTAAGCGTGCATTGCAACACAAGTGAAGTCACGGTAAAACAAATAATGTTAATAAATTACTTTCCAAATTAAAAAAACATTTAAACCATAAAAGTATTCGAAGATAAACTAATGAATCGTATTTTGGGGTAATTACTACAACTTGGTAACTTTAAAAAGAGAGTTTGCTACTAAAAACACATTTTTTATCCTTCTCCACGAATGCTACAAATCATCTTTATTATTCCCTATCTGCACCTAATGATGCATTGGTACACCAATCGCAGGGTATCTTGATCATTTTTTTTACATGAAGGTAAGATCAGTCTGACGCTTCAGGTACCAGTCCAGGAACTATGAAATATTTTTCAATGCTACAAATAGGCAAGTTAAATCATCGTAATCACGACTTTTCTTTTTGTAGCATTTGTGGAGGAAGGTACAAATACAAGTGTATGTATTTTTAGTGGGTAACATTTAATGGGTAAAATTTAAGAAAAATACCACAAAATTTTTAAAACGTTTGCATTTATTTTTATAACTTTCCTGTTTAACTTATTATCACTAAACAATTTTTAATTAAATGCTTTGTTTTTTTATGAATTAATAAAATTTAGACGAAATTTCTAGATGCATAATCTGCTTGTTATTTTTTTTTCATTTAACATGTTTTAAAAGTTATATTTTTTTACAAAAGAAATACATAACAAGGCGAAAGTACAAATGAAGAAAACGAAACGAATACCACATCAAAAAAGAGGAAACCTCTTGTGCTTTGGTGTGGGAATAAAGAAATTATATGTTAGTTATGAAAATAAAATATTTTAGTTGTATAAATTTTTAAAGTATGTTTTTTATCTGAAATACCAAAGAAAAAAAATATATACTTTATTTTTAATTGAAACAATTTTCAAAAAACGGCGTTTTGAAATGGTAAAATCGTATGATTTTCTAACTTTTTTTAAAAAAGGTAAGCTGCGTTTACTATTGTAATTAGATATGCAATAAAATGCATGTTTTTGGAATGGTGTTTATGTACGGTATTACGTATACATTACCTGTATGTTACCCATGAATTATGGAACGACAAAATAAATAAAACAAAAGAATGAAATAAGTGTAAACGAATTAACTTTTATTACGTAATTCAATAACTATCCTGACACGGCCATTAAAACAAAATTATTATACCCAGAATTTCTCAATTCATACTTTGTATTAAAAAATCAAGTTTCCGTTATTTCGCTTGGTTGCGAAATAAAAAAATTAATAAATTCACAACTGAATACCATAAAAAAACAAAATTAAAACCAAGATCATAATCTAGACCAATTATTTTATCCGAATGCTTTATGCGGTAGGTTTATACTTCAAGAGTAAATATCATATTACAAAGATATTCCATCAAGAACTCAATAATTTTATCGATTGCTCCTTATAATGCATTCAATAGAGTCACAATAAATACGGGTGTGTCATAAACTAGGGTTGTGTGCAAAGTAAGTAGGCGTTTGATTTTTTCCACTCCCTACACCCGTTTACACCCCTAAGAGGTTATGGAGTAAAATTGTAGAAATCTCGTGTAGAAATAAATATAATTTGATCATTGATTTGATAATTTTATTAATATATTAAGATCTGGACTTTTTAAAGTCTTTATAGATTTAAACAATCACTAAAATAGACCAAATCTTGTCTTGAGGAAGTAATTATTATTAAATTTTTGTCTTACTTTTAATTTTCTTTAGTAGTATTTTGTTTCAATTGTATATGTATATGTTATTTTATAAATGTATTTACCATTGTTAAATGGACTTAATAAGTCTGTAAATAAATAATTTATTTATTACTGGATAATTTTTACCTATGTAATTAAAAAAACATTCTGATTTAAAAAATCAGAATGCTAAATCGTTTGAACATTAAGAAATAACTTTTTTCTAACAATTTGCTTTATTTATATTTACTTTTGTTGCAGGAAAGTATAAAATAAAATACAATCTTGCAAATTTTATGCATAAAATAATAAAAGTTTTTTTTTTTTTTAACCTACAATGCCGTACTTACAAAACCAGAGATAAAAAAAGATAAGGTTATCAATGAGGAGAAAATGGGGTCTTAAAAATCACTGTAGGTACCCAAAGAAATAAAAGAATTAGAAATTATTTCAATATTTCAATATTTAAAATCAGTTTGGAAAAATATTTCCTTGTAAATTTTTACATAAAATATGATGTTTTGAAAAGTTTATATTAGTTCTCAAAATGTCATAAACTTTAAAGCTTAATAAAGGATAAATAAATAAGCCGAATCGGGTTGTGGTACCGTGGTTGAGAGTCGCGAACTTACGGATCAGAGGTCCAAGGTTCGAACCCCACTAATACTAATAATAAGTCATATATAACTTGTTGAAAATGCCCCCCAAAATTGAAATATTCGAAAAAATCATATGAACTCATTTATTTCGTTTTCTATAAAAAAAAACAGTCTCATTACGTCGATACAAACATAAATATTTTTAACGATAAAGCTAGTTGTCAACCATTTCGATAAACATTATAAAATTGTAATTGTATCAAACTTATGTCTTAAGATATAGGTATATCTTTTTCTGTAAAATATAACTATTCTTCATTATAATTTTTTCTTTAAATTTTTTTATATATTTTTAGTAAAATTAATTTAACTTATTTTTAAATGTACTTGCGCATATCTTGATAAGCATGATTTATAAAATACATTTTAAATTATCTTTGTATCAAATGGATAACTGATGAACCGGGTTTTGGTCTAGTATTGTGGACTCACGAGCCAAAGGTCTGAGGTTCACATCCCACTCTATCACAACTCGATTTCTATTTTTCCGACACAAGTTATGTACAACTTTTAGGAAATAGTCTGAAAATTGAATTTTTTTTTCTCTTTTTTCGAAACAAAAAAAAAAAAAAAATGCATTAAAAATAGTCATATATTATAAAATAACGACATTAAAAAATCAACAGTCTGTCTTGGCGATTAAACATAAAAGCGTTTAAGCTTTCAGTGAATTCATAAATAATCATTTGAATTAGATTACTCTTATAAAGGCATTTCATCTTTTAGTGAATTCATTAATCAACATAATATATATTTAACCTGTATCATCAATCAAAACCACCCGTATCTTTAACACATATTTTTTACTGTAAATCAAATAAATGCACAACAATAAAAAACAAACTATGTTTAGTAGAGATGAATAAGTAGAAGCGAATCTGGTGAAAATAAAATAACGTCATATTTTCTAATTCTACTAACGGTTGATTTACTTACTCGTATATACGAGGGTTGCTATTTAAGTTTTGAGATATGGCAACACCAGTGTAAATATGTCAAATCAAACATTGTCATCGTAAAGTTTACCATTTTTAGTGGTAAACTTACTCAGAACGTTTTGGCATACGAGTGTTATTTGTGTTGTTTACAGATAATTGAAAAATTAATTTTGTTAAAAAAATGGAACTAAATCGTGAACATTTTCGTACGATGATTGTCTATAGCTTTGACGTGGATTAAACCAACAACAGTATGCCGATTTACTCGCTGCGACATTTGATAATAAAGCACCATTTCGAGCCACCGTGTTTTGCTGGTTTTCTAAATTCAATCGTGGTCGCACTTCGTTACAGGACAAATTTCGTGAAGGTCGTCCGAAATCGGCAGTTGTGCCAGAAAAAAATCGATGCTTTGCGTGAACTGATATTGCAAGATCGTCATGTGACATTAAGGAATGCTTGGACATTAGTTCCACTTGCATACATTCAATATTGCATAAACATTTGATCGTCAAAAAGATTTGTTCGCGTTGGATACCGCATAATTTGACAATCGCTCAAAAAAAGGCCAGTGTCGATTGGTGCAAACAAATGTTGAAAAAATTCAATCACGGTGCTTCGGTCACAGGATAACTGGACACGTCGCCGTCGTTTCATTAGAACAATGTAGAATAGTCAATTCTGAATGATAGACCACCATTTGTTTGCCAGAAGTGTTCGGAAAAATAAGGGAAACCAATTGCAGACGACAAATCATTCTCCACTACGACAATGCAAGCTGTCACACATCAGCTCAAAAAAGTAAATTTTTGAGCATTCAAAACATCGAATTGATGGGTCATCCATCGTACAGTCCTGATTTGGCACCCAACGATTTTCTCTTATTCCCGCATATCAAAAATAAATTGCGAAGTCAATGTTTTTTGTCGTCCGAAGAAGCGGTAGATATGTTAAAATCACATGTTTTGGAGTTACCTCAATCGAACTGAAAGTGCTTCGAAAATTGGTTCAAACGCATGCATAAGTGCATTGATCTTCAAGGAGAATATTTTGAAAAACAACAAAGCCATTTGTTTTGCCATAAATATTTGTTTTTACTTGTCTATCTCAAAACTTAAGTAGCAACCCTCGTAATATGACAAACTGTAGTACGCTCAATCGAGCTGAGTTTAACTTTATTATTAGTTTGTTAATTATAATATGACAATGTCGAGTAACTTTTTTTTCTTTTTTCAGGGAGTTTTAATAGGGGTAAGTAAAGCAATGTACTTCTTACTATTAATTTATTCTACTGTAATATTACGTAATGATTTATATGAATTCATAAAATAAAATTACATTTAAATATGTCTATGATATTACTGTTCAATAAAAAAAGGAATTTTTGTTACTTATTAGAAGCATAAAAAATATTTTTTAATTTGTTATTTTGAATTATCACAAAAACGAGTATTCTATTGGCCACGCCCCTAATACGTCACGATTCATGTTTATTTGTTTCTGACCATTCAAATTTGTTAAGAACATTGTCACGAATCTGGAGGTCACAACTACCAAGGCCAAACATAATGCGTTTTTATAGTTACGTATGAAAAAAATAAATATATTTATATATATAAAAACATTTCTCCACGGTATCAATGTTGATTTTAAAAATACAATTAATTATTCTAAATCCATTTCACATGTTTTTATCGGTATTCGTAGTATGTGATATTTTCCTATTCTCCAATCATTTACTATGGGCCACGCAGGTAAATGCCCTGTTATTATTGTTATCATGGATATTTTTTTGTAATAAAATACCTCGAGGTAGCTTAATAAAGTGATTCTATCAATAGATCCCTTTGATTTTAACTTTTAAATTTGTAATTTAAGTAAAACAATTTACGTTATCACATACTACGGATTTATTCGAATGATTTAGAGAACAAGTTGGTTTTGAAATTATTCCGAAACGTCACTTCACTCTCACAGTTTCGCACTTCTGCTGAGAGAGCATTCCATGTCAAATGACATGCGACCTCAAATGCACTCTCACCGAATTTAGTGCGCTGGTTTAGTAGAGGCATGATGACTTTTCTCTCGCCGTAGATGTAGCTGATCTAAGCGTAAGACGTCTGTCAGCTAGTTTATTCGGAATGCATAGTTGCCTTCGATATTCCGTAGCAGAGTTGTGCAGTGACTTATATATTAGCTAACAAAGTTTGTATTCCAACCCCTGTTGAAAACGTAGCCAGTGTAATTCCCGAAGTAGTGGAGTGATATGACTGAACTTAGAGATTCCGAAAATAAGTCTCGCTGCAGCATTCAATACAGACTGTAGGCGAGTCATTTTATTAATTGGTAGACCTGCTTATATATATACCAATACAATAATCGACTCTAGAAATAACTAACGCATTTATTAATTGACGGGCGGCATCAAACGGCAAATTTTTGCGTATGCATTTTTGTCTCAGCTAGTAGAAGCATGAACTTATCGTTCTAATTTGAGTTTTACGGTAGATTACCCCCTCTATAATGAATATTTTAAATACGTTATGGCAATACAGGGTTAAAATTGCTGGAAAAGGGGGGAAAGAGACAGTGCGGTCTAACCGAATACTAGAAAGTGACTTATCGTCGCTGAATAATTAGTCTGTCTCACACGCACCGGTAGAGCACGTGCATTTGTGCAGTAAAAACATATTTTTGTTAAAATTCGGACATTCTTAGGAGAACGAGAAGCCATAGGAGTCTCTGATATTTTGATTTACGTCAAAGCTCACTTTTAGCTATCATCATCATCATCATCATCATTCCCTTTTCGCACCTAATGGTGCATAGGGTACTGCATCAGTACACCAATCGCAGTGTATCTTGATCAGTTTTGTTAAATATAGGTAAGATGAGTCCAGGGACTATGAAATATTCTAGTGTAAAAACACATTTTTAAATAAATATTTGAACCCGAGACCTCTTGCACGGTAGGCAAACGCGCTGATCACTGCTCCACGAGGCCGACAAAGCTTAGCTTTACCTGCTTGTTATTTTAGTATTGACTTTATAAGTGTATTTCGTATAACGCAATTTCGTTTTTATCTGAATAGTTCCATTCTGACAATGTTTAAATAGGAAACTACGCATTCCAGATGAACTAGCTGACAGGCGTCTCACGCTTAGATTAGCTACGTCTCGCCGTCGAGAGGAAAAGTTACTATACCTATACGCAAACAGCGCACTAAATTTAGTGAACGCGCATTTGCGGTCGCAGGCCCTATGGCATGAAATGCTCTCCCAGCAGAGGTGCGAGGCTGTGAAAGTGATGTTTCGGAAAAAACTTAAAACCCACTTTTTCTCTAAATCATTTGAATAAATCCGTAGCATGTGACAACAAAATAAATTATTTTAATTAAATTACAAATTTAAAAGCTTCAATTAAATTTATTTAACAATAGAATCACTATGTAAAGCGCCCTTGAAGTATTATATTATGAAAATGGCGCTATATAAGTTATCCATAATAATAATAATAAAGAAAGTAAAAATTTTATATTTTCACGCCTTTAGGAGTGTGATGGTATTTTTTAAGATAATTATATGAGTTTGATAATAAAGCGTGGTGCACAAATTCAAATTGGGAAAAATTGGAAAACCTTTTTTGTTTATTATAATTTATTGAAATGCAGTTTTACAAAGAAATGTCAGAAGAGAAACTCAATCTAATAATAAAAATATTGGTATTACTCGTATATATATGTGTATTCGTATGTTTTTAAACATTTTTACTCATAAGTTTTACGCAATAAGCAATCACCAAGATCTCTTCCCTGCTTCTATTTATGACGAAATTGAGAGAACACTTGAATAGGTTTTCTCAATAATAGTGCATTTTAAAACTGCCTTGTTATGTTTAAAGCGATATTCACGTTCTGCACTTCAAGTTAGCAAATCAATAGCATATTTTTGTATTAAGTGGATGTGGATAGCCGCCTTCCACTTCAGTGCCAAATTCACATCCTTTTGTGTGACACTTATCACTACAAGTCAGATATTTTTTCCAAAGAATAGTAAAAAAAAAAAATATTTTTGTGGGACGGACCGAAATATGTTTTTACATTTATTGAAAAAAAAGGTTTAAAGCAAAATGAATTTTTCAGCAATTTTTTTGTTAAGAGGTTTTGGTAGGATTTAATAAGAATAGGTAGATACTTTAAAAAATATGAATTCGAAAATTGTTATTTTCTTCTTTGTTTCTTATGATTTACTATTTTCTAAGTGGGTAATTCTTTCAGTCTTTCATTCTAAGTAATCTAAAAAAACATGTTTACGAAAATTTTATGTAATTACATGGTAGTTCACGTTAATAATTCAATTATTTTTATATATCGCCATTTTATGTGAAAAGTTATTACTTAGGTACATCAAAAGGCTGTTTATCTTTTCTCGTTTAGCTATCAAGAATAACGTTAGTCTTATATAAAAGAGATTGCTTTTGCCATGTTGCTAATATGGTAATTTAACTACAGATTGACGTGAATTTAAATAAATTGGATTTAATCCAAACCATGGCACAAAGCAAAGGTGAACTGCATTTTAATAGTTGCATTTAATTCAATATGTTGAGTTTAATTAATTTGATTTATTTGAAACTTGATTAACAAGAAAAATGAGAAATTGCGTTGAAAGCTTATAATAATTTATAAACGGGCATACTTATGCAACGTTAAAAAAAAACAGTAAATTTTGATTCCTCTTACAAACAATGATTGTATGTTATTTGTATTTATTGTATGATACTGGCTTGCCAAGTGGAAGAGACGAACAAGATCAGATTTAATAATAAATAAATAAATTGCCCTGCACTCTTGAATCTTTTATTTTGTATTCTAACTAAAACTCCATATGGAAGCATAGAGGTATGAAGAAGGTAGTAATTTAATACACAAAACCCAGGTAATGGATATTGTGCACAAATAATAACGGTGGATATATTTTTGCCCCTCCCACAATCTTCAAATTACCGGTCAATTGACTTGGAAATTCGTTTTGCGTTATTTATTCCGTTGCGCTTTTTAGCGCGGGAGACTGCAAGCACATAACAGAATACCTTATTCTATCGCAGTGGGTTTCCATGGGCGGGTTTTCTAGAAATTAGTTCCACGCAACTTAAATATATCACCTCAAGAGGAAATGATCCGTAGGATCTCGATGAAATCACCGTAAAAATACATCAATCATTCTTCGACTTCAATCATTTTACTATTTCAATACGAGCGTAAGAAAACAATTGATAAAGTATATAAATTTGCCTTCCCACAAACAACTTAATGCAATTATTGTAATTTATGCGCTATAATTTTTCTACCGCATGATAAAAAGATCCATTGGGAATGATTTTTCTATCGGTGCGCATGAAAAAGCTTTCGACTTTAAAGCAATCTTCGGAAAACAGTGTTTTAGACGGTTGAGTTGACCGCATAGTCATCTAAAAAGTGCCGTCGTTGTACCATTTGTAAAGTAATATAAAAACGCTATTACGATAGTGTACAAAAATATTAGTTTAACGGATAAAAAAAAAATACCAGTATTTCGGATTTCGTTTTCATCGTTTGTTTAAAGCGTGAACCTAAGAAGCGAATGGTATAGGTACGTACCTACATATCTGTAGATAACACTTAAAGAAGCGAACTCGTTTAATTTATCGTCGAAGTGCGAAAACAGTAAGTAGCCACACATAATTGGTAATATAGCCCGAATCCTTTTCTGCCGTCATAAAAACGTGAGGCCTTTTCCCGCTTTCCCTACCCTCCGCCTCCCCCCCGGCCGCGACAGCGCAGCGCCCGCGCCCCGAGCGGTACTCAACCTCAATCCGCCCCTGATAATAAACACACAAACGTAGGATAACCATAAAATCAACGTTAAGATATGCGATAAGAGCGCCTTAATGACTGACGATTCCCCTCAGAAGCGGACGGGGGTATGCGCCGCGGAGAGGCAGGCGCTCGCGCCCTTGCGGAGCCGGGGCGCTGCAGCGAGAATCAGAGCCGGGAGGGGCAGAAGGGCGTATCGGGAGCGCAGCCGCGCGGAGTTAGGCCCTTGCGGAGGCGAGAGACGCCGAAGAAGCGAGCACCTGCCGAAGGTTCCCACAGTCCGGAGCGGATGTGACGTATAATGGGGCCCACCACTGAAAGGCCTCATGACACTCGGGTTGCAGCCACTATGTTGTTTTTCTTTTTTTATAAGTAGTTTGGAGAATTTATGTAGGTACCGGCGCGGCGTGCAGTTTTATGTATTGGTGTACGCGGTAATTTAAGTACGCTCGTGATAAACACGATCCACACAGGGGCAGACCCGTGGCGCTGCCTGGCTGCCTGGCTGCCTCGTTGCCTGGCTGCCTGCCTTTGGTTTTGTGTAGGGCTAAACTTTACCAAAACAACTTTTTATTGTTTTAACCAGTTATTTGATTGCGCGTGTTCTGTTTAACAAAGGGTAAAAGCTTTACAAATACAACATTTCTGTTCAATCGTTTATTGTAAACATTCGAATATAAGTTTAGGTGTCTTGTTATTTCTTCGGGTTGTTCTAGCATACCTTTATGTTATTTACCTAAATTAATAAATGAATTAAAGTTAACATGAAAATGCACGTTTTTACACATATACTTTTATACGTTACATAGACACACCAAAGGAGGATTTTTAAAATCATAAACTAAATACGAAAACATATTTACGAAATAAAATACCAAATTGAAATTTGCATTTACATTAAATAATGAAATCAAATTTTATACTGATAGCTTGCTTGTAGCTCATACAATTTCATTGAGATATAGGTACTATTTGTTCGAATGCATTTTCTAATGACATATGTACAAATGTACCATTAACAATACTATGACACAACAATGCTTTTTACCGTGACCTTTAGTTTTGATCAAATAAAACTTCTATTTACTTGCATATAATGGTGCATAGGGCACTGAATTCGTAATGAGTACTCCTATTCGAGAATTTGTTATTTATTTATTCGGTCTTTCTATTTTTGTGCATCCATCAACATTCGCGCAGCAAATTTGTAAGCCGTTGTTACGTTGTCATTTGCTCTACATGTCCAAACCAACGCAGCACTTCTTTCTTGATTGTCTCTATACATTCCTAGCTTCTTCCACATTCATCAATGCCCTTCAGTTGTGTCTGCTTTTTACATGACCAGGCCCCCGATTACAATGGGAAATTATCGTTTATCTTCAATTTTATCTACAAAGTAAAATTAAGTTTTCTGTATGAAAAGCAGAATATGTTTTTTTCTTTCTCTGTATTTTTCGATTTCTGCATCAATAAAGAACTTCAGCCCTACGAGAAATTGGATACAATAAATGTATTCTTGCGCGCGGCAAAAATTAGAACATTAAATTGTATGGCAAACGGTTCTTGAAAATGTACGAAAAAAATATTTTGATTAAAACGAACTACTTCGAACGACGTCACTGGTTCATATAAATCAACCAATGATAATAGAGATACTGAAGATTTCCGGTTTGCTCATCGTCAGTGGACAGAACTGTTCGGGAATAAGCGGAAGAAACCCTCAGACGTCACACGAGTTATTTCCGATATACAAAAATTAAAAAAAAATTGTTCTAGTTTAATAGTCTATAAACAAATTTAAAAAAATTAAGACACAGAACTTCGTAATTAACATTCGCATCGTTAATCTTTTTAGCTGTTCTTTCGCTGTCCATTCGCTCTACAAGTCCAAACGAATACAGAACTGATTTGATTTTGTTGATGCTTATCTCAGATATACATGAAAAAACGCATTTATTTAAATAAAATTAATTATCAATATAATTTATTCCGACTTCTGACCCGGCTCTGTTAAGACGGGCGCGCTAATGGAGAAGTAGTAGTTTGTTCATTCATCCCGCCCCCCTTCCCCTGGCCCGCGGCCCGGCCGGCCCCCGCTCCTGCCCCGCACCGCTCCGCCCCGCGGCCCCTACCGACCGTGGGAACGCGAGCCCGGCTCGTGTCCCACACGGGCCACATTAACCACTTGTGGCTCGCAACCAGTTCAATATAACTCGAATATAATTCAATTAATTATTCCTATTAAAATAAATATTAAAAAAAATTAAAAAAAACATTATATTATGAGACAAAACATAAAATTTAATACTGTATTACTTTGAGTTATCATAACTTACTGTGGTACCTATTTTAACAATATCATTTAAAAAGACACTCTCTTTGAAAGTTGGTACAAAAACTGATTAATTTAGCGAATTTCTCGTCATCATCCGCCTCGTGGTCTAATGGTCCGCGCGTTTTCCTACTATGCCAGAGGTTTTGGGTTCAATTCCTGACATGGTTGACGTGAAATTTTTACTTTAATTGATAATTTTCACAAAAATATTTCATAGACCCTGGACTGGTACCTAAAGTGTAGGACTGATAACCTTACCTTTACGAAATAAAAACAAGATACGCTTCAGTTGGTGTAACTATGCAGTGCCCTATGCACCATTCGATTCAGAAAGGAAATTATTGATTGAACGATAACTTCTAATAAATGTTTATAAAATAAATATTTGGGCAAAAAAAAAATAATCTCATTTAAAAACATATCCGAGAAATAAAAAAATATCCAAAAGTTTATTTTTTTCAGTTGTCTTTTGTGTTTGAGATAATTTTTTTTAGAAATAATTTTATTGAAGTTTTTGGAAAGAAAGTTTCTTTTATTATTATAAAAAAGTTTTAAAAAATAATCACTTAAACATTTAACGTGATTTTATAATGAATTTGAACTGATTTTCACAGCAATTTAAAAAAAGACTCATCATATAAGAGTTAAATTTTATGCTTTGAATTAGCTGAAATTATGATAAAAAGATTTTGTGGAGGTATATTTACATGAATTTCAATGGTATTGTTATTTTATCTAATAAATATTGTACCACGGCATTTAGTGAAACATGAAATTTAAAGTAGTAGTTATCTATATATAAAGTTACGTAAACCTTGACGAAAAAGCTTGTTTGCTTTGAAACCGGTCGGTGGAAAATAAAAATTTGTGGTTAAAAACAAAGTTGTTTTATCTATTGTATTAGTAGTTATCTATTTAAAGGAAATAATTCATTGATTGGCATTCGAGAAACTGAATTATGCAAATAAAACAAACAAAATTCATTACTTGATCATGAAACGTTCAGTGTAAGTTAAAAGTGAAGCTGCGAACAAGTTTCGTGTTTATAAACGAAGTTAGATGGTTTCGAGTCTGCGCCTCGAGCAGACCATTGTGTGATACAATCCGGTGTAACGGACGTGGCATATCTTTAGTGTTAGTGGTGTTTGTCATGATAAAATGTGACGATAAGTGGGAGAATGCGCGTGCCTATACCATGCCGAGTCGCTACTCGCTACTCACTACTCGGTTCTCGCTACCTACCACGTGCCTCTCTCGCTCACTGCGCGCGCAGCCTAACTTTATGCTCGGTAGAATAACATGGACAACTTTCGCCTACTCGTGTGTACCGTAAACCGTGCACTACCCAGTACCTAGCTTCTAGATCCTTCTCCAACAATAGTCTTAATCTTTAGGGTGACAGACAATGCGCCGATGCAGCCAGCATCCTCTATCCATCTCCACTATATTGTCGCTGATGTTTCTTTATGCTCCGCGGACAATGGTAGACGCGATTTCGGACACACGTGGCCTATTATTTATTATTGGTATCTCGGAGCCGTGAGAAGAAATTCACCCGTCGCCGTCGTCGTGGTTCAATTGATTCGTAATCACAATAGACGGCGAATGTTTTTACAGCAGTCATGGAAAATATTTGGCGTATCGTTTGGACAAAAAATGGTCATAAATAGTGTAATTCAACTTCTAATGTAACGGATCATAAAAGTAATATTATTTATATAAGAATGCAAGTAAATGCGCAGATAAATAATATAGATACATGGGTAGATTGTAGAAGTATCAATTATTTTTTTATATTGGGTGGATTTAAATAGTGCAGAAAATTGTAGTTTTTGCTCAGATATTGGAAAAATGACACTAAAAGTAATGAGTATAAGTATTTGCGGTGTTAAGTATCTCTAAAATCCAACTTTTCAGGAGAGACAATTTTTTTTTTAAATTTCAATACAATAATAACTCAATTTTTCTCGCATGCAGATATGTAATGTAGATATGTATATATAATATATATATTATGTAGTAAAATAACTTCTTATTTCCAGACAAATTAGACGTAATGTCAATAAATAAAAGATAAGTCACGCTTTATTTCAGAAAGATAGGTAGATAAAATAAAAATCAATTGTATAAATTGGTTAAACGTACACATTTTCAGATTGATATTATTTTACGATTTGAAATTTATTAAAACAAAACACTCCTTTGAGAGATTGTGTTTTAAATAAGGCATTTTAAACGCAAATACGGGTAACTTAATATTTAAGTTTTTACTAATATGTATATGAAAGTTCTTAAAGAGCCTAATTTATAATAAGAAGTAGGTAAATACTACCGAAATTTCAACGCAATTGAACAAATTCTAAGTTTAAGAATACGACGCATCGCAATAATACAACACGAGCACGTGATTGTTTTTATTCCCAAACATTGTGGGCCATTGGCCGTTGCCTTTTCTGATCGGTGTGTAATCGTAATTCCGGTTGCAGTTTTGCTTCTAGGCTTACGTTAGTAGGTACCTAGGTAGGTGTGTACTGTACAGTTTACAGGTAGGTACCGATTTGACCATTTCTTTGCAAAACATGGCCATTAATAACAAGGTGATACTTCGCACCGTGAGTGTAAAACTAAAGTAAGTGCGAATTTATCATTTTTGTGGTTTAAAAGCAAAACAGTTACATTTGTCATAAATAAATGAACGTGTAAATAGGAAGTAAGTTTAAATTAAAGCATTAACGCATAAAAAAATAATTATAAACCCAGTTTTCCAAGCAAAGTGAAATCTCCAAGCCCCTTATCTTTAAACAGTCTAAACTACACTATATATATATATATATATAAAGAAGCTCTTAAAAAGTGTTAAAAATACGTTCTTATGATTTACGAAATACGTTCATTTGGAGAAATGGAAGTCGTCGCTAACCGTGTTAGAAAATGAAAAATTAATTGCGGTAGAGCGGGGTTCGAACCACGGACCCAATTATTCAGAGTTTTCGACACCTCCGTGACCGCCGCGAGACCGCAACCCGTCATTAGCTGGTGTAACCCTTTGCTCTCTGAACATATATTTAATAGAGTTTTTGAACTTTTTCTTTATGAATCATGTTATTTATATAGCAAAACGATCACATGTTTTTCTTGTTTTTTTTTCTTCTTTAATTTTAAGAAAATAGTGGTACAAATTTGTACCATCAGGGAATTGCAATATAAAAAGTTGTTATTTTTCCAATGAAAAATTCTCAATAAAATCAAACCATAAAATATTTGAAAAAAAGAAATTGCTCGCTGTCATACTTATAATATTAAGGTTTGTAAAGAAGTCATTTTTTTCAATCAAATGGGTGACACCTCTACACAAAATTAATCCCTTCGAGCAATTTTTAGTAACGAATTACTTCAAAATGGCCGAAACTACTCAAAAATGACAAAATATCTATCAACAGTCATTAGTTACGACAAATGCATTTTCATATAAGTGATTTGTGCGTTATTTTACACCTGGACAAATTTTTACCGCCATGCGCCAGGGAACGGATGCAGAAAACGAGGAAGACCGAGAAAGGCATGGCACGATCAAGTCCATCAAATACTCGAAGATGGACGTGTACAAAGTAGGAATAATCGGCGTGCGTGCATGAGAAGATGTATGAATGTAGAGGAAGCGAGGTCTGTATGCCAAGATAGTGTTATGGCGTTCTACCATCTCTGCCTACCCCTACGGGGAAACGGCGTGATGGTTTGTTTGTTTGCGCCAGGGAGAAAAGTGTTAAGTGATATCTTCATAGTAACCAACATGCTTATCTGTCAAAATAATACTTTTCAAAACTTTGATGTTAAAACATGCGAAAAATGTTCAAATATAAACTTTTTAAATGTCCGAACTGCTGTATTCGGCCTCTCTATTCTTGTGAAGGATTTTTTGTAAGGCGTAAGCTGTCGCGACTAAGTCTTGACATAAAATTGATAAAGGTAAATCAATAAGTTTATCACTTTGTTTTAAATACATTTAAATGATTTCATCAGTCATGAGAACGCGAGTCAAGGAACACTCGATATTGTGTTATTTAGTATAGGCGGGTAAGTAAGAGCCGAAAACCCAAGACATTTCACTCCTAGTTATGTGGACACTGTTCATTCGATATAATACGTGTTCAGAAATAATCCTCTTATTATAATGAAAATGGTAAATAGCCAACAAAAATGCCAATGCAATTATCTTAATAGCAGTATTTTGAAATATGCACAGAAAGATGGCATAAATTGATACCTTAGAAGTTTAAATAGTATTCGAAATATCGCGACATTTGTTTGGGGATTTGAAATCAACATTGCTTGTTGAGTTTTATGAAATAAATAATATACGATTTTTTAGTTCAAGTTGTTTTCAACACTTCTTTATATCCGTTTTGCCTTACGCGACATTTTAAAACCAACTCATGATTATTAGAGTTAATGTAAATTATTGTAACCAATTTTTTTATTGTGAAATTCGGGACTCGTGCAATTTCAGCAGTTTTGTCATTGATACATAATGTATACCTTAGTGAGTTTTGTATGAAATTTTGAACATGAGCAAAGAAAAAAGAGAATTTAAATATATTTTAGGTGATTGATATTCTATTGTGTTTTCACTGGGTGAAATTTTTGTTGGGTAATGAGAATAGTCAGTGAAAAAATGTAGGTATATACAATATTTGTACTGGGAGAAACGATTAGAATTAAAACATAAATTGATATATATATATAAATATATAAATGTATAGTATATAGGTAGATTTGGACTATAAAGAAAACTTATTATTTATTTTCAAATATTTTTTTTATTAATTTCACCTTCAAATATATTTAATCAGTAAAAAATCAAACTTCATCGATATTTTTCTAAACACTCGTATAAAAATATTTTTTAGATTAATAATGATTATTTACCTACTTGAGATAAATCAAAGGCATTAACTATGATATATTACAACATCTACATAGGTTCTTAAATTAATTAAAGCATTTGTTAAGAATTCGGTTAATGTCAAAGAATAATAATTAACATAATTTAACAATTTGACGAATTTGCACCAAATAAAGATCATAGATTTTTAGACGATATTTTTTTTTTCATACATGACGAGAAAAGTATGAAAATGAATGAAAAAACAACATAAATGCCGTCATGTGATATACATAATATGTGCAAAATAAAACATATTTGAATTAAATGACCTTACTAAAACACTTATGTAGTACGTTCGGTAGGCTACACGTCTTATGATACATTTTCCTAATATTAATTAAAGCTCTTGGAGGAAGACTGAAGTAGGATTGACACGTGACCTCAGTGACGTCACCATGGCCTCCACATGTTCTCGTCATCTAGCGGATCCTGATACTGATGCTGCACCTTGTTCAGTTCGCGGTACTTGTACCTCAAGTAATACGCTTCAGCGGCACTAATATCACTGTCGTCCGCCTTGGAATCCAGTTCGCACGAACCGTTCGATTTGCGATCAGTTTCTATCGCATTATTTACACTACCGGAGCTCTCGCCCATCTCGTGATCGGGATTGTTCTCGGGAATACGAATCATGACTTTTTTTGGGTGAATGCTTTTGTAATCCGCTCGACGTTTCATCGCCTTGAATCTTTCCTCTTCGGATACTGGTGGCGGCGTATTGGTTTTTGTCAACTGACGCGAATCTTCTAGGCATTTTTCGCGGATAGAACTCAAGTTAATGGCTTCTTCGCCACCCGGATGAGAAACACCACGGTGGCGGACATCCCTAGAGCTATCGAGGCTAGCTCCGTTGTCACTCATAGCTTGAGGAAACTGGTTAGCATCACGCACGCAATTAGAAGCCGGATAATTCGTGGGACGCGGTTGGTTTACGATTGGCGCGCTGTAATTATTATTAACTCTGGGATTGTGTCTCACGTCTCGCGGATCAAAATCTCTGTGTTGTCGTTCTAAAATGTGTTCTCTTATTTTTTGCATAATTAAATGTTTCGATTCGGCAGTTTGTGTTACTTTTGGTTCGTATCGTTCTTTGAATTCCGGAGTCCGTTGCCTTTCAACTTTTTTGGTAGGTATTTCTGGTTCGACAGTCATGAGAAGTCCAGTCATCGCAGCTGCTCGGCTCGTGGGTACAGGGCGGGCGTCAAACGGAGGTACTTCGCACGTGAGGGTCTGTTCAATGGGAACGCTGGGAGTTTCATCCTTCCAGACTCTCGTAGGGTGACGGGGACGGTCGTAGTCCACGGAGGCGACCGAGTGGGGCCTGGGTGGTCCCGAGAAAGAGTCTGGCGAGTATCCTCCGCAGGACGCGGCGGGGCTGAGAGAAGAGTCCGATGGTACGGGTGAAGCTAGAGCCGGAATCCCTAAGAGCGGACCTTCCCCCATCTGGGCACTGAGATGGCGGACTAGCTGGCGAGTGATGGTCGAGTCCACGCCCGGGGAAGAGAGGATGAAGTGGTAGGCTTCGGAAGCGCAATGTCCGAAGCCAGCTTGGAAACGTTCCACCTCGGCCTGCGGGTCCCTGGGAGCGCGTTGTTTACTGAGGTGGCGAACTGTTAACTCCAGAATGTCAGCCTTCTCTAACTTACTGATGTTCTCTCTCTCAACCTGTAGATAAAACAATAACTATTAGCGTTTGGACAGAAACAGTAAGATAACAATAGGTAATAATACTATCGTGATCCGATATATTATTGCATCCTACAAATGTATGAAATAAAGAAATTTAGTTCATGTTACTGCGAAAGTGTGGGTGAAACTCGAGAGGTCAATTAGGCAATTAAAAATCGAACACGCTAGTAATATAGAAATATAAAAGCCCCTCAAGATGCATAACCACTGTAGAATAATCAGAATATTATTCAGTATTATGCAGTAAAACTCAAATTATCCGGATTAACGAGTGCCAGACGTTATCACATAAAAACTTACAAACATGTCTAGCAAAGTTAATTGCTTTGACGGAGAAACGCGCCGGCCGCCAGCGCCTTTTTTGTGATTTTTTTTTATTTTAATTTTAAATTTCATTGATAAATCTTTACGGGGTTACATACATTTAGCAAAAAAAAACTTTTAAAATTCACATTCTACTGTTAATGATAATATTTTTACATATTTTGTAAAGGTTGTCTGAGTCTTTTGTTTAGTTTTGTCTGGTAGTTTATTGTATAATTTCAGTCTAAGGTTTATTAGTCTTGACTCTCCTTGTCTCGTTTTAGAAGGTTGTATATGATATTTTTTTGATATCCTCGTATTGTGTCCATGTTTGCCACAATTTTTTTCAAGTTTAAGTTCTACGTCTACAATTACATCGGTGGCTAATTTATGAATAAATTTTAAGGATTCTAGTTTAAAAAGTTCAGTTACATTTAATTGCTTAGTTTGTTTAAATAGTTATTTATTATTATAACATCTCTTTATTTTTTATTTCCTGATAACGATCCTGATATTTAGATATCCGAATGACAGAAGTTCGGATAAATGGAAGTTCTATTGAATCTGCAGCTTAACGCCCATCGCCTTCCTGTATCCACATCGCATGTGCATAGAGCACTGCATCAAAACACTTTTGTTTTATGGTTCAGGACTACGTAATATTTTATTTATTTATTCATCTCTTCATCCTTACCTCTAGTGCCCCCACCATGAGGTCCTTGAGCTCGTCCAGGCAGCGGTTGATGCGCGCGCGGCGCTTCCTCTCGAGCAGGGGTTTGGTCACCTTGCGGTACCGCGCCGTGCGGGAAACACTCCCGGGGGACGCCGCCCCTCCCGGGCCCCCCAAGGCGGCCATACTCTCCGATTTCACACAGCACCGCCCACCACTACCCTGCAAAAATGGACAGATTAATAAAAAACTGATAAAAATTCAATCATTCCATACAAATATTAGATTGAATCTTCTAATATTTCCAGATATTTCTGTTTCAGTGCCAAAATACGGCATTTATTGTCAAAAAAATCATGTTCAATAAAAATAAGTGCTTATGGTATGAAGTAGGCAGTAAACTAAAAAACAGTTTACATGTTCTTAAGCTACATATTTACATACAATATTTATGAGTATACAATATTACAAAAATAAAAAATTCAAAAAAATTATTTTATAATAAAAATAAAAACAAAAAAAAACAGCCTCAATTAGAGTGTTTATGATAAACATAATTCCCTTTCCGCACCATTGAAATATTCTGGTGTGAAAACACCATTTTAAATAAATATTTCAAATCAACCATTTCGGGAATCGAACTCGAGACCTCTCGCTTGGTAGGACAACGCGCTGGCCAACTTTATGATATTGGCTGGTTTAAATAATAATTTTACAAGCAGTGTAACATTTACCGTTCAGCTCTTACTAAGCATAGCTAAATATTTCTTTCATTTTTACATCCGAAAGAGTATCTGTAGCTTTGTTTATATATTTGTCAAAAAAACATCACAAAGATGCAAAACCGTGCGTCATGAATATGAACTTAAGTCTGAACAAACAAACCATCACGCCGTTTCCCCGTAAGACTAGGCAGAGAGGATAGAACGCCATATCACTCTGTTTTTGCTTACATAACTCGTTTCCTCTGCATTCATATATCTTCTCATGCATGCACGCACGCCGATGATAACGACTTTTAACATGCCTATCTTCAAATATTTGCTGAATTTCAGCCCTTATACATATTTTTTTTGACACACATTCGCCTGAAAGATCACATTTTATCCAGCCTTTTTTTATCCTCGTTTTTCCGATTTCATACTTCGCTTCCATACACTAAGGTCGGTGCCAGGACTCATTTGTTAACTACTAACGGCTTAAATGCACAATTCAGAAATAACATAAATTCATAAAACAAAGTCTAAGAATATTTCAAATGAATTTATTGACAGATTTTGATATTATTTAAAAGTTTGTATATTTTATTTAATAAAAAATAAAAAAAAATTATTCATCGGTTTGTAATATTCCTATGAATTAACATAATACATTATAAACAATAACAAAAAAATATATAAATTGAATGAATTCCGAATGTAAATTAATTTATTTACATACTAAAGCATTTATTGGATACTTATATCCAAAGAAAAATTTACAATTCTATAAATTATTTCTGAATTTTTTAAACATTATTTTACACGGTGATTATTTAATTATTAATTTAGCCTATCAAAACACCAACATAAAATATTAAATTGGAAAGTTTTTGTATTTTAGTAAAGAGCGGTTTTATTAAAAAGTAATGCGGTGGAATATGTAGAATTCACGAAAAACATAAAAACACTTATTTGGAGCCTTTTGGTAGGTTAAAATAATTACACAAATAACAATTTAATATTTATAAAAACAACGTTATTAATAAATAGTTGGCGTAAAGTCGTAAAGAATAGGCATTTTAAAAAACATTCAAAAATATCTAAATAGTTTCAAAGCTTGCAAACATTACTTGAAAATGTAAACATAAACAAATGAATCGAAAGTCATGCCCCTATAAAATATTTCACTCAACTCGTTTGTAAATATGTACAAAATAATTCATACTTACATGGATTGTTTAGATTTGAATCCAATATGACGCGGAACACAAGTCGGGTTTAATTATTCACGTGATGAAAACTGAAATTAGAAGCAACTCAGTACTAACACCAAGATACCCTGAGTTGCTAGCGCGGCGGCTAGTTCCACAATACTGGATCTTCCGCAGCCTTAACTGCCGCGCTATGCCTTAACCCCATAACGACGCGACGCCGACTAAACAAAATAATATTATTTCAACGGAAATATTTCACAAAAGAGGGTGCGTAGGATTACCTTAAGTCTTATTGCAAATATTTTGCACTATTAGAAAAAAACATTCACTGATGCATTACAGCGTTGGTTCATTATATTTAAAACACCCTATATTTTTTTTCGAATAGTCTAAAGGCTTTTCGGAGAGACTTTTTGTGCAGGTTTATTTTACACACATACCCTTTCGCGTGACAAGAAATAAGTATTTATTCCATCTGCCAGTCTGTAGCACTAACTATACACGACACTCTTTCCTCTATCGTTCTTGCTCTAACTATAATGTTTTTTTTTCATCTGTTGATATATTTTACATGCACCTTCATTTATTTAATAAGAAATTAAGACTTATTGTTTCTGGCTGCGATACGACCCCGCTTACTATTTAATGATACTCACACTTACACACACCTGAACACTTACTCCTACACATAAACACACATCTAAACTTACTCTCATACAAATACACATAAACACACCCTTTTGTTGTAACATAATTTAATAATATGGATGATTCTTATTTAGAAACTTCGCTGGTCTGTCTTTAAACCGTATTTTAAAATAATGTTATTATTTCATTGTCGACTGTTTGTTTCTTTAAAATAAATAATATATTGTTTGATTTGGTGTTTATTTTGTAGAATTCCATATTTAAGCTTATAATATTATAAATCAAACACTGGTTTGAGTCTACTGAACACTTTATTTTATTTTTACAAATATAAAAACAAACATTTCGTGACAATTGTTTCGCCTTGTTGGGACGTTTTCAAGTGAATCTTCACATCGTTTGAAAATGCCCTAACAAGAATTTTTTGTTTTTATATATGTAAAAATAAAATAAAGTATTTAGTAGACTCAAATCAGTGTTTGATTTCTAATATTAAAAATTTACATTATATATTATAAAAAATTTGGGTAATAATTCACATTTCCTATAAGATACTAAGCGGGTTTTTTAAAGTTCTTTTTTTTATTTGGAGATCTTCCGTGTTAATAATGGTTTTCGGTTGATATCTATTTTTAAATTTGAATCTTTTATTTTAATTAAGGCAAAAAATACATTTTCAATTCAAATATTATGATTGCATATCTTTATTTATATAATTCTTCTTTACGTGTGATGTCACTGAACTCCTCCTAAACGACTAAACCGATTAACGTGCAGTTTTCAGTGAAATGTAAATCTTTGCGCTGCGCGTGTTCGTAGATATATATTAAAATCTCAATCTAATATGTAAAAAAAAGTTAGGAAAATAAATGTTTTGTTCATTGGCCTACCAGGGTTGCATTCGATCAGAATGCATGTACAAAAAATTGGAAGGATGTTGTTTTTTGTGTGTAATTTTTTTTTTTCGAATGTTTACAAACAGCATTCGCTTTTTATACATCCCAATCAGATTCTTTCCTTACACTCCTTATGATTTCTACCCATTTATTTATTTTTAATGGATTTTCAGTAATGATAAAATAATATTAACTGACATTTAATACAATTGCATTCCTACCTTAACCCTTACGCTGCTACGCAGTTTTTCAAGAATCTAATCAGAAATCTTATTATTAATACATTTTAAAAATATTTTATCGAATACGTTGTTTTCCAAACACACTACCGTTTTATCAATTAATAGCAATTCCAAGAAAAATCTTCCATTTCATAAATATCTAGTTCAAACCCAATGGAGTGAGCAAGATAGAAAATTCGTGCCGCAAATAGACAATTTTTGTACAGCGGTTGTAAACCCTTTCTAAATTGAAAATTAAAACAAACAAAACTGATCTCGTACTGCAATCTCAAGGCGCATTGTTATAATTGAAACGAAATAATTATGATAGTTTTTTTGTTGATTGCGGGGCAAAGTGCTCTGTTATATATTATCAAACCTACCACTTCCATAAATGCATGCTAAACAAAAATTGAGTAAAATATATCTTGAAATTTGTTGAAACAGAGAGGGAAAACATTTTTGCCAAGGGAATATGGAAGTCTAGGCATTTACAGGATTTATGATCTGTCATTGGCTGGTTCAAATGACCAATTTACACACTGCGAAATATTCACTATTCTGGGTATGTTTACACATCCACATTCATGGTTATTTTTACATTACCCCAACTCTTCCAACTGTTAACTTTTGCAAACTAAAAGAGCTGAAACCTTTATTGATGTCGGTGAGTTTCATCTGGATAAATTATTTTACCTCCTAGGTAATGCCTAAAAATACTTTTAATTTTTTATGCAAGTTATTTTAATCAACAATATTTTGAGTATGTCCAAATGTTTGTAGGGAGTTATTTAGATTGAAACTTAAAGGTAACCGGTAAATGTACTAAGTGATATTATTTCTTGGTAGTTGTCATAATATAATTTTAATTTGAAAAAATAATGTTTTTGTACAACTGTCTCACCAACTGATATCTCTTCTAAGAAAAATATTCCGTTACACTAATAGCTAGTTCACGCATAATGGATTGAGTGAGATAGACAACAGTTGCCGAAATTACAAACAGCTGAGGTAAATTACATATTTTTTACATTTATATATATTTTTAATCTTACTTTGTTACTTTAACTAACAATTTAACTATGCAAAGCGTGTTTTTATTATGAATAAATTTACAAAATATATCATTCAAAATGATAACGGATAGTAAAAGTGATAAAGAAATAATAGTATCTCGCCGAGAAACTCAGAGGCTTAGCAGCTGAACCTATTCCGAAAGTGAATTAGACAATAATGATATCTTTTTAAGTGATAGTGATAATAATTTATAATATGACTCTTACGAAGAGCACGAAATCGAAGAAGCTTTTTCTGAAGTATTTTTGGATCAATATCGAGCTGATATACCTCATTTACGTTTTCTTTGTAGAATAGAGTTTGTATAGTAATAATTACGTTTTGTTAGTAGAGTAATAATTACTACCTAATGAACAGCTTAAATATTTTGATTTCCCATTACTGTGGGTACCCATTATAATAAATTAACAAATGATTTTTTTAATATTCAAACGTCCTAATTGACAATCATTAGGTTCCATGGTGAATTATTTTTATGTTTTATGGCTCTTTACTTATTTGTTTATATTCTTAATTATGGGGTTTTCCGGTGATATAGGGACCTCACTAGATAAGAACTTTTATATTAAAGGTAAAGTATTCAATTAGTTATTCATTACGGAAGTACATCAATATTTTCGTAATCACTGAATCGGGTTTAATAGCGGGGAAAACACCGAATATAATTATTTTCCTCAGATGTCATATAAGTGATAAAAAATCTTACTATTAACATTGATTTATTTTTTATTTCACTGTTTCTGGAATGTAAAAAAGTTCACTGTTTCAGGTCCCGACTAGCTAGAAGTTTCCTGTGTTTAGTTGTTTCTCTTTTCTTAAAAGCACTGTGAATTTAAACATCATAAGTAAATTTATAATGAGGATGTTTAGTGGTTTAAAAAAATAAAATGGTTAATAGACGAAGCTTTTTTTTTCAATTTTTATGTATCGTATTATCAGCGCTACGATCTTTTAAAATTTTGTATTTCTGACATTAATCCGCGTGTGACGTCGCAAGGTCTCTTCCCCTTCTTCTCGGTTAGTTCTGTTGATTGGTTTATTGACGATTAGCAAACCGGAAATCTTAAACAACCCTCTTATCATTGGTTGATTCATATGAACAAGTGACGTCGTTCAAAGTTGTTCGTTTTCATTAAAATATTTTAAATTATTTTTTATTTATTTTCAAGAAACTTTGCCGAACAATTTAATACTTAAATTTTTACTGCGCGTAAGAAAATATTTTTTGTATTAAATTTTCCGTAGGCCTGAAATAGGTACGAAACTAAATAATAAGCCGTCGAATAAGTAATTTTTATGTTTTGAAAATGTTTTATACCACTGACGGTTAAGTGCAACAAGCAGTTCCCGAATTCATTTACCCTTTTGGGGATTATGACGTCAGCATCAGTCTAGTTAGAACTTTATGATAGGGATTAACAACAACGATATATCGTTGTTTAGCAGTATAAGGGTTAAGTACACCCATTATGGTAGAAAAGCGGAGTTTGACATTTACAAAGAGAAATTAATATTTGAAATTAAATTATTTTATGTTTTTTTTTTCCTTTGTAAAGCTAGGGTTTCCTAGGACAGCGGTGCCCGTATCTTAACGGCCGTAGTGAACGGTGATGCGGTGGACAGCCGTCGTAACAGTGACTAGAAAATGATTTTCTAGGAAAACGGTGTTAAATGGTGTTGATAACACCGTTTTCCTAGGAAACCACTCTCTAGTCCCCGTTACAACTGCTGTATACCGCATCACCGTTCACTACGGCTGTTAAGATACGGGCACCGCTGTCCTAGGAAACCCTAGCTTTAGAGCCTTCTACCAAAACGTAATAACATCGGCCAAAAATAAGTTACATTAATTTACAATAAACATAAAAACAACACATACAGAAAAACCATAAACAAGTAACTAGGTACCTACTTAAATTCAATATTTAGTTTTTTTAAATTAAATCATAAACTTGAACCTATGTACCCACTAATTGATTTTTTACAAAAATGGTGCTATAAAAAATATTTGGAAAAAAAAATAATTAACAAAAGATTTTGATTGAATCTTGCTCTGCTACTGATAGAGTATTACATTTTCTACGACAGTAAATAACTGTTGTATCAATGAAAACACTGTAGTTTATATAGTTTTATTCCTCTTTTATTTATAATTTTCTCTAGAGACCGGGTTTCGTCGTGACCAACATCGTGAGTCAAATTCATACGGTTAATACAAGTTATTGTTATACGGGGTTGTTAATCATGATTTTATATAATTATGCGAATAAACGAGTTTCAATCGAACAAATTCAAATATAATTCAATAATAATCATACGAATTGAAGTATTGTTTGAATGTGCAAAGTAAAAACAGATGTAAAAAACATAATTTTCTGCTATCTACTTTCACTTGTAAATTGCGTAAAAAAATGTTTGGTCTCCCATTAGCCTGACGATGTCGGTCACGACGAAATCCAGGCTCTGATAAAAAATATAAATAAAAGTGAAATAAAACTAAATACTGTAAAACTCCCGGATTAATATATGCCAGACGTTATGATATGCAGAAATCCGGATAGTCGTTTTTAGTAGTTAAGGCAGCTTTTGAAAGAAAACCCAAAATTTACTTAGATGACTTTTTATTGCTTTTAAAAAACAACTGGAAATTGGAATTACATTGAAAACTTACTTTAACATGTTCAGCAAAGATTAGCACCCTTTTTTATTTGTTATTCGCGCCGCGATTATGAACGGCTATCTTCATCGGTATATACTGAGACGGTATAAACTAATATCGATTTTTATGTACGAAGGTGTGTATGTTTCTATGAAAATTCAAAGTGTCTTCGTCGGTTACCAGTAATTAAACATGTTTAAAAAAAATGAAAACATATTCTATTTTTCATACCAAAAACTCAAATTTACTTTGTAGATAAAATTGAAGATAAATTTTATCTTCAATCTAATTTATAATCGAGGCCATGGATATTTGGCAATCAGGGTGGCTGGAGTTCGGACAAACGATGTACTTTATTAACTGTCGGGTACTGTATTTCTTTTTTATTACATAAAAATACAAAACGTGATTTTTTGACATTCTGAATACAATGAAAGCATCCACCCCTTTCCCGAAACTGTTCATAAAGACTTGAGTCTTTCTTCAGTTTCGCATATCAATATCAATTTTTTTTTTTTTTTAAACTAATTAAGCGAAAATTTAATATTTCTTTACAATCAAACCGCGAAAATAACAAAACAAATAAACTTTAAAAACTTTCATTGTACCCCTCACTGCAGTTTTGTCAGTTTGTGATCAATCAAATACACATGGTCAGCACAATCACCCTTTTCTAATTTCCCAGTATTACAGTGGAGGAATACAGTGTTAGTTCTAAATTGAGACCGCGGCCGTACGCTCCAGATCCCGCATCGGAAAGGAAGAAGAACGTAGTAATACAAACAAATCAATCAAACGACACGAAACCCAAATACATATAGGAAACATTAGAATAATTTGCCCCATACAACATGCACTCAATCAACAGAAGAAAAACAATACGTATCTATAACAAATCACAGTGACATTCTGAATAGTAACAAAAGTTTCTATAGCGATTTCATATATGGCAAATGTTATAATTAACCAGTTTTCAGTACCAGGGGGTTAAGGAAAGTCTAGCATCTCGTTTTCTCACATAGGGTTGGAGATAGTATCTGTGCCATCTGTAGGCGTCTTAATATTTCAAATAATAATCATTATAAAGGGTCGATATTGATAAATATCGGTCATTGATCTTACTGATTGAAATTGGGCAATCAAAATGGAAACATTTTGATAGAGGGGGATTGATGAAATAGATTCTCGCTTTATCTATAAAATAGGTATGTAAAGAATTTACATAAATTGTTTTGTCAATAAGTTTTACCTATATGTTGACTGATATTTCAACAGAGACGTAGAACCACTATAACAAAGGAATGTGGAAACCTAGTGAGCACTGTATAACATTTGGCCCATGTACCCAATATTTAACTAAGAACTGAATTTCAGCTAAAACATAAGGTTCGGTACTTAACTTTTTTTTTAAACTCTTTTTTTGAGTGTTCGTAATATTTTATTTACAAGTATTGTTTTATTGACTTCAATATTGTTTTAAATACAGCGAATGCCTTTTTTTAATTCCATTTATTATTATTATTATTTTTCTAATTTCACACTCCAATGACTCTTTCCAAAAAAATCGGAGAAAATATCATTCAAATTAACGAAACGAGAAATGTTAATTTGCGAGTAGGTACAACAGTAAAACTCCGTTTATCCGAACTCTAGTCATACGATTGTCAAATATTAGAGTCGTTCAGTAAATAAAAAATAAAGGAGGTTTTATATTTATAAATAAATAGGGCGGGGCGCTGACGGCCGGCGAGTTTCTTTGTCAAAGCAATTAACTTTGCTGGACTTTTTAAAAGCTCTCAACAACCTCTCCAAGTGTAACAAATTAGATTTTACGTAAGAAGTTATCATTATAATTCAACGTGTTTTCACCTAAACCTAGTTGTAGCTTCCAAAATATAAATACAAGAATATTGTATTTTTTATTAGCTGTGGATCGCCATTTTCACTATATTCCAAGAGCTCTCCAAAAAAGGCCAACATTAAAAACAAAATTGCGAGCATTAAAAAAGTATGCACCCAAATCGTATTTTTTTCAACATAATTTATGCAAACAGTTACCTATCTGCAATCAAGGTAATGCTGCATTTTTAAACATTAATGCCCCATGTAACGAACATTACCTTAATGATTCACTCAAAATTGAAGTCAGATTTATAAAAACTTAATAAATAATCTATTAAAAGTTATAATTTATTAATGTGCCATACATTTATTTTGTGTAACATCACTAAGATTTATTTTATGTACACACCGGCTCCAGAGAATTTATTTTAACAAATTTAATTAACTGTCGTCACTAAATGATTTAAAATGAGAATACAAAAAGGAAAAAAAAAAGAAAAAAAACTAAACAAACTATCACGCCGTTTCTCCGTAAGGGCAGGCAGAGAAGATAGAAAAACATATCACTCTGTCTTTGCATACCAATCTCGCTTCCTCTTCATTCATACATTTTCTCATGCACGCGTTCCGATTATTCAGACTTTTGACGTGTCCATCTTTAAATATTTTTTGGTTCGGTAATGCCATGTCTTTGAATTAAGAGCAAAATGTAATTTCTTACAATTTGATTCTTTCTATAAAATTATCAAAAAGGCAATTTAACCTATGCGTGAATGACATCTGTGTATTTTTTTAACACATACATGTAACATATTATGTTATTACGTTACCCGGTTTTCCAGCTATTTATAACACGACCGCCAGATGGCAGTGTGAAATATTTTTAGCGCCATCTAGTTTACAAAGCTTAAAGCTTTACTTTTTTTTTAGCAATCATTACATAATATTATTTGATTCAGACGATAGATGGCATTAACGTATGCATTAGCGCCATCTATTAGAAACGATTTTTACATTTTGAATTTGAAAATAAAATAACCATTTGTAGATGTTAACCGAATAAATTATTGTTATTTTGCTCTCACAGATGACGTATATCTTTGGATTTTTAATAACTTAAACATATTTAAGGGGTCAATAACGAGATAACTTTAGTAATAAATTGGTACTTATTGATTAGTATTAATTTTACCTTTGAGTTATGAAGGCTGAATTTATCATTCTTAAAATAATTCCACCATAGTTTGTAAAAATACAGTAAAAAATATTTTTTTATAAAAATAATAAATAATTTAATAAAATGAAATACTTTTCATGTTTAAAATATTAAAAATTATTCATTTTATAGGATAAATATTTTAATAATAATTACTAAATCGATATTTTACTTATATTTTCAAATTTAGTTTTGGTCAATAATTTATAAAAGTTACAAATTTTTATTTCTCTACCCTTACTCCAACACATGTTTTTCAAATTAACGTTTTATTTTGTTACCCTGTTGTACTAGGTATTTTCATTAATTCGGTTTTTAATGTAATATTGGTTTCATATAATTATTTGCATATTGTTGGCAAAAAACTAACACGCTGTAATATATACAATGTTAATTTTAAAATTCATATTTGAAGCACTAACTTTGGATTATTCATTTTAATAAAATAAGTCCAAAACAGCTTTGTTTTTGTACACTTATTATTTTTTTTACTACCGACCGGTTTCAAAGCTACAAAAGCTTCTTTGTCAAAGTATAATTAACTAATGAATTCTATCCTATTTAAAAAAAATATAAAAAAATTAAGAAATATTTGCGTTCTTATGATTTACCCAAATATTTCATTTTGAGGGCCATTTTCAACGAGTTGTAAATAACTCACTATTAGAAAATGGGAATCAAGTTAGGGTAGAGTAGGATTCGAACCACGGACCTTTAATCCGTGAGTCCGAGACACTAGCCACAGGACTACAACCCGATTGCGTTTTTTAGATTTTATTTTAGCAGTGATTACAAAATATTAAATTGAACAAATGGAGCTAGTAAGTTAAGTCTTTTAGTCATGTTGTTCTTGTAAAGAAGGAAAGTGTAAAGGAAGGTGGATACGATCTTTAAAAATAGACAGGAGTAGAATAAAGGAAATATTGTTTATTTGCCATTTATATTTTTTTCAAATTATAAATCGTTCCAGGAGTCTTAACGTCTCTGCCATTCGTCCATAGTCAACTCCGTAACACTCGGAGCTAAATATTGCTGTCTTATCATTTCATGAACAAATATTTCATGTTAAATCTAAGACCTCACGCATGGTAAGAGAATCCGGCAACCACACTATTGTCCGCTCAATTTCATTTTCAGGATTTTTACCCGAGACTAGCCATTGAGTCGAAAGCACTCATCTAAGATTCAGGTTCTATTGCACACACATAACTGTATTCTTCATCCGCGTGGACACAGATATCGGCGTTCACTTCACACTTATTAATAAATTAGATTAGATATTGCTCAATCAAAGAAACTAAGTTCTTAGGTACTTAGTACACTAATTAAAATAATTATAATGAAATTTTGAAAAAATCGTACCCATACAAATAAAAAAAAAACAACGGTAAGATTTTACTTTTAGAAGCAGAATTTACTTTGAAAGGATGTTTATAAATAAAACAATAGCCATACATAAGAAATGTGTCATTGTGCATAGGGCACTATATTGAATGTACAATAAATCTTAGTATTCCATTAAAAAAAACAAAGTCTAAAATACATAAATATTTTTCTAATACTTTCATATTATCATACAAGGACAAGATTGCTTAGGATTGATGAAGCAACAATGTCGTTCTCAACGAATTGATCACGTTAAAATCATTATAAATTTGTGGAGATTCTGATTGACAGAATTCGGGTCGAGGCAAATGAAAATTCATTCGCTTAATTATTTTTTAAAAATTATGACATTTATAAGATGTTTTTTTTAAATATTAAACGTAAAGAAAAAAAAGTTTTGTTAGAAATTCAATATCCAATATTTCAAAACCCGTACAACTTTTGTTAATAATTTGTACCTACTTTGTACACTTATTCCATCTATTTTTAGTGTATTTGTGTCATTTTGTATGTGTCCAGACGGATGAGGAATATCATTAATTCTGGGTGTGAAATAGAACCAGTAAACCATAGACGCGTGTTATTGACTCGATGGCTACTCTCAGGTAAAAATCTTGGAAAGGGAAATCGAATGGAGATATGTCCGCCTCGTTGCTGGTTATCTCATTTGCCTACCTCGCTTGAGTTCCCGTGCTCGATTTCTGACAGTGTCATGGTAAAATACTTTTTTGAAATGTACACTACGATACACGATACACCGGTTACTCTGCTATATTTTGCATGTAATTTCATTGCTTTATTTATTTATTTTTGTCCCTGGACCGACGCCTGAAGCGAAATACTGATAACCTTACCTTCATGCAACAGACTCGACAGATCGAAATATGCTGCGTTTGGCGTTCCAAAGCAGTGACCAATGCACCATTGGGTGCGGACAGGGAAATGATGAGGATGGACACATTCATTATCTAAATATACCCAGAAATGTTATACACACAATAAATGATTAGAAATATATTACAATATCTGCTCTGTAGAAGTTAGGAGAGTCCAACGTCTTGGCGATGGAACCCTTATTCGAAAGAATTTTAATATTTTATTACAATTATAATAAATCGTGCCTTTAAAAGTTTCTGATCAATTGATTGAAAACTAAGTGTTTTTGAATTCTTAAAGACGTGTTTTTATTATCTGTGTGAAAAACAAATCGATCAAGAATCCAACTGTAATTTTAAGGATATTTGCGTGTTGGTTTTACAATTGTACCTACATTTTATATAAAAATTATTCACTACAGCGGAGAATTTTGGTAAAAAGAAATACATATGTTCAAGAAAATGGTCAAATTTCGAAATTTTAATACTGTATTTTGAGCACGATGAAAATGTAATGGGTCTATGTGCTTCAATAAATTTGACTAACTAATAAATTAATGTATGATGTGCTATAAAAAAGGCTAAATAATGTAGAGAAAAGTCATTTGAAATAAGTTTTTCTCTACAACGAATATTTTATTAATAGGCATTAGTGCTCAATTTAAAAAAAATTCTCCTAATTTTTAAACCGGCTTATAAAGATGCATCAATTAATACATTTTATTTGTTTATATGTTTTAATTTCTTCCTAAAAATAAAGATAAACCAATTTAAGCCTTCCCTGCCAATCTTTCTAATTCTTACCTTAAATATATAGGTATTTGTGTATGTTTTTAAATGTATATGCTGGCATTGTTTTTTTCAGTTTTAATTTTGGATTTTAGGTATGTAGGCAATATGATACGTCGGGCATAAAAGGTTAAAATATACAAGAATATAAGGGAAACGGGAAAAAACGCTGTTTCTTAACATCTTAAAAAAATTTAACAAAGTAAACAAAGACTACATTTTGACAGAACACGTGCAACTGACTTTTTGTTAAAAAAAAATCCCTAGTACACAGAGGTATAATTAAATTGTAAAATAAACTTGCTTTGTTTCTTTGTTGTTTTGAAAACGTTTTTTTTTTTTTTAAAGTTAATATTATTTAAGTCCCAAATGAAGTTGTAGCAACTTCATGGAATGTAATTCATATGTATTATATGATTTTTAAATTTTAAAAAAAATGGAGATTACAACGCGAACGCGTCATATAACGCGAATTTAAATTCGTGTTCTAAAAGCTATCCAACAACATTGACGTGCAAAACGCGAAGTACAGTGAAGAGGATTAACGATTTATGCCGCTTACTCTTGGCTGAACGTTGCGATCTTTCGTACTGCTTCACATTTGCTTAGCGTCTACACGAAAACACAATTTTCCACCAAATACAAAATAAGCTCCTGAACCTATATCAATGGTGACGATTTTTGAAAAAAAATAATTGAAGGCTATTATGCATAGTATACAATATAATACGCAGAGTGATAAAAAAAAATTAATCAGTTTCATAGGTACCTACTCCGATTATTAGTATGTAGTAGATCGTCTACACTGGGCATGGGAAGTGCACGAGTTTGGTTAACATGACGAATAATTTAAAGGTGGCATTTAAAATAAAATGTGCAACCATAGATATAAGGGAACACAATTCAATGTGTGCAACCATAAAGATAATCCATTTTATCCATATTTTGTATTCTTTATTTATCCTCGTGTGTTTACGATGTATTTATTTTTTCCACAAATAGAGAATAATAACGCAAGCTTTGAAATTCCGCTGTTTTGTAAAGGGTGGCATATTGTTGCGATGGAAGTAAAATTGACATACAAATAATACAATGTAGGTGATTTAGGTATCTTTGTTGCATTTGTAATCGCTGTGTAAGAATTCCACCAGTTTTATCTACGTAGATCCGTTTCCCGCGGATTTATGCGATTACTTCGAGGAAGTGGCGTCAGATCTCTAGCCGACACGAATGTCGATGGATTCGCGAATCTGCAAAAGTGTTTGCAGCCTCAGAACGGACCAGGTGTGGCCAGTAAATAACGAGCGACGAGCACTTACTGTCACTGTGCCGGGGCTCTCGCACTTGCGAGGGAGATGTATCGGCAATAAGGACGGATCATCCTTCCCTCGGACGGCTGTAAGTGAGATGTGAATCGAGCGGTTGGAGGAGTCGCTTTTGGCACGTCTTAAACAATACGCACTTGGGAAGATATCAAATTGAA
Organism: Micrasema longulum; assembly: GCF_059751315.1. Lineage (NCBI taxonomy): Eukaryota > Metazoa > Arthropoda > Insecta > Trichoptera > Brachycentridae > Micrasema > Micrasema longulum. Next base: position 1,896,680 of record NW_028277684.1, on the reverse strand, counting down.
TAATGAACCATAAAACGGCGAAAAAAATACAAAGGGACGATAAAACGAGAACTCGGTTTCCCACGAAACATTCGGTACAACGCCCGCGGTAAGAAATGCCATTCGGCAGGAAGTGCACAAGCACTTTTAATGTTTTTTTTTTAAATGAAACGAAATTATTATTTTGACTGTAGGATATTTTAGTGGGCATCCGTCGGCGTTGTTAAGCTATGCCATAATACTTTAAAAAAACACTATTCACAGACGAAGAAATATATTAAAAATTAACTTTGAATTGAAACCTACCTTACTTAGAGACTGAGCAAGGAATCAGAAAGTTGTAATGTTTAAAATACAACATTGTTTAAATATCTCCATACGCATATCTCTAATTGTCAGACTTCACCGGATCGGAAACGAGTATGGAGAAATTGATATTTTTCATTTTCCATTTTCAGTTTATAGATTAAAAATTCTTTTTACGATTAAATCAAAATAACTTAATTATTCGGCTTATGACGGGACATTGACGGGTTTTAGTGGCCACTTTACACACTGTGTAACATCATTATTATGTCTATGTTTAAACATTCACATTTTTTTATTTATTTGACGGACTTATGCAGTCCATTCTAACGATGGTATATACGATTTCTTATAATAAATACAGGCACTAATAAAATAAAATACAACCAAATAAAATTAAAGGAGGGACAAAAAAAATAATAATTACTACCTCAAGACAAGATCCGGTCAAGATAAAGACTTACACCAAAAATGTCCAGATCTTGTCTCGAGTTTACAATACGACACAATCGGAACATTGATGCATGCAAGCCATAGTTTGTGCTGTGTTGATCGAGGAACAGCACATTATTATTTCGCAACCGGCGGATTGGAACATTGAATGCCACTTGTTCCAGTAACGATGGTACATCAATTAAGCCATTCAGTAAATTAAATATAAATATAGAATCAATGTTATTTCTACGTTTTTGTAGACTTGAGATTTTTAACATTGACTCCATTTCTCCGTAAGTGTAGTCTCCCCTCTCGAGGCCAATCATCCATGCTACTTTTCTTAGCAAACAATGTTGCGCCGATTCGATATGATTTATCCGGCCTACATAGAAGGCAGACCAGATCACGGATGCATATTCTAAAAGAGGACGAACAACTGAGCAATATAGTGTTTTAACCGTGAACATATTGGTAAAGTCACTAGATGTCCTGATAACAAAACCCAAGAGTTTAAGTGACTTGTTAATCATAGTATCAATATGTTCACTAAAGGTAGGTTTACAGTCCATGATAACTCCGAGGTCCTTAATAGACTTGACTTCATCTAAATTAATATTTTCTATTTTGTAATCAAAGGAGATAGGTTTTTTCATTCTATAAAAATACATTATTTTACATTTTTGAATATTTAATTCTAGGTGGCTGGCTTGCACCACATATTAAAAGAATCAATATCTGACTGAAGCGGCAAACAGTCATTTGTATTTTAAATTATTTGAAGGATTTTATTGTCGTTCGCAAAGAACCAAAAACGAGTAAAGGAGAATACATTTGCTACATCGTTAATAAACAAATTAAAAGAAGTTAACATTTCCTCAACTCTTCCATCTGTTTACTTTTGTGAAGTAAAAAAGCTGAAACCTTTATCACTTGGGTGAGATTCATCCGGCTGAACCATTTCACCTACTAGGCGACGCCTGAAAACATTTTTTCAATTTTTCAAACTTCTTTTACCAGTTAGATTAATCAACAATTTTTAAATATTATTTTTAAATATATTATTTTTATATAGAAGGATGAAGGAAAAGAAGGCCTAGAAGGAAAAGACCCGTGCTAAGGCAGACTACGCTTGTGGACAGGCTGGATTTCCTTCCTAGGGATAGATTATCGGATAATATTATATTAGTTGAGGATAAAGATATTATAATTATTTAAAAAATAAGGTGCATATTATAAAAGTCAGTAAATCCAAAACATAGGTAAGCCAAACCGTGAAATATTTTTTTTTTATAATTTGACATTAAATTATAGCAAAAATAAAATAGTATCAAACATAATATTCCGATAAAATATTTAAAAAATGTTCCACGCGCACGCGGCTTTTAGACAAAGACCCTCCAAAATATTACAATTTTCATTCCTTTGAAATATTTGATGTTTCCTAAATACTTTTTTGGATTATAAGAAAAAATATTTTGACATCTTGTGGGTCCACAAAGTCTGGGGTTTTTAAAAAACAATGGGTGGTTTGGAAGTTCTAGTTTCGGCTAAAGAATGCAATTAATACTCACCCTAATAAATAACTCACGTGTCCGATGAAGATTTGACACTTGTATAATTTCCCTTGCAAGAAGTGTGGGGGAGGAGAAATGTTTGTATTGACTCCGCTGTACAACCAAAAAATTTGATTTATCGGCTTTTGTTCTAAGCCAGGAATAGGCAACCATTTAAAAAAATGTTTCACCATGCTTACTATTTATAAAGTGTAGGTACCCTTTTTACGCTTTTATTTTTTATTACATTTCGTAAGAATGAAGAAGCACAACATTACAGTAAATACCGATTTTGTCAGGACTGATTATTTTTTTTAAATTTACATTTTTTTTTATTACAAGTTTTTTTATGTACCTACTTCAAATGTTTTTTTACTGTGTGTTCTTTTATATGTTGACATGCCATGTATTTTTAATGATGTTTTTGTTCTGTTTAATATATTATGCAACTTAAAACCCACTTATTCTCTAAATCATTTGAATACATGCGTAGCACGTGATAACAAAGTAAATTAAAAAAGTTAAAATTAATAATATTTTTTTAGAACCACTTTGTAAAGCGCCCTTGGGGTATTATATTACCGAAATGGAAAAGTTATCCATAATAATAATAATTAGCGGAATGCATAATGTAAAAACGAATATCATTCCATTTTGCACAAAGTTGGAGTATTGGAATAAAGGAATGGAACACGGGAATGGACCTACGTTTGATGCGAAGAGGATGTTCTTCAATATTGGTGCACTGGATGATCAGAGTTTATTATGAATTATAAAACGATTTATGATAACAACTTTCACAGTGACGCTCGACTATTCTAAGAATTCCTATGTGATGTAATGTAAAGTCAAAATTTAGTTTATTTCGTTCCAAGTGCAAAGCTTCAAATTTCATATATTCTATCTTAATGTAAGGTGGGTACCATAAGGATAGGTCAAGGGAAGGATGTGAAAGAAAGGTAATCGGCCAGGAATAATATCGGTTAATGTTGTTTTATACTAAATAATTAGTTTGACATTAAATTTCAATTTCCATTACATGAATACCTTACCTACATATAAAAATAATAATACTTTCTAACTGCCTTTTTAGTTCTGACATTTATCAAGTCTCTCTTTTATAAAGTTAAAATCGTAATATTATAATAGTTTTTATATTAGAAATCAGTATGTGAAAAAATATAATTAAATATTATCACATATTTAGAAAAAAGTATAGAAAAAGAGACTAGGTTTAGACTAAATAGTTTTAGATTAATTAATAAAAATATAAATAAACTTGAAACAGGTAAAATTTGTTAACCCGTATCATTGATTCATTTACGTACTCGTAGGTGAAATATAGGATATTGTGCGATGGAGCACATAAAGGCGAAAATACTGGAGGGACCATGTGGACAGAATGACCAGCGACAAGCTTGTGCACCCTGCAGCCAATGAAATCTAAAATGAAATCTAAAAGCCATCTGGACAACGTCCACCTGGAAGACCACCCAAAAGATGGAAGAACAGTTGGACCTCATCATCTCAGGGGAACTTGCAGCTTAAAAGATGAAAATGAAGAAAAAGTATACCTTGAATTATTTTGATAATTTGAATGAATTTTTACAGTAACTAAAATCCCACCAAGCCGTATAATGGAGATTTATTTATCTAACTTAACTTTTCGTGGTGCAACCGGCTCATATAGAGTTTTAAGTTGCACTGTGCGAGTACAGAGGGTCCGATATCAGGCAACCTGCTCGCATAGTGCGATTTTAAATACTGCAACTCAGTTACAATATTTTTTCCAACTGGTTGACGAGAATGGTTAGTTCCTACCTGCTGTTCTTTGGAAATATTAACAGGGCCGCATTAGACCTAGATCTGCCCAAGATGCCTAATGAGGGTGAACTCAAACACCAAACACTAGACAAGCCTCACACCTCACAGCCACAGCCACCCATTAATTACTTCATACACCACGATTTGTTATCGAATCTCATTAACACGCTCATTTATTACCAAGTTTTTAATGATTTTATGAAGGCACCACTGATTGATATCGAGTTAGTGAAGGCTGCTTTTAAAATCAACACAAAGTGAATGCTGATAGATTGGTTTACATTCATCATTATAATTTCCCTATCCGCACCCAGTGGTGCATACGGCACTAAACTGGTATCCTTTGCAGCGTATCATGATAATATCTGATAATACACGAAGGCAATATGACCTCCTGCACTTCAGATGCAGTCCGGGGAATATAAATATTACAGCAAAAAAATACCGTTTAAATTATTATTGTCGGAATGGAACCCGAGATTTCAGACATGGTAGGCAAAGGCTCTAACCTCTACACAACGAGGCCGACAAATCGCATACTTAAGAGAATGAAGAGTAACCATCAAATCGAAAACATAGAAAACTCCGAGATTATGGTTCTATTTAACTCAAAAAACTGATTCCTGCGTTCCGACCGGACATTTCAAAAGTAACACAAATTTAAAATACAATAAACAAAATATACAGCGAATAAAACCGATGACAGATATCCACAGAAATACATGAAAATATAATGATGTGGGTGAAAATATGTGTTAGAGATTGTGGATATTACAAGAGTCGATATAAGGAATGTTCGAATTATACTCCCGAGCTAAACGTCTAAGTGGAGAGTTCTGAGCACAGTTTGTACGAACGGCTGGCACATAAAAGAGAGCGCTTGACGTGTGACGGGTGCGGTAGCGAGGGGCGTTTAGCGATAACTCTGAAACAAGAGCAGAGCTACCAAGGCGTCCACTTAGTGTACCAAGAAGAATCCCCAGTCTAACAACCATCGGCGATTTTCTAAACTAAGCAAGTGCTTTTTGCAGGAATACATAGTTAAGTCGTAGAAATGTCCATTGATTATCTTCTAACCTTTTTTTATGTGTGTCATATTGTGGAGACCAATCTTAGGCGTACTCAAGTAAACTGCAAACATATATGCTAAGCAGAATATTTGAATACATTATTCTTAGTGGTGGGGGTCAGTGCTATGCAAGCTCCTGACGTCACTGCGACCTGTGAAAATCTATTGCGACGGGTCCCCGTGAATATTTCTCGCCCTCCAAGTCCAGGTCTATAAAAAGCCTGGCTACTGTGTGGAAGGCGAGGGTTTACATTTTGCTAAATCTCCCCTAAATATTAGTTAGGGGGCAAGCTTTTTAACATCCTCAGGTTAAACCAGTGGTCCCCCGAGGATGAGCCTCATTTTGTGATGTAAATCATCACATTCGCATGGAATATGGATATGTGTTTTCTGATCTGCACTGCAGATCCTACATCTAGAAGATTCGGAAAGGTTCATTCTAGCAAGGTCTGTGTTCAATCTGCAGTGTCCAGTAAGGGCTCTAGTGATAACCCTCACTTGATTTCGATTGAGCTTTATTAGGTAACTTTGCGAGTACCCTTTTATCAGTTCCTTCGCATAGTGCTTACCAAGTACTGTTTGCCGGAGCATTACACTCTGCTTCCTGCTTGAATACATACGGAAAACAAAGCCGAGATTTCTATGTGGACGAATCGGTAACTCATCAAAGTGATGATCGGACATCTATCTCCCTTTGTTAACCATGGAGTTGATACAGTGCTTTATTTATTTAGTTTTTTATTGCTTACTTCTTGGTATGAACACTTGACCAATTTACTACTATACTCTATTTTTTATAAATTTATTGATATTGTTTTAACTTTGCTGGAATTCCTCTCATCCATGCGCTTTGTAGCTGCACGATGATTGGTTATCTAGCTTTCATATTTCAACTTTAAAATACCTTAATTTTGTAAACGGGGTCTAGAATTCCAATCGTCTATGCGCTTAGTAGCAGCAAGGCGTGTTGTAATCTTACTCCTTTTTACTATTCATATTATTATTATTTTGTAATACACTAAATTTATTTGTCAATTTTTAAAATGTGTAAATGGGGGCTAAATTTCTAACTGTCTATGCGCTCTGTAGCTGCAAGACGTCCTGTAATCTAGCTCCTATCTATTATAATTTTTGATTGATCTTAATTGAAAACGAGGAACTAGAATCCCAACCGTCCATGCGCTCTGTAGCTGCAAGACGTACTGGGATATTTATTAATTGTACAGCGCCCTTGAGGTGATTTTCACAAAAATGGCGCTTTATAAATTATCCAACTATATATATATATATTGTCAAATAATATAAATTTGCCATATAGAATAAGAACTGGATCGCGTGAGACAAAATAAGTTTAAATTACCTCAACTTCTTTTTACCCATTTTCGCACACAACAATGTATAGGGCACTGCATTATTATATTTACATTAAAAGTAGCGTATCTCGACCTTTTTTTCGTTTCAACATGAAATATGGTGATTTTCTCAATTTTATTTCATAGTTTAGAGACTGGATGTGAAGCGTAAGACTGATAATTTTGCCTTCGTGTATCTAACGGTCGAAATATGCTACAATTGGTGTGTCCGTGCAGTGCCCTATGCACCACCGGGTACAGATAGGAAAATAATCATATTAATGTATTCTTTTAAATGAAGTATAGTTTGGATCATTCGATGATATTTTCATTAGGTTTTAAGGTTTTTGGTTGATTTTATATATTTAAAATTTTTATCAATAATGAGGAAGTTCAGCGGTTTTTTTTGTTAATAGACTATCAAACATAGCCAAAATTTAAAAATAATATATTTTTATGTATCTAATTTTGTAATTTTGAAATTACTCCGCCCGTGACGTCACAAGTTCTCTTCGTAAGTTCTTCTGACATTTAAAAGTAGAGCCCCGTAGCATAAAAATGTATTTAATGTTATAAAAATGGCTACCTCAAACCGGATATCCATCACAACACATAACAACGCTGTAATTGATTGGTTGATTCTAAAGAACTTTATGTTTTTATTAAAATCATTATTTCCTACATTTTAGAGAAACTTAGCCGTACAATTAAAAGCTCTATTATTTATCCAGTGTAAAAAAAATTCTTTTATAAACAATTTCACGTAGCACTGAATTCTTTTATCACAATTTATTTATTTTTTTGTTAAAGAGAAATACTAGTGTCCTTATTATTTACTTAAATATTTCAATTTTCAGACCATTTCCTAAAAGTTGTAAATAACTTGTGCTGGAAAAATGGAAATCGAGTTGTGGTAGAGTGGGATTTGAACCTCGGACCTTTGCCCGGTAAGTCCACAATACTACCCGGTTCAATATATTATACCGAACAACAAAAAAAAACAATAAATCCACTTATGCAAGTCGTATGAGTGAGCTTAATATATTACATTTTCGTCGTTTTTAATTACTTTAAAGCTTTTATTTCGTTCCTCGAAGTTTATAAATATCCATAATTGATAATCATGTCATCTTGTCAAAGCAAAAGATGAAAGGTTTAAAAGTTTGTCTACAAATCGAAACTTCGACACTCGTTTTTAGAATGCTTGATATTTCAGTTAAGGCGCGTTGTTTAGCGAGTAAGAAAGGCATTGTCCTGTTAAGGATTATCTGGGAAGGATAAACGATATCCTTTGTCCTCACGATGGATTGTCAAAGGACATGTTGACGCGAGTAAAGTGTCAACATATCGACACTAATCGTCATAATGGAAAACGCTTTTACTTTCCAATCCTGTTAAGGACATAATGGAACTGTTTTTGTGCGTCCTTTCTTCTGACAAAGGTATTAACAAACATTGACTTAAGCTTACTTAGAATAATCAGTACTCTTGGACACACATGAAGATAATATTTAGAATAAAAAAAAACACTGGAACGAAGTGAAGTTTTAACGCAAACAGTATTGTATTTAACATAGATAGAATTCTCAACAGAGACAGAGGAACTTTTATAAGAAATAAATACATTTACAGTGCGTATGACCTGTTATCGACTGATTTAATTGATTACTTTGTATAACATATCTACAACCTACAATCTACATCATTCTATTTTTTTTTAATATGTAAATTTCTTTCATCTTTAGTGTTTGTGATCTAAAGATATCTTTTTTTTTATTATGGTTCACAAACAATAAACAATACATATGACATTGGTATAATAATCTCAATTTGTAATGTTTATATATTGTTTATCAATTACATGTGAACACAACATGCACAAATAAGTAAAAAAGAGTTTCCATTTTTTTTTAATTGACCAGCTCAATTAAATTCTATAATTATTATAAAATTTATAACAATAAATTATACTAACAGGTTATTAGAAATTATTTTACCTAACTAACATAAGGGACTATTTGATTTTATAAATTGCGTTACAGTTCTCCTATAATTATTTAATGTATCGTTAAAGATATTAATATCAGCATTACTTTCTACATAATTATATAATCATGATAATGCATTAAAGTGCACCATATTACTATTTAAGGTTGAAAGATACAATGTAGTGTACGATCTCAATCGTCGACTGGGGACATTCAGATGTACATTTTCTAAAGAAAATGTAGAATCAACATTACAATTAATTATATTATAAAGATACATCAAGTCTAAAATCTGTTTCCTAACTTACAACTTATCTGGACCAATATGTTCTAGGCGCTGATCATAAGACTGAAGGGTTCTGCCCAGTTTACATTTAAATGTTAGGTTACGAAAAAAAAAAATCTGCACACATTAAATTAAATGAATGTGAGTTATGTAATATGGTGACCAGATTACACATCCAAATTCCAAATTATTACGAACTAGTAAATTGTATAAACAAATTATCGATGATAGATATTTAAAAGGTTCACATATTCTGTACATCTTTAGGGCTTTTTCTTTGATATTTTTAAAATGCGCGGAAAATGTAAAGCGTGAGTCGAAAGTTCTTCATAGATCTCGAATCGTTTTACCTGAATTTATGCTCATATTATTAATACTGTAAATTATATATTTTATTATTCTTTTCCTTGTAAATGTAAACTTGTATTTAAACACTATTCAGTATTACGTTTGATATATTTATTTTTGTTATCAATTTATATTTTTAATTTATTTAAGTAACTAGATGTACAAATACAGTAATGACTAGTCACAGCTCGGTAAAGATACTTTAAAATATATTTGTAACTGTGTATAAGTAATAGTAAATGCATAATAAACACATTACAAAGTTGTCTTAAAATGCTAAATGTCAGTTGGCTGAATTTTCTTAGCTAAAATTTAAGTCGAATGTATTTAAAATTTATAAAGAGTTTATTTTAGGCGTAACAAATAATATTATTTATTGATTCGTTATTTAAAATAAATAAGTCTGGAAAACTTATAATTATCTTTACATAAAATAAATATTTATATTGCTTAAGATCCCAAGAAAATTTCTTGAAGGATTTTTCGAAACCGGATCCAACCAATATTCGTGTGAATGTTGAAAATAACTTCTCAAATTGAATAATGAATCACTAAAAATAGTGGTAATTGATGGTTTCTTAAATCCAACAACAGAATCTCCGCACAATTACGTATCGTTATTATTAATTTGTTATTTTCTGTATATATTCGAATACAATATACATTTCTGTATTTATTGATATGTGCCTGTAGTTAAATGCCTGGTGTAATAAGCGAACAAATCGATTATCTTAAATACTATTATATCGGGAGCGGCCAATACACTTAATGAATAGGAACCACACACATGTAATTATTTTTGCTATGATTTTGTAGTTGAAGAAGATTTACTCACACAAAAAGTAGCCCGGCTTTGAAATATTTCTCACAAATTGAATAAAATGAAATCTGATACAATTACTGAATATTATAATATACTGTTTTGCTACATATCCCTAGTTATTTGGTAATGATTGGAACTCAGTTAATTTCATAACGAGTGGTTTATATCATCTAAATATCGCCATCGGTCGGTGTAACAAAGATCTCAAACGCTATATAAATAATCGGCGTATTGTAACTATCGGTAGAATCGGATTATTTTGTTCCAGATTAAATGAAATCAGTTCTAATTATAATTCACGATCGATATGTTTGTGAAGCGCATCCTTCGCTTCTAAAACTTTAAATTGAAACCGTTATGAGAGGTCGGCACAAGAACACCGAAAAGTCTATGGTTTCGTTGGTGTATTAGTAAATAGTAAGCCGGCGAGCAGAGCTAATAATAGTGGATTGAGAGTAGAAGTCAAATTGCGGGGTTAGCGCTCAATAAATCCTCCTTGAGACCTGTAATTTCTGTCTTCAAAAATAATTCATCGCTTTTTAATATAAACCTGTGGGTAAATACGAGGAAGCAAACGTTTTTCAGTAATTCAATTCCACAAACGTGAATTTGTTCCTAAAGCGCTACGTCGCGTCGCGTTGCTTCTGATACTTTTTATTTAACATCACGTAAATCAAACATGACGTTTTATTGCCGGTTAGGTGTGTAATTTGGAAAGGGAAAATTAAAATCAACTTGATTGATCGCAACTTCTAGCCATGCTAATTCAAATAATCACACTGTCGTTTTTATTACGCTTTTCCGGTTTGCACGACTAAAAATTGATATTCCTTACTACTACTTTTAGAAAAATGTCATAAACGTTATGTGCCTTATTTATTGCGCAAATTTTATTGTGGCTCCCATAGCTTCGATTCAAAGGTTAATTATCTTAAACACCCATATAATTTATTATTTCAAATAAATAAAACTAATAATTTTAATCATGTAAACTGGTGGACCGGTCTGACGATTCCGGTCATGAGCACAACTCGGTCACTGGAAAACAATTTGAAATAAAAAGTGGTCAAAACCAAATAACGTATTTTACTTATTAAAATTAAAATTAAATTCCTCCGAGAACTGAACGTCGCGTCGAGAAACTCAATACATTTAATAAAGGAGACATTTTAGTACGAGAACGTCTATAATAAAATGCTTTTTTTCTACACTTTATTATCGGTTTTTTTAGTAACTTAATTCATACTTTTCTGTTCGCCTTTTCCTCATTTAATGTATGTTGGTCAAATCATTTATAATTATTTTTATTCAACATAAAAATACAATATACGGACAATACGAACCAGTTCCCCAGTGAGAGAACATTATCTTTACTGTAAAAAAAATCATACATAAATTGTAAAAGAACGAATAAAACAAATACATAACATAGAGGGCATATAAAAAAATCCAACCAAGCCACATTGTGGCGTGTTGGTGCAACTACAATAAAAATTACCGAGTGATTTTAACTTTCCATGCTTGTCAGATTCAAAAAAAATTATCAATTACCGAATTGAAGTATTTATGGGTTTTTCCACTTTGCTAACAAAAACACTTATAAGCCGTGACGTAGTTACATTATGATTTAAACAAACCACCGCACTGTTTCCCCGCAAGGGTAGGCAGTGAGGATTGAACACCATATCACTCTGTCTTCGCGTACAGATCTCGCATCCTCTACATTCTTACATCTTCTCATGCACGTCCGCCGATTATTACGACTTTTGAGGTGTCCATCTTCACGTGTTTGTTGGATTCGGTCATGCCATGCCTTTCTCAGTCTTCTTCTTCTTCTGCATCCATCAACATTCGTATCGTAAATCTTTTTAGCCGTTCGTTCGCTGTCTATCGCTCTAGATGTCCATACCGATGCAGAACTCGTTTCTCGATTTTGTCGATAATGCTCATTTCAGCTTTTTTATTTACACTGAGAACATTACAGAGTATCCAATTCATTCTCAATACATTACAAAATAGACATAACAGATTGATTAAATAGGAATGAAAAAAAAACTCTTGTCAAATAAACAGTATACAATTTGGAAATTGCCTTCCTAAAAGAAATCCCACCATCATGAAATATACCGACATCCGAGGCGATACGATTGCTCTACGGATGCAGGGATCTCGACATTTGTGCACCTATCGTACAAGTTTTACCGCACATTCTCTCGAGAATCGCAATTAGATAGCATTCCGCCGACTTTCATCCTTGTTTTTCCAATTCCATGCTATACTCCCAAATATAATATTACACATATTCTACAAAATATAGGCGTATGAATTAAATTTCTCAAGCAGGGGGCAGGGTCATATGGAATTAAGATAATAATTGATAAAAATTAAGGACTGAAGTTAAAATTGAAAGTGAGTAAGTAGATTAATTTCCAAGTATATTTGAGAGGGGTTCTGAATATTGTATAGTGTGTAGTGTAATGTAACATGTAAAGAATGACTTGCAATATTTTCCGTTATAACGCGGGTAATGACAGGGATAAATAAAATCAACAACGAACCGTTTCCAATAACAATTAGTTCCGTGGCATTAGGTTAACGATGCGAAATGTGAGCGTAGTTGGAAGATGACAGGACTTTGAGAAAACAGACAATCTGCGGGAAATGGAAGTACCGAGGGGCTACCACGTACATTACATAATACATGGACTTTAAATACCATGTAAAAAGTTTATTCACTCCTAATAATAATTAACCAATTATTTACGTTTGGGCAGAAGGGCTATTTTCGTGAAAATTCACCTAGTTCCAATTCCTAATAGTTAAACCAAAAATCTACAAATACTCAAACGTAAAAAGGGTAAAAAGTAAAACAAATAAATATCGTATTTATGAAATTCAAAGGGAAACAATTTGATTGTTACAATAATATATTGTATCGGTGCAGACTTTTATTTTCCTTTTTTTTCCACCTCTTAATATAATCTAAATAGGAAATCTTTTAACGAAAAAAATTATGCTTAAAAAATAAATTACTGAATTTACATTCTTTTTTCTGTCCAGGCGGATAAAGAAAACAGTTATTTTTGTGAAATAGAACCAGAACCCTTGGTAAGTGTTTTCGTCTCGATGGCTGCTCTCGGGAAAAAATCCTGAATAAGAAAATCGAGTTCGCTCACCATTTTTTGGATTCTGGGCTCGATTCCTCGCAGGATGGACGAGAAATATTGATTTCGAAAGTTGTTTAAGCTACAATATTTCATAGTTCCTGTACTGGCACCTGAAGCTTAGAACTGATCACCTTACCTTTACGTAAAAGATGATCCAAATGCGCTGCATTTGGTTTACAAATATGCACCACTGGGTGCGGAATGGGAGATAATGATGATGATAAGTTTACATAACAGAACCTAGATTCAATTCAGCGAGGAGACGTTTTTATGTTTTATTTAAATTTAATTGAAAAATAGTCGAGTAATCAATAAGGTCTGACTGGTCCATGTATTTCTATACGTAAAGAACTGTAATAAATTCTCATAACTGATCGCAGAACCGAGATCTAGAATAATGGCTTCGTAGGCAGACTTATTTCTTACAACAGAAGTTACAAAATTTGAACGACGACTAATCGATTAGATTTTTGCAAAAAGCATCATGCACACAACTTATTATATTTCCACACTTTTAGTTTAGTAATTCTAAAGTAAACTCTAAGCAACGAAATGACAATCTTTTTAAATCGTATCCTAAATATTTAACCGTTTTGTGTCTATTGTTATTACCTTGTTAATTGATTTGGGTATTTATAAATACCCCATTCATATCAAAAAATAAATTTGTGTTTTAAAAATTTTCCATTACCCATAAATGTTATAAAAAAAAGGAAAAGTGTCACTTAATTTTAAAGCTTTTTTTTTGCAAATGTGGCACTGTAGTAATATCTCATAAACAAAAAAATAAAAATGCGTTACAACCTACATTTTATGTATTTGTTTAAAATTTATATTTAATGCTCCAATTTTGTGGTTATTCATTATATAAAAATGAAGAGATAGATTTACCGACCGGTTTCTGAGCTACTACACGCTCTATTGAAATTTATTTCAAAATTTTAACAGTGTCTACTTACATTTCAATTATTTCTTGACAAGAAAATACGTAGTGGGTCAAAAACTGGTCGGTAATTTAATAAATAGTAAGCGGTTAAAGACAAAATGTGTTTGTTTTTATTTTAATTATGTATTTGTTTGATAAAAAATAAAATATCTTATAATCAAACTTCAAAAAATTTATTGTCTAAAAAGAGGTTCTAACTGTCTTGTGTGCTATGTTGTTAATGAAATCTTTTATTTAAATACCAATAAAAATATTAATAATGTAAACCAACAATTTTAGTTGATAATCAGTGTTTGCTTAATTTGATAGATATTTAATTGAATTGTTTTTTTTTTTTTTTTAATATAATCTTTTGTTTTTTTACAATATAAAAAAGAGGTAAAAAAGAGTATTAAAAAAATAAATAGCAATGAAAAACATAATAACAGTAAGAATAGTAAACAAAAAAATCGTAGGTATACAAGAAATGTTCATGAATTTTTTGCTCCTATAATAAATAAACAGGTATAATATTTTTGTTTTATAAAGGGGAGAAAAAAGAAAATATTCTGTAAAAGATTAGAAGTTACTCTTTTATTTTAAAGTAATTAAAAAAGGAAATAAAAATTAAGAAATGTTATATTAACTTTTATATTACAGTTATGTTATATTAAATGTTATACTTATTGAATCAATCGTTGATGTTATTTTAATTGAAATCCGTGTATAGTAAAAATACATGCTTTTGAAATACTTCCAAAATCATCGATTTTGGACAGTTGCGCAGAAACCTTATCAACTGCAATAGAGGCTATTTTAAATAAGTACATTTATATTTAAATGGTGTTAAAAAGTATTGTCAATAATAAATAACAACATGGAGTGGCATGTCTCTTTGCAGGTTGAAAGCAATGAAGCTGACACAATAGCAATAGATACTGCTGGCTGCATTGTTGAGTAACTGCATATAAAAAATCTTGCAGCGTTAATTTCCTTGCAATTGTTGTACAAAACAAACATTTCCCATTATTTCGAAACTGTTGTACCAGAAATCCTGCTATTGTGGAAGAATATCGATGAACATTTCTACTATTCGACGGAATTTGAGACAAAATGTTCTGGGGCTTTATTACAAGTTGACTCAAATGAATAAATATTTATATATTTTTTTTTATTTATTTAACTTTTTGTACATAATGTTATTTGTACATTGGCGGGCTTATTTCCAAATGGCAATATCTTCCAACCAACCAATAAAATACAAGTTTTATTTTTATAATTCAAGTTACAGAACATATTCAATAGGAAAAAAAGATTAAAAAGCTAAAGATATATAAAATTAGAAATAAACGTATTTAAATTTATTTCAACAGAGAGGGAATTTTGTATTTCAACAATGTTTGAGTATGTCCAAATGCTTGCAGACTGGCTGGATTTCCTCCCTAGGGAGTTGTTCATATTTAAATTTGTTGCAACAGAGAGGGAAAACATTTTTGAGAAGGGAATATGGAAGTCTAGGCATTTACAGGGCTTATGACCTGTCATTGGCTGGTTTAAGTGGCCACTTTACACACTGTGTAACATTCACCATTCTGCCCATGTTTGAACATCCACATTTCCTCAACTGTTCCATCTGTTGACTTTTGTGAAGTAAAAGAGCTGTAACCTTTATCACGTGGGTGAGATTCATCCGGCTGAACCAAATCACCTACTAGGCAACGCCCTCTCTGTTGAAATAAATTTAAATATGAACAACTCCCTAGGGAGGAAACTCAGCCAGTCTGCAAGCATTTGGACATAATCAAACATTGTTAAACGTATTTGTTTATAAATTACCTTAAATCAAAACTATTACTCAATGGGAAAAAGGAAACAGGAGGAAAAGGGAAACGAGGAGAGATTAAGGAAGAAAAAGGAGATATTTCTTCAGACGTGATTTAAACAGAGATAATGTAGTAACATCTTTGATAGTGGATGGGAGATGATTCCACAGTCAAGCCGCATGGACACTATATGAGTTAGAGAAGGAAGAGGAATTGTGGATGGGTTTAAGAGAGTGCCTTAAAAATTAGAACGAAGAGTTAAACCATGAACTGATAAGCGTTAAAATTTTTCACGCAGGTATATAGGAGCGTTAGGACTATGAAGTACATTGAACAGAAGTGAGAGGGAGTGATAGTCTCTCAGCTGTCTAATTTTGAGCCATTTCAGTTGCCTACGATAGTCAGAAATGTTCTTTATCGTCATGTTCTGAATAGATAATAGATATGTACTTATAAGATTTACATAAAAAAGGAGTATCACTCACATCTAAATACTATTCTTAACTTAACCACAGAAAATAACCTTGTAAATTTTAACGTATTACAACAGAGATGGAGAATACCCTAGAAGGGAAAATGGAAGTTTAGGCATTTACAGGGCTTATGACCTGTCATTGGCTGATTTAAGTGGTCACTTTACATACTGTGTAACATTCACCATTTTACCTACGTTTGAACATCCGTATTTCTTCAAATCTTATATTTGTTGATTTTAGTGAAGTTTAAGAGCTGAAACCTTTATTGTTGTCAAGAGATTTATCTGACTGAATTATTTCACATTCTAGGCAACGCCTGAAAACTATTTTCCGATTTTAAAACTTCCTCTTCTTCTTAATTCGGTCAGATGAATCTCTTCACAATAAAGGTTTTAGCTTTTTGACTTCACTAAAAACAACAAATGGAAGAATTGAAGAAATATGGATGTTCAAACGTAGGCAAAATGGTGAATGTTACAGTGTGTAAAGTGGCCACTTAAACCAGCCTATGACAGAATATAAGCCCTGTCAATGCCTAGACTTCCATATTCCCTTCTTTAAGGTATTTTCTTACCCTGTTGTAATTTGTTAATCTTGATGACTCCCGAGGGGGTGAAATCCAGTCTTTTGTCTACAAACATTTGGACAAACTCAAATATTGTTTTAAATTTTAGTTAACTATTGTTTTTGAGAATAAAATAAATGATCACATTACGTAGTGCTGATTTAAAAACAAAAATTATGGTAGAGGTATTGGCGTCATTATTTTAATAACGGAGTTGATAAAAGCAAATAAATAATAGCGTTAAAAAACGGTAACAAAGTTTAAGTATGAGTTTTGTTCTCTAAGTTCTAAGAAATCTCTTATGATCTAAATATTTGGTAGCAGTTTGAATATATTGGCAGGTAGATTAAATGTCGAAAGACACGACGCCGTCGCTAAGATCGGTTTTAGGAGCGACTACGTAATACATAATGTAATAACACAGTTTTTAGGACAGCAAGGATAAATTTTTCAAACAATTTTGAAATCATCTTCGAGTCACGGCTTCTTATTGATTTTTATATAGGTCTTCTCCATCTGCTACAGAATACCGCTGACTGTATATTCCTCTCATACACATGAAATGGAGACACCAGCAGAGTTCCCGCCATGCATGGCAAATTGAAATTCAAATAATGTAAATGTGTACATATATACAACTCACGAGTACGTGCTGGATTTGAGCTGTTTTGTAAAAAATCCTCTTTCTCGAAGGTTTTGGAGCACTCTTGCGCATGCGTCGGATAAATAAAAAATATTTTGGGTGGTCGCCATACAACAAAGTTAACCCGCATTGTACATAAACAGTATGTATGAACGCTAAAACATTTAAGTTTGTAAGTGAAAATTCTTGATGGAAGTTCATTGTAATTTATTATATAAATAAAACCCGAGTGATACTTTAATCCACAAATTTGGAATATCCAGTGACCGGTATGACTTTTTACCCTTTGTTTTTCAGAAATCATTATTTACAAAACCACACTCACGAAGGATGAGACACCAAAAATAAAATAAAATACTTAAACTCATTAAAATAGCATTATATCAATTCATTAGTTAACCCATAGAAAATTTGTTGATAATGATCCTTAAGATAAAAATAACTTTATTTAATTTACTTACATATAACTTTGAATAATGTATCCTTACCTCTGTTCTGTATAAATACATTTAACTTTTTAATAAAGATACCAGTCTCGAAGATGTCGCAAAAGCGATGAAACCGGTCACTGGATATTCCAAATTTGTGGATTAAAGTATCACTCGTGTTTTATTTATATAATAAAAAAAATATTTTAAAAAAATGCATGAACGCTGATTGGTTACGACAAAATAAATACCATACCTAATGGTGCATAGGTCACTGCATAGTTGCAGCGTATCTCGATCGTTCGTTACATCCATCATATCAAGATTTTAAAACACTTACATTTTAGATATTGTATTATATAAGTCTAGAAATGGACGCACTGGAGTGAAAAAGCACCCTTCAAATATTTTTTGTCTTCTCGATGTATTTTTTTTTTTTCGTGGTTTTTTCAGTTCTTCACATACCTATTATCTTATATTTTTTATCTACTGTTTTAAACACTTGTATTGTACTTTTAAGTAGGCAGTTATTAAATAGTTACTAAAAAATACAGTAAAACTTAACATAATCATCATTCCCTTTCCGCATCTAATGGTGCATAAGGCCATAAGGCAATGCATTGATACACCAAAGCTTGGCGTATCTGGATCATTTTTGTTACATGTAGGTAAGATGATCAGTCTAACGCTTCAGGTGCCGGTCTAGGGATTGTGAAATATACTAGTGTATGAACACCATTTTAAAGAAACATTTCGTGTCAACCATGTCGGCGATCGAACTCGAGACCTCTTGCATGGTAGGCAAACGCGCTGACCACTACACCATGAGGCCAACTAACTTCGTATATCTACTGCTACCACCATTACACCATTTCCCCGTAGGGGTAGGCAGATAGTATAGAATAACAAATTAATTAAGTGGTTCTTTACAATTTAATACCCTAATATACGTATAAAATAATAAGTTCAATACATAATGACACAACGTACATCAGAGTTTCACAAGGGCTGGCTGTTTTCTGCAAAATGCACATCTTAGGTTGTGTGGTCAGCCAGACTTTAAAAATCGTTAAAACTGCTAAAATATATAATTTAATGGTTTTTCGGTTTAGTGAAAATCGAATATATTCATAATTTATCATTTGTCAAAGTAAAAAATAATCCAACGGTTGCGTAAATTTGATTATTCACTCTTTTCACAAAAATGCTATTAACTAAGTTTCACTTTTCTGTTGCTGGCTGCTTTCTGCATAACTACGTTCAATTGTACCAACGTCGCATGCAGCAAAATGAAGGAAAACTAAGGGATTTGATTGAATTTATGCCAAATAGAATTACCATTGAAATATTTCTTCATAGAAACGTATTCCCATATTTTTACCTGGATTATGGCACTAGAGCAATGTTTTTACACACTATAGATATTTACCACTCGCGTGTCCCTATTGTTTTGGTTTTTGGATAAATTGTTTATTACAGGAACTAGAAACATCCAAAACCCCATAAAAACGTCAAGTTTTATCTTTTGTCTTTGGGCGTACGGCATAAAAATATGAAAACTATTTTTGAAATATGCAAAACGTACCGACACAGAAAATTTCACTCTCACACTCTTTAAAACACCTATTTATCCAAATTTCTTCTCAGCGCATATCATCACAATCCTCACAATAAATTTAATCCGAAACACTGAAATAATAATGAATATTAACAAATTACAACAAGGATGGAGAATAACTTAAATAAGGGAATATGGAAGTCTAGGCATTTACAGGGCTTATGACCTGTCATTGGCTGGGTTCAGCGGCCACTTTACACACTGTGTAACATTCACCATTTTGCCTATGTTTGAACATCCAAATTTCTTCAATTCTTCCATTTGTTGATTTTAGCGAAGTCAGATGAATCTCTTCACAACAAAAAAAGGTTTCAGCTCTTTAACTTCGCTAAAATCAACAAATGGAAGAATTGAAGAAATTTGAATGTTCAAACATAGGCAAAATGGTGAATGTTACACAGTGTGTAAAGTGGCCGCTTAAACCAGCCAATGACAGGTCATAAGCCCTGTAAATGCCTAGACTTCTATATTCCCTTATTTAAGGTATTCTCCATCCCTGTTGTAATTTGTTAATCTTAATGACTCCCGAGGGGGTGAAATCCAGTCTTTTGTCTACGAACATTTGGACAAACTCAAATATTGTAATAATGAATATGTAAATAATATTAACTAAATACCTCCAATAATTGATATCAAACTTTCGATTGTGTTCATTTGATCTATATACGATAATATTCTCAAATTTTGCAATAGCAACGCATTGCCGGGTTTTTTTTATCGTACATAAAAAGAAAACATTTTGCAACAATACATAATATAATACATCCAAAATAGTAAGAATACATAATATAAGAAACATAAAACACAGTACTTTACATCATCTATATAAATTTCATTAATAACTATCACTATCAAAAAGATTTAAGAAATATTTTTTAATTGCGACTCTTTTGGATTTGCTATTCGACTTTTCGTGTTTTAGCTCATCGGGCAGTTTATTAAATTCGAAATGGCCAATATTTTCCAGAGACCTTTGGCCGAACTTTGTTGAGCGGAACTTAGATACAGCTCGTAATAAATCAAACAAACAATTTAAAAAAAAAATCCCTTACATTACATTACATATAACTTTTTGATATTGTTTTGTTAATACAAATTTCTTAACTGCATCTTTTTATTACCTTTAATATTTTTTAATTCCTTTAAGATTTTTTTTGTTTTTTTGATACTTTTATGTTGTTTTTTTCTCATCAAGATATTATTATTATAATTAAATATATAGAAATAATAAGTATAGTTCATTAATCACCTTTAGTTTCGTCTATATTTTTAAAAACTATTTTTATGAATCCTTCTGTCTAGTTTCGAGCGTATTCATCTCAAATTACGCTTCCTATTCTTAAAAGACAAAAAGATTTAATTTATTAGTTCCATATGTGTAGCATAATACTTATATGATTTCATTATTCATTACACCTTGATAAAGAAGCTCAAATAGCTTTGAAACCGGTCGGTAAAAAAAAATAAGAGGCTAAAAATAAAGTTGTTTTATTAATTTATTTTAATTGTGTCTACTTTAAAATTCTAAGAATTATATTTACTGCATTCCTGAATCAACAAAATAATTTTCAAAATGTCTATCTTGTCGAATATTGAAACCGAGATATCATACATCGTTGTCAAATACTCCATCATTGAACACGAAGGGAAAAATAAAACATTGTGTTCATAACAATGAAATGAAAAACATTAACAATTTTTTATCCTAGGTAACTAAATGCACAATAATTTATTTTCGTTTTACATACGAAATATAAAAATGCACAAAACGCCATCTATTGTTTGCTTACATATTTTCGCGTTTATTTATTACCAGAATTAGAGTTACCCATTTAGCAGCGGGATAAGTTGCACATCTGTCTCATACATGCCTATGTGGATGTATTCAGTGTTACAATCGCTACAATACGAGTGAGGCTTATTGCCCCCCATTATTATTTAACTTTTTGCCATAACTCAGATGATAGATGACGGGTTTCCGAAGCGTGGAAATCGGAAAAATAAAATATGTACGCCTGTCACTTCCCAAACAGGGGTCCGAAACTGGTGAGATACGAATGAGATGTAGTCGGTAGTACTGCACGCCTAACTATCAATATTTTTTTTAGCAGGGGATGCTAAAAAGCATTCTGTTAAAATATAAATTATGATTTAAATGAACTATAAATACTGCTGGACTATCAGAACAACTTTCATTATTTAGAGTTAAAATAGCAATAATTGAAAATTAACAACTCTTAGTCCCCATAAATAATTTATTTCAGTAAATAATTTTCGTAAAAAATAAACAAGTTACGCAGTGTGTTCTCAGTTATCACTGACGATGCACATATATATATATATACATATATATATATGCAGTATTATTTATTGACCTAGATTATAATGTATCTCTCTCTTCAATCCGTGCCTCATGTCTGAGGACGGTGATCACGCCCGATTCCAGGCATGGCTCATCTATAGACAGTCTCCCTCTATTGGTAAGTGTTTTGTGCTGTTCTGTAGGCATTTGTCAGTGATAGTTTTGATAATTCAGTGACCAAGCCACTCCATCTTGTCGGTTGACGTCCACGCGACCTTGTTCCTTCGACGCTTCCCGGGAGGGTAGGTTTCGAGTTCGTTTCTCGCAATGTTTGACATGGGATGGTAATTTTTGAAATAGTTTTTTATTTTATTTTTTCATAGTCACTTGTTCACTTGACACTTTTTCATATCATCTTGCCTCCACGTATTAAATAATCAAAATTCCCTGCAATTAAAGTAGGTACAAATGCAATGTCGTATGCACCGCAGTGTACTGTTGGAGAAAAGCATTTTTTTTTTCCAATAATCAACACGTATAATAATAATTATTATTATTAACTATTTAACAATTACTTCACAGAAAATTTTAAAATTGGTAATTTGTGATGTTTTTTAAAACATAATTTACGTAAATAATAAATTTGACTTAACAAAAAAGTTGTTTACATCTGCTAAATGTAAATAAAACTTTTTATTTATTTCAAAGCGCCAAAGCTCATACAGCTCTCCATACATACACGTGAATAATACCTAATAATGTGGAGCAAAATAAAGAGGGATGGAAGATCACCATTAAACTGGGTAGAGAGAATATAGCTAATATGTATGTATGCATGCATGCGGAGGGTACGCGCTAATCTATTGTCAAACGTAGCCGTTTCACTTGGATAGGTCCGTGAAAATTGGAATATGTTACGGACCGCTCGGCTGTGAATGGGGAAAGGCGACCGGTAAGCAAAATTCAATTAATAGCTTTCTACCCTTGCCGCTCCGCTGTTAAGGCCGCGCCGTGCCGGGGCGCTAGCTAGATCTGCCCTCTGGGCGCTGCGCTAGGTAGGCTTCACAGGGTCGATCGAAAGTTTTTCCACAATTATTACATTTATCTACTAATTTGCCCTACTCATGATCTAGTCGTGTGCGCGTTTGACAACAATTATCGATTTATTTATGCTTTATAAGATCAGGCAAACGAATCTACCACGTGAAGTGATGGGACAAGTTAACGTGGCAGCGGTCATCTCGGGAAGTTTAAAAAATGAAATATGGAAAAATCCTGACACGAAGATCAGCAGCGAAACAGAAATCTATAAATCCTGTTTGTGGCCCATCATGACACATGGATCGAATGCAGAGATAGTGTCAGAAATTAAGACTCTCGGGAACATAAGTGGCAAAAGTATCCGAGACAGAATAAGGAACTCGAAGATAAGGGAAATACGCAGGTTTGAAGATGTCGTTAGATGAGGGAGGCAACGGAGAAGACGTTGGTTTGCGCATGTGAGGAGAATGGAGCCATCCAGACTCTCTCATTGCATTGCATGGCAACCCTAAGCTAGACGACTCCAGGGCAGAACACCGAACAGATGGATCAACAGCTGAAGGTTGAACTCGCAGGAGGCTAATCCTTTTTAAAAAACATGCCACAAGGCTTTAAACAACTTAAATATTTCATTTTCATCGGATGTCATACCGAAATTTATCAAGAACATATTGGTAACTCAAAGTAGGAACCATCTTGTACCTTCGAATAATGAGCTACTACTCCCACTCTCACTCCATAAGATCAAGGGGTGAGTGAGGACCCGGGTCGATTCTCGAAAAGGTCGACTGGTACATTGGTAGATAATGATATGGAAAAATCTATCCTTTACCCGCATAAAGAGATCTCTAGGGCAATAATGCTTCGTTACACCAATTGTTCCTAACACTCAGACATCGGGACTTATTTACACTGCCTTTTTTTTCAAGTAATGCCACATACGAAATAACAAAATTATATTTTTTCATGATACTCTCCCAACTTTTGCGAATAATCTGTAAGGAATAAATCTTAGTTAATAAGTACACACGTAAAACAATTAAAGATATAAATGCATGTGAAATCGAATCGACATATACCTACCAATTGTATGTTTTCTGGTATTATTGTTGAATTACCTTATAAAATAAAAATAAAATAAAATAATATAAAATTGGAACGTAATTATATTTGTGACATGTTTATACCTACACTATACCAATAGAGAACTAATTATGCTCCAGCAGGTGGAAAACAAGATAATGATTATGATAGTTTTAAAAAGTTGACTTTTCACTTGCAAAATTCTGAATTCATAAAATTCAAAACAACTTCAACATCATGCAATTTTTCGGAAAATTACACGCATCAAACTCAACGCCCAATCTGAACTTCTTTCAGTGTACTTACTAATTCACCAAAAATATGTGGATTATAAAATGTATAATAGTAATATAAAAAATGCTGCACATAAAAATATGTACACATTTTTTTTACGTAAATTTATTGTTACCTACGCACGAGTATATTTAAAAAATATATATATATATTAATGTTATATATTTTATGCAAAATTAATTTTAGAATCCATGAATGGTTTAGTTTTGTGTCCTAGTTTAATTTATTAATTAAAATATTTAAATGTGTTTATGTAAAAATATTTAAAATGTTTAGATTTATATTCATTGTATTTTAAAAAACGTGTTTTTATACACTTTGCCAGTACCTAACCACATTCAATTTTTATTTTAATTACTCATTTTCTTAGAGAGATTTTAATGCCCCAAAAGACATACTTTGAACACGCGTACCCTTTTGAAATGTGTTCCTTGAATGTTGGTTCACCCTGTCCCATAATGTGAAACTAAAATGGTGTCCCAAATCTTATAACAAATAAATAATGAACAAATTAATTCGGTACATCGTGTTAGTCAGGCAACATATCGACATTAGTAACGTCATATAATAGAGGCAAATTGATGGTTAAGTATATAACTAATTAAAGGACTTTAATCCTTAGAATAAATTATTGTATTGTGAGATGTTTCAATCTTATAATTGAAAAATAATATTTTAATGTAATGGCATGATGTAAATTTGAAAAATATGAAGTTTAAATATAATAATAGGGTATTTATAGGAATATTCCATTCCTTTCATATTTACTTTTTAAATTTGATTTTTACTTTCGATTTTGTTTTACAGTCATTGAACATAATTGAAAATTTTGAAATAATTATTTAGACCTTACATAGGCATACACATACAATTTGTGACACGTTTATTTTATCTAAAAATCTCAGATAAGAGTCGACAGTTTGATGATATCAGTCACGATAAAAACCGGTCACTGGTAAAGTTTAAAGTTTAAAATCAAAAATTGGTCACAACATATGTCTCAACTTATCTTGGCAGAAATAAAAATAAATAAAAAATTACGCATGTTATAGTTGAGAATTCTATAGATTCTTAAACGTTTTTTTTGTTTTAATCATTGTATATGTGTATATCATCACTGTCATACGTGTTATTAGATAACTTTTCTGCATTCCATTTTTCGACATGTATAAATTTTTATTATTTATGTTTTTCTGTTATAATTTTTACTATTTATCTTTTTCTATTATTATTTTGTATATTGTTTTGATTATTTTGCATTTTATTTTGATGAGTTGTACATGGTTTTAATATGTAAATAAATATTTTTGATTTATATATCGAAGAATCCCGACTTAACACGGAGTTTTCTAAAAAGTTGGAACATAAAAAACATATAATTGTGTCAATGATAAAATTGTGTATTTTGTGCATTAAATAAAATAAATAAAAAAATCAAAGTTTATTATGAATTGTGATAGAGCATTTGAAAATGAAAAATATGGTAAAGCAGTTTTAACTGAATACTGTTTTAATCGTGTATCAGTTCATGAGAAAAAATGAGATCATAATTATCATATAGGATACATCGCCCGTATACAGTATTTTACTTATTACAAAGCAATAAGGGAATATAGCAGTCTAGAAATTTACAGGGCTTATGACCTGTCATTGGCTGGTTGGACTCGATTTATCACTAGTATGTCCAGAGCTTAATCTTCATACAAGTATCTATTCTGTGGAGTCTGGGCATAAGCGAGTACAAACATGTGATAGTCGGTTCTAGAACGCAAATTTATATTATATTTCTTCAGTCTACACCATATTTTTTAACAGTTCTAGCTTTATTACCATATCTTTGATTGAAAATTCCTCATATTACGATGGTATATATTTATAGTTTTGATTCATTACATTTTGCCCATAGCTTTTATATCTGTTCCGATACGACTTGGTGTATGCTGTATGGCCACGGTTTAGTGCTTCTCTCTACAAAGGACTGCCCGCCGACTCCGTCGTGTCTAATTCGCATACCCAATCGTCCTGCGCTCCGCTACTTTTGCCTTTGGCAAATTAAACTCCGCCGGATCACCCTCTTGTACACTTTTAGCTCTCGGACCTTCCAAAGGAATACTTAATGTTATTCAGCGTAAAGACGAATGCTTGTGCAGTACTTAAATATTATGCTCCCAAAACGATTCCTGACATTTTTAACCTCCTTACAACTGCGTAATTTTGGTATGGAATGTCACTTTTCGCCACACAAAAATATTTAGTTCACTTTCAGTGCCGTAATAAAACCGCGCTGCATTTGTTTATAAAACCGCATTATTTCAGCTTAAAAAAATAAATAACAATCTGTCATTAAGGTAAAGTAACTCTAATGTTTTTCAATATACCAACATTTTTTTGCGTTCATTTACATATAGTTTATTTATTACAATTTAGTTTTTTTTTTTTTTTTACTTTATTATTTTTTACGTTGCGAATTTCATCGTGTAAACTTTCTTTGCAAACCTTTTTTTTTCATAACAGTTATTTATAAAACATAACTTTAGAACTGTTTTTATACTAAGTTTTATTTTTCTTTGTAATTGTTTTTCTGTTATATTATTTTACTTATTATATAGGTAGATATTTTTTCATTTTTATTGGTACATTCTACTAAAGGACTATGAAATATATAATAATATAAGCGTAAGACTGATCAATTTCCATTCATGTAACAAAATTGATCGAGATATGCTGTGATTGGTGTACCAATCCAGTTTCCTATGCACCAATAGGTGCGGAAAGGGAATTATATGATTTTTTCAAAGGTTCAATGAACCGTAAATAAATAAATAAAATCTTCGTCTTGGCAGTAGAAGAAGGTTAAAAGTACCAAATGTCTTTTCTCTAATAAAATATTTTTTTTCACAACGTTCTTTTAAAATTTGTTGTATTTTCAGTTCAAAGGTTTTACAAATATTTCCTAAAGGTTAAATTCTAGACCGATAAATACACTTATTTGACTGTTTTTACAATGTACCGAGACTTTTTTAAGTTACTTGATTCCCATTTTCTAATAGTGGTGTATTAAAAACTCTTTGCAAATGGCCCCCAAAATGTAAACATCATTATTATATTTAAAAAGCTATTTGTTGGAAGGTACTGTAGTATATTTGACAAAACAACTGACGTTATAGAAATAATAAAATATCAAAAATAGTACATAGATGTAGTTAAAGTTTTTTATAAGTATGATCCTAAAACATGTTACACAAAACAGGTTTTTTTTATTTATATTTATAAATATCGGTAATCTTACGGAAAAGTTGGGTGATAAGTTTTATGCTTCCGATTTCAGTCCAGGAACAATAAAATACTTAAGTGAAAAACCACATTTTAAATGAATATTTTTTTTAATCGACTTACCATCGATCTTAAGACGTGTTGGAATGTTTATTGTACAGCTCGCTTGAGGTGGATTTTCACAAATAAATTAATACCCAGGAATTGAACCTGAGACCTCGAGGATGTAGGCAAATACGCTACGAGTCGGACTTATCTCCATTCGATCTTTTTAAGGATTTGTATCTGAGATTACCTAGCCATTGAGTCAGACACATTTATCTGTATTCTTCACCTGCCCGAACATGGTGCCATTAATACCGATGTTAATTGTTTTTTTGAAAAATATAGTATGATTATATTACATCACGCAATTTGCTAAATTGTGGCTTAGTAGTTTCCTTTCCAGGTGTGAAACAGGGATCGGTGGGACAGACAGGTGACGCCGCTCTTTATGGCGGAGGCCGTCACTAATTCGACAGAGATTTCGACACAAGGAATAACACCCACGACACATCAGATCCCAAGTCTCCTCACTCTTCAGGTGTCAGAAATACACAAATGAAATACATAACATGGAATCGCTTTCAATTCTACAATGCTGCATATTTTATTGAAATTATTGTAAAATAAAATGTACCACTACTGGCTCGGAGGCCCGGTGACGCTGGTGAATTACAGAACTAAACTAACAAACAGGCTTGAGAAAAATAAAGTTTAATTAATGAGATTTTTAATGCTAAGAAAAGCGGTTTATAATCGTATACAGAGTTGTATCTTTTGACACGCGCTAACGTTTTTAAGTGACACATACTATACAATTACATAGATCAGTTTTAGTAATAAATAAATACAATAGGAAAATACCATTTTTTTACAATTTTAAATTATTGAGTGTCTATGAAATACTGTAGTAAAAAAATCATATTTACTTCTTATTAGTAGCATAAAAAATATTTTTTAACTTATAATTATGTGTTTGGTTCTCCAATTTAGAATCCTCAAAATAATATTTATAAAAATAGCATTGAACATATTTAAAACTGTTTTCTTAGACAATTAGATTTTTAAAATGTTTTGTTACGTTTTTAAATAGAACTGAGTCCGCTAATTTTCATAAAATTTAAAATCTCGCATCTCGGTATCATGTTGGATTTGAGCTTTCTCCATAAAATTGTAAATAACCTAATCGATAGCCCAGAAATTGTTAGAAACATTTCGTATCGAGTCCCTGTGCGCAGAACTCGTCATTCTGTACTCTTCGACATTCCGGACTCACACACTAATTATATTAAAAAAAATGCACTCTTAGAAGAATACAGGCTACCTATAATGACAGTTTTAGTGGCATCGACATCGTACACTGTAAATACTATATTTTTATCAGATCTGTTAAAGGCATTTTAAATTTATCTCCTGCTTAACTTTGAACTTTTAATTTTACATACATCTACTACCTGCATCTAATTAATTATTGTTGGTTGTGATTTTTTAGCTATAAATATAAATGTTCATGAAAGCAGAGAGAAGGGGAAGGAATGTAGAGCTGGAATTATACCATGTCTTCTTCCTTTTATTTAATTTTTATAATTTATTTTTTTTAGTATTTAATTTTTTCCCCTCTCCTTCTGTATTCATAATAAATAAATGTGAAATCTGTAATTCGTCTTAATTTTTATATATTTGTTTTCTTGTACCTTGTATTCATTAAAATAGCTATGATTTCCATAATAAATAAATAAATAATTTTGAATTCCCACGAAAACGGTTAATTGCATTGGTCACGCCCCTAATACGTCGCGAATCTTGTAAATTTTGAACTTTGTTTGTGACCGTTTAAATTTAAATAGAAAATTTTCACGAATCTTGACCTCCCATTAATTATCAAGGCCAAACATATAGCGTTTTTGTTGGGACATATTTTTTAATTATTTATTTTGAAAGTTATGTTTTAAAACATTTTTCCACAATATCTAGATTGATTTTGAAAATACAAATAATTTTTCTATGTTCATTTCATATAATTTTTAATGTATTCGTAGTATGTGATATTTCCCTATTTTCATATTCTCACCGGGAATCAAACCTGGAACCCAAATGTGAAATGTTCGTCTACCTATGTGTGTATCAGTGACAATTAAGTCATAAGTCCTGTAAATACCTCAATTATAATAAACGTATTCAATGATATACATGTCTTTTTTAAGACTTTAATTGAAAAAGGTGTTATAATAATAAAAGGTTAGCTAATTAAACAAAATTATATCAAGAACCTCAAACCCTGATCCGTGAGTTCACAACTTTACCATTACACTACAACCCGGTTTAAGATTGAATATTCATGTGGTATGTGATTTACATCTATTAAAACCTCCACAAGCTTTTAAGTATTTAATTTGTCTACATTAAGGGAATCCGAAAGCCCCCTACCCACTCGTATCTGTTGTAGAGTGCTGGAGGACTCATTATGTCAATTGCGCATAGAAGTGACTCAATTATTCCGATGGAATACAAACTCTATGCGGATCAATGAGGAGGGAGGAAGATTATATGGCCAGGGGCCAACGCGACCTGCCCCTCGGATCCTCCAAGCCTTCGTTATTTTTAGTAAAAAAACTAAATTTACAAATAACTAATAAAAAATAAAACACAAAACAATCACAATTAATCCATATCTCTACACACAAAATATTCGTGATGATTTGTGCATCGTCATAAATATTTTGGGGATCATAAGATTTATGTTAATAGGTATTCGGAAAAGCCTGTAAAGGTATTAGGTATACTTTGTTTCTAGCCATGAATACTCTCAGGCAAAGTATGCACCAATGTAAAATGTAGATCTCCGGCGTCCTATTCGTGTGCGGTCGCATTCATCCACAAAGAGATGTCGCCCACCATTATTCGAGAAACATTTAATAGGTCAACATGTAAAGCCGCCGAGTTGACAATAAAGGAAAATGGGCGTTGATACATATTTCACTATGTAGCTTTCGTCGCCGTTACAAAAGACACGGAATGATGTATGGTATGGCCGTTGAATTAGACAGCTCTTTTTCAGGTTTGCCCTGCCATTGTGGGCCCCATTGTACGGGGATGTTGCATGGGAGGCCCGGGATAAATGTCCCGGCGGGCCTTCCTTGGGTGGCTCTATTTCTGTTTCCTAAGGTGCCCTAAAGGTCGCTATTACCGTGAGATGGCGCTGCTGTACTGCTTTCTCGTGGATTCGCAATTCGGTCCGAAGAAATACAAGAACTGAACGAATTTTTCATTGACTGCGTACACATACTTTTTGATCGTCCAGTTCATTAGTAAGGCAAATTCAGAAAGTTTGCAAGTTTTAGGAAAAGTTTTCAGAATTCACACTCACAATAAATTGTGAAATGTAGCAAAAAAAAAACTAAAAATTTTGGACAATTAAATGGTTATATTGCTTTCTTCAACGCTGAGAAAATAAAATATTTTCTTGAAACTGCAACTGTTGTGACCTTTAAGATCAATTGTGGATTATAGAAATGTTTTTTTTTTTTACAAAAAAATCTTTTTAACCACTTTAATTTGTAAAACTCTCGATATTTTTCCACTCCAAGTCGCCATAATATTTCTAAAAAAGCATGTTTTTAAAATACTCATATTTCTTTGACGACCTCAATAGTGCTCAATGAATCCTGGATGAACAGAACAATATGTTAAAATAAAAATAAAACAGCTTTGTTTTTAACTACTTATTTGTAATTATAAGGTTTAGCTTATAAGAGGTTAAAAATAAATTTGTTTTATATTTATTTTTACTCGTATTATGATGAATAACCACAAAGTTTGTGCTTGAAATATTAATTTTATATCATGTTCTCCAAAACGAAAGACATTTTCAAGAGTTTCGTAATTGGATTTTATCTAAGGGATGTGACCATTGCATGAGACTTCTGCGAGACATTCCATATATTTATTTATTTTGAATCTTAGGACACACATAATATTCCACGTAATATTAACTAATAGGCAAACCGTTTAATACATATTGCACTTTAAATTTTCTAATTCTTCTTTATCGTACATGCTTTTTCTGATTTAATTAAAAATTTCATTATTTAAACATGTAATGTTTTTTTTGTATTATTGCTAGTAAATGAACTTGATGAATTTTTTCCTATTGGGTGGTGTCCCATCTAACCGGGCTTTTAATCTTATGGAGTTGGGGTTACGTGACTTAATAAATAAACTTTCGGCAAAAATACCAAATAATAGGTAATTTTATTTATTAATTAATTTATTTATTCATATACACTATATCTCATATTACCTTGTTTCCGATTACAGTGTAAATCTGTTAATCTATTAGTTTCTAATGCTCTTACTTATCCATTACTATCGCTCAATAATTGCCAACTAATATAAGTGATCAGTGACAGTGTTTTAAAACCACCATAATAACTTATTTAAACCACTTCGAATGAATGCTGATTTTATTGTTGTAATTTTTGAAGTTCTGGTAAAATGATTTAATGTTTATTCTTATTGGTCTGATTTGTAATCAAAACAATAACATTACCGTACATTTCTTTTCAACTATAGACTTAAATATTCTAGTATGTTTTATAAACCATAAAGAAAAATATGTAAGTGTTCAAAGACTAAAGGATGATTACTAAAATATTTCCTGGCTTGGGTTTTTTTAAAACGTTTTTTCTATATTTGAATTTCCCTCCTTCCGGGTCCAATTGTAAATCTAAACCATCCACAAAAAAATGCATCAAAATTTTTGCCTTTTTTGAGCTATTTAAATAGTCATAATACGGGTTATTTTTTTTTTATCTCCTTATGTGATTGGTTAAGAGTCCTCGTCATGCTTAAATCAAAATAGTGCAAAAATTCGTGCTCTAGTGCCATAATCCAGGAAGAAAATACGGGAATACGTGTTTGTGAAGAAAATTCAGACCGCGTTTTACCCTGAGCCCTCCAAAATTATGTCACTAAACTCATACCTAACGCGAATTTAGTCATTCTTTAACCGCCAGCCGGGTTTTGCGTGAGCTTGACATTTTTAAATTTAAAAAAAAAATCGAAACCAAATGAAATAAAACAAACTGATTGTTTCGTGAAAGCGTTCAAAAACTGTACGGATAAAAGGAAAAAGTCTTTTCGTTGATAAATGTGTAGCTAGGTACTTGTTAATGATTTGATTCCAAAACTAAACAGTATTCATGTTCAAATATGGGGTGTACTTAAGGTAGGAATGTGATTTTCAAAAATGTATTTAATGTCAGTTAATATTATTTTATCCTTACTGAAAATCCATAAAAAGATATAAATGGGTAGAAATTATAAGGAGTGTGAGGAAATAATCTGATTGAAATTTATAAAAAGCGAATATATGCATTCTCATCGCGCTAGTTCGCAACCGTAATAATTCGATGAATAAAACATTTGTGATCCCAACTTTTTTTTACAGATTAGATTGAAGATTTTAATATTTACAAATACGCTCAGCGCAAAGATCTACATTTCGCTTAAAACCACACGTTAAGATGTTAAGCCGTTTAGGAGGAGTTCAGTGACATCACACGTACAGAAGAATTATGTATATATTTTATAAAGATATAAATCATAGACTCGGTTAAAAGTAAATAAAATTATACAACAAACCTTTGCAAAAAAGTAACTAAAAAAAGAATATAAAATAAATTAACTGAATCAAATAAATATTCTAAAAATGTCGTTAAGAGTAGATAACGATAACTCTCACTTTTCAATCGATGAGACCTGTTTCCAACCAAAAATTTCTACTGACTCTGTGAAAAGCTTATTCTTGAAAATTTTATGGGTAATCGCAATATTTGTAGAACCTACTTGCAGACCTAACCAAGGATCAAACGACAAGGATACTAAACGAACTAATTGATATACTTATCTTGATTAACTTGATGGCGGTAACAATAGGTAATCTCGAAAGCTTAATAAATGAAATTAATAAATACAATTCGTTAAAACGAGAAAATATTTCTCCTTCCAAAACCTGGAGCTCGGTTGCTTCAACGAATTCTCACTGTATTAAATATAAAAATATACCTTTCATCACTCGAAATAATGAATCAGCACTTCCTGCAAGATTTGCAGTGATAATCCTTCCAGAAGAAAAGTTCATTTTGTCGGAACACACATTCAAGAAAATCAAGAGTGCTGTAAATCTAACGAAAGTTGGAATCACGGTTACTGGTATAAAAGAAATTAAAAATGATAGTAATACATCCTAGTTCAAACGAAAAAACTGTAAAATTAGCTAATAACCCTGCCCTAGTGGAAGCCGGTCTAAAAGCATCAGTTGCGGCTCATGAACTACCACGCATCGCAATATATGGACTATATCGCAGGACGCTTCTTCCGATAATATAATTAACGCAATCCACCATCAGACCACCAATGAAACTAGAATATCTCTAGAGGACTTAAAAAAGTAACTATATGTATTTTCATATAAATCGAGCCTTTGTACTGGAATATGCATCCATATAATATATTGAGTTCCTTCATCTATTCGACATTCGTTGATTTCATGTACCAAACTGGCCATAGATTGGCAATTACACAAAGTATGAGACTGGATAGATTCGTTGAAATGTGGGCATTGTTAACTTTATGGATATGTAACTTCAAAATGACAAGCCGAAAAACCCATCTGTTCTCACTGCGCTAAAACTGGTTACAACTGTGATGCGTGTAATAAAAAAATATACGATTCCTGTTTGCGCATCATGTACATTTTTCAAAAAATCTACCTCTCACTCTAATGGATTTCAGGACTGCCCAGTTCGCCTAGTCGTATAAAGATATAAACTATCCCAAATCAGTTTTTAGACTAAATACCAACACCAGATCGTGGACTTAAAACATATATTCCTATCAGCAAAACGTTAGAGGCATGCACACTAAATGTTCTAATATGTAATTTATGTTTGTGTAATTATGATATTTTATTTTTTACTGAAACTTTGCCAAATGAAAAGTCTCATCTTCTGAACTTGGTATGACGGAATTTTTCGTTGTTATCATTCTATATAATATAAGTCAAAAGGTGGTGGAGTGATGATTTGTGTAAAAAAAAAAAATACTCGCCATATTTTGGAATCACAAAGTAATGTTTCCGATCAAATTTTCTTGACCAGCACCTTCGATGGCAAGAAACATATATTTGGTTGAATATACATTCCCTCTTTTTCCTCAAATGATATTTACAATGCACATACTGATTTAATTCAAAACATATCTTAAGAGGGTGATCTGTTTTTAGTCTGTGGAGAATACAACTTACCAAAATTGCATTAAATGATAACCAAGGTGTTCAGACTTTTTGTCCTCGCAAGCTGCAATAATTGCAAACTGTTTTGCAAATATGAATACAAATTTTCTCATTTCGTTTCTTTTACATTTATTATATTAACATAATTTAAATTATTGTATTAAGTGTAAATATTTTTTTTGGTGTGTGGATGAGTTTCTTACACTAATATACAAAGAAATTGGCAATATTTGTGTACATACTGTTTGTTTACCTAATAAAATAAATAATTAAATAATATGTCTGAAATTCTGGCTTTTTGCTGACGATAACAAGATACTTAAGCTAATTAAAAATATTGATGACTGTGTCAGACTCCAAGAAGACATAAATGCATTTCATACTTGGTGCAAAACTAATAACATGGAACTTAACATCGATAAATGCAAAATTATTTCATACCATAAATGTAAACATCCTTTTATTTTTGATTATAAACTTAATGGCCAAGTTCTTTCGATTGTCACCTCTATAAGAGATCTTGGAGTGATCCTAGATAATAAACTAACTTTTCTGGAACACTTTGATAATATAGTAAACAGATCCTTAAAAATTTTAGGCTTTATTAATAGAACTACGTCTGATTTCCAAAGTATGCTTACACTTAAAACACTTTATTGCTCTTTAGTTCGCCCTATTCTTGAATATGCATCTGTAATCTGGTCCCCTCATTATGCTGTTCATATCAAGCGCCTTGAATCAGTTCAACATCGTTTTATAAGAAAAATTGCATGGAAGATGGGATTGGAAAGAGGAGACTATTCATATTCTGATATGGAGAGGTTTTTAAGCATATCAAGTCTTGAAAAACGCAGATGCATTGCAGATATAATCTGCATGTATAAAATTATGAACTGTCTCATTGATGCCCCTGAAATTTTGCAAAAGATTCTTTTTAACGTTCCCACCCGTAGACTAAGAAATAATGAAATGCTTTTCCTCGGTCACTACAGGACCAATTATGGTGCACAGTCGCCTTTGCCCAGAATGATCAGGCGGGTGAACGATCATCAAGATCTTGATTATGATGGTGTAAGGATGTCTTTCTTTACAAATCAGCTAAAGAATCTGTATAGTTAGCCTATGCTTTTTACTTAATCTAAAAAATCTATCATCTGTCTTTGCTGCTTATTTCTGTTCCTTATATTTTTTTATTCCTTTGTAAAAATTTCTTTTAATTGTAATGTTTATAATGGACTTTGTCCGTAAATAAATAAATAAATAAATAAATAAATGTCTTTTGCTTGTGGCACATTTCCTGATTGATTGGAAAACTTCAAACATAATGTCAATTTTTAAGTCTGTCAATATTTTTAATGCCAAAAACTATAGACCGACATTAATGTAATTTATCGTTCCGATAATATTTGAATCTATTATAACAAAAAAAATAACGCTTGTTTTAAAAAATCTATTTATTGATCAATACCATAGATTTCGAGCTGCCAAATCCACTACAACCAATGACCACTACTTTTACTACTACTATCACCTGTGCTCTTGAAGACAATCTTCAGGCTGATATCCTTTATATAGACGTTATTCGGGATAAATAAATAAATTTAGAAAACTTCTTGGTTTTTTCAATAAAATGAAGACGGACTTTAAAAATATGAACACCATCAAAACTATTTACTTCTCACTAGTTTGAACCTATCTAGAATAGGTTTCTTCAATTTGATCTCCATTCTATAGGACTCATATCTCATGGAATACATCGAGTCTACCTAACGCCGTTTTCTAAGAAAAGTGACATGGTTGCTCTGATTACAAAGGGGTAATTATTCCTAGTTTAAAAAAAAGCAATCTCCTTATCTATCTTTATTGAAGAAACGTAGAACTGAGGTGGACCTTATATGCATTTTTAAAGTACTTAATTCTATAAGTAATGTCCCACCTCCGTTGCAAAATTCTTAGCAATGGATCTTCCGGCTTTTTGTAGATCTCTTCGCCACTAAAACGGTGTGGGATGAAGGTGGATTGGAATGGTTAAGCTGGAAGTCTTATATGTTTATCGTGTTTATGAATACATGTAAGGCTGAGACAAGCATTATCGACAAAATCAAGAAAGGAGCTCTGCGCTGGTTTGGACATGTAGAACGAATGAACAGCGAAAGAACGGCTAAGAATATTTTCAATGCGAATGTTGATGGATGCAGAAAAAGAGGAAGACCGAGAAAGACATGGCATGACCAAATCCAACAAATACTTAAAGATGGACATGTCAAAAGTCGGAATAATCGGCGCGCGTGCATGAGAAGATGTATGAATGTAGAGGAAGCGAGATCTGTATGCAATAGAGTGTTGTGGCGTTTTATCCTCTCTGCTTACCCTTACGGGGAAACGGCGTGATGGTTTGTTGTTGTTGTTGTTGTTGAATATATTGTATACCATTATTTCATTGCCCTTCTTTGACTTTGCTACACAGTTTTATGTTCTTTTTGGTTCTTCAGTTTCTTGTTTCATGTGTTTTTTCATATAACTGTCAGTGGCGAACGGTGATTTTATTTACAGGTAAGCTACAAAAAAATATCAAATATAGTAAATATTATTATTTTACCTTAATAGTTGGTACATAATATAATATAAGTAAATTGCTATTTTTCTGTGGTTATGTGTGATACAACAGCTCTCATCTATGAAATCAATTCAAACGACGTAACTTCGTGATATATTATATTAGGTAGCTATATTGTACATTACTTTAATACATAACTTAAATCAAAATTTATAAAAAATAGCACCACGATTTCGGGTATTAGGTATTTTCAGCGCGATTGAAATGTCAACTGGCTGATTTTGGCTAAAATTGAATATTGACAAAAACGTCCGCGTCGAGCGCCACATGTCCTGCAAAATGACGCATGAAAGTTTTTATGGCCATATGTCAAATGTATCATCTCAATGAAAAATAACCCTTAAGAAATAGTATTTGAAATACTGTTTTCCGAATCGATAATATTCAAATAATCAGTTTACTCTAGGAGAAAAAAACTGCCACTAGATTAACGATGTTTAAAATATAGTATACTTATTTGTATAAAGAAATAAGCTGGAATAATCGGCAATTTTCTTGGCTCACGACTGGCGCTGGGCGCGCTTTTTAATATTTTTATTTATACTCGTATTTGGAGAAAAATACAAACGGTTGCAATAATTTAAATTTAGATAGAAAGAGTAATTTTTTTCTTGTTAATCTATAAATAAAGTTACCGTAAAACATTATTAAAGATAATCAAAGATAATGGTTGGCTGTGGATAATCGCTTCTGTACACGATTCGCCTCTGATAACTGTTGTAATTGGCTTTGGCCGTATATATAATAAATAAATAAACAAAAATTACCTATTTATGTAGCCGAGCTTTGATAATTTGACATTCTTGTGACAATAAACTAAAATAAGACGTGGAAACTTCTTATTGGGTCGTGAGATTTGCAGCAAATTTGGAAATGCCATTTGGATATTTTTATCTAACTCTTTTCTACTATTTAGTTTCTACCTGGTAAATTCGGTTATTTTTGGCTTTGCATTTCGAAATTAAAATTTCCAATGAATCAAAGTAAATCTCAATTCCACGGTCTATCTTTCATGTCATGGATCACGGGTTAACAGCGAGTTCAAGAAGTAACTACCTCCCAACCAACCCAACCGTCCAATCAATCAACCGACCGAATGTAATCAATACAATGAGATTTTAAATGATAGAGAAAGGGTTCTTAATAACAACAAAAAATATCGCACTTTTTTAACTACTGTTTCTTTAAACTGAACTGTTTTTTTCTGGTGACAAATTCAAACGAACTTTCATTAAAATAGTTGGCTACCTATCTAATTTGATAGAAACACTTAATCAATGATAAATATAAAAGAGATATGCAAACCTAGGCATTTACGGGGTTTTTAGTTAAAGTGCTTGAGGTTCTAGGTTCAATTCCTGGAAGGGTGGACTTAAAATGTTGATTTTAAAAGTGGTTCTGCACTGCAATGTTTCAAAGTTCTTGGACGAGCACCTGAAACGTAAGATCGATCACCTTACCTTCTGTGTAACAAAAATGACAAGGTACGCTAGCTCAGTGCCCTGTGCACCGCTGGGGGCGGAAAGAGAAATGATAAATTATTTGGGATTAGTTTAAGTAGTCACTTTTCACCCTGTATTATATTTACCATTCTTCCTATGTTTGAGCATCCATATTTCACCAATTTTTCCATGTAAAGCAACTTTAACAAATTTAAATTAGTACTATTGAAAAATAAGTCAATGATATGCAGAAGGGTGCATTTCGATTGAAATTACTGTTTATTGTTCATTGGTTCGTTGTTAACACGGTTTATAGTTTTGATTTTAATTAAATTCTAAATGTTTTAATGATATTTTATGAAGTGAAAAAAATGTCTTTTATAATATCAACATAATAAGTTTAAAAATTTGTGTAAAAATCAATCCGATATAATTTCGAGACAAGAAGTAATGGTTGTAAAAAATGTTATTTATCTATATCTATAAAAAATGCCTAAATTACATAACCATAGCGATGACTTTCAAAATATATTTACTGTGATCAATTAAAAGAAAAAAACTTATTCGAAACGTTGACAAAATTGGGAATGTTTTTTTTTTTTTTTAATAACTGGATTGCTGTACAAAGTCGCAAAAAAATATATGACAGTTTCAGTACTGAAAAAATCGGCGATTATCATTTTATTATAATTTTACTATGCTTTTTTTTTTACAATAAAACATATTGTAATACGGCAAAGAAGGTTTATAATGACGGCGGGAAAAGTCATGAGGCATGACGCGACGAGCGACGTGACGGGACAATTTAAAAAAATAAATTGTAAACTTTTGCCGTGTTTTTGTGCATATCAAGAAAAAACTTACAACAGCTAAAACATGTCTTTTGTTTGTTTTACTAACGAATTCAATTGGTATCTATGTAAGTAAACAAACAGAAACACTAATGTGATATATTTCACGTTGATTTATGGTCCAATAATTCACAATTAGTAGCAGTTATAGTTTTACAAGGCTGTTGATTCTCGGAGAGATATCGTATGCAGGCTTCTTTGTTTTCGCTACTGCTCCCCACTGTATAGCCTGCATGTAAACAGTAACTACCTGACTTACGATACTAGGGAGGATAGAATAAGAATCGCAAAGTGATCAGGGGGTGTCCTTTTATGCCACGGTAAGGCATTATTCAAAACAATGAACAACAAAATGGTAGCTTCTAAACGTGCCCCCCGCGGCTTGTGACTATTAGCTGCTGTTGACGGCAGCGCAGAGTAATATTGTTAAGTCGATCGTCTCGAAAAATGACGGATGTTTCTGCTTTTCATACATCCCCAAACATCACCCTTCAAAGACCGTGAAAAAGCTGAAACCATAAAACAATTAAACACGTCTTGCAGTGTAATTCTACGGTGATATACGATAGGTGCATTATATCTTCCTTTCGGAGAAGCTTCGCTTGTAGGATTCGATTATTTAGCGCGATTTAATAAGTAGTGTGAACAAGCGTGATATACGGCCCTGCCGTAAATAGTGTCGCAGAGACTGACATGTTTATGTACGTGAGACAATATCAGGATCCGGACACTCCTGTAGTGGCATTATTACCCATTGTCCTACAATTACTGTGTACCAGTTCTGAACTAATAATCACTGTAATTTCTTTACAATAATGATAGAGCCTAATTCTTTTACTGGGGATGAAAATATAAAATATATTAACATTCAACCGTTTACCTATTCCTGTACCGAAGGATAATGTTGAAGATGTGGTCTATGTGTGTATAAATATGTCTTGGATTCGATTCCCGACATGGTTTATATGAAATATTTATTGAAAAGGGTGTTTTCACACTTAAATATTTAATAGTCCCCGGAGCGTAAAACTGATCATCTTTCCTTTTTCCAATTTTTTTTATCAAGATACTCTGCGATTAGTGTACTAATGCAGTGCCCTATGCACCATTAGGGAACTATGCATTCCAGATGAACTAGCTGACAGGCGTCTCACGCTTAGATCAGCTACGTCTACGGCGAGAGGAAAAGTTATTATACCTCTACGCAAACAGCGCACTAAATTTGGTGAGCGCGCATTCGCGGTCGCAGGCCCTATGGCATGGAATGCTCTCCCAGCAGAGGTGCGAGGCTGTGAAAGTGAAGTGATGTTTCGGAAAAAACTTAAAACCCACTTGTTCTCTAAATCATTTGAATAAATCCGTAGCACGTGACAACAAAATAAATTATTTTAATCAAATTACAAATTTAAAGCTTCAATTAAATTAACTTAACAGTAGAATCACCATGTAAAGCGCCCTTGAGGTATTTTATTACGAAAATGGCGCTATATAAGTTATCCACAATAAATAAATTAGGTGCGGAAAGGGAATGATGATGATGTATATAAATATCTTTATATAAGTAATGTCCTCTTTATATTTTTTTCGTATAATGTTTATTTATATCTTGTATTTTAATAAAAATAATATAGCACAGACACTTTCTCGTAAAACTTTTGGAATCGAGTATTTTTTTTTTTAGTAAGAGTATCTTATTATTTACTCAATTATTTCAATCTTTAGATCATTTCCTAAAAGTCGTAATAACTTGTGGCGGAAAAATGGCAATCGAGTTGTGGTAAAGTGGTATTTGAAACTGGGACCTTTGATCGGTTCGTGTTTTTTTAAGTTAGTTTTTATGAGTTGTAGATTTTATGCAGACGGAAAATCAAAAATAATTTCCACGCTTATGTGCGTAAACACATAATCTATATAAATAAAATGCAATGGTGACTACTTTTTATTTTCTTTGTTCATTGCATTAAATAAAAATATTTCTGTGTAAGTATAATGATGTTGTGCAGTAGTTGTTTTAAATTTGGGAATGAAGATATTACCACATATTCTAGGTCGCGTACTTACGTTTTGTGACGTAAAAACAGTACAGTTTATTTGTTATTATGTATTTGAAGCAAACAATTCTTTGCATATAACAATTTTATATCTAAAACCTTAAACTTTTTAAATAATTGAACAGTGGGAAAAGTATACGGTTTTTTGAAAATACCTTTACTTTTTAATTTTTGTATTTTTTTGACCGGTAAAATATTTGTTTTAAAAGCACCACCCCATCCGATTATTCCTTACCGTAATATGGATTGGGCTAATGCAAAATTAATTGATTTTAATTTTTCGATGGTTTCATTTTCCTTAATCTATTAAATACATACATAAGTTTTCTCATTTTATTTACAATATTATTTATTTGCTCCTTACATTTTATATTTTTATCAATTATAAAAATGTCTAAATATTTTATGCAATTTTTTTCAGTGATTTGAAGGCTATTATCATTATGAAACTGATATCCTTCATTGCATTTTGTAGTCTGGATACAAATATTTATAGGAGCTATAACTTGTTCTTTCAATGTAAAAGTGATGTAATATGTTTTTTCAGTATTCAGAGACAAAATATTTACATCAAACTTTCGATTGTGTTCATTTAATGTACATATATACGAGTATATACTCAAATCTAGCAATAGTAAGCATTGCCGAGTTTCGCTAGTTATTTACACAACGCCATTTTAACACGTCTTGCCTCTACATTGACGCCATGCCGACGCGACGTTCGACGTAAGAAATTCTAGCCCTCTATTTATATGATAAACCTCACTTTAAAGATTTTAATCGGACATGATTCAATTATCAATATAATTCATTTATTTTAAAAGCAAATACTTGATTATTTTATTATGTTGACAATAAACTGTCTTTACAATATTTGAGTTTGTCCAAATGTTCGTAGACAAAAATCTTTGTTAATCTTAAAGACTCCCGAGGGGGTGAAATCCAGTCTTTTGTCTGCGAACATTTGGACAAACTCAAATATTGTAATGAAACCAACTGGTCCAAGAAGAAGTTTAAAAATTGAAAAATTGTTTTCAGGCGTTGCCTAGTAGGTATGTGAAATAATTCAGTCAGATGAATCTCTTCACAACAATAAAAGATTCAGCTCTTTAACTTCACTAAAATCAACAGATGGAAGAATTGAAGTAATACGGATGTTCAAACATAGGCAAAATGGTAAATGTGACACAGTGTGTAAAGTAGCCACTTAAACCAGCCAATGACAGGTCATAAGCCCTGTAAATGCCTAGACTTCCGTATTCCCTTTTTTAAGGTATTCTCTATCCCTGTTGTAATTTATTAATAAACTGTCTTGCCTGATTAATGAACTTAAAATCAATGAAACGGATAATATAATAATAGTTACAGGATAATAATAACAGTAACAAGCAACATTGCAACAAATTAATTACATGAACACTTTATCGATGAAAATCATTTTAAATTCCTAAAAATATTTATTTACCTACTTTGCTAAATAATTTAAGGTTAAATTAAAAAGATGGTCTAATTTTCAACCAGTATAGAGTGAAGCACGCTTCGTCAACTGTCAATTTATTAATGTTCCACTTAAATATTCAAAATGGTGACTAATGTAACTATATA
Organism: Micrasema longulum; assembly: GCF_059751315.1. Taxonomy (NCBI): domain Eukaryota; kingdom Metazoa; phylum Arthropoda; class Insecta; order Trichoptera; family Brachycentridae; genus Micrasema; species Micrasema longulum. The sequence continues at coordinate 1,853,177 of NW_028277684.1, read as the reverse complement.
ATCGCCTCTCTAATAACTGTCAGTGTTGATAATGTTTAAATCAAATAAAAACCGTTTGACAAATAGAACTATGTCCGAGTTAGCTCGATTTCAAGCAGACTTAGAGCTAGAAAATGCGAGAGTTTTCCCAGCTCAGGTCACTAGTATAAGGCTTAGTTCACACGAAGGCAATACAACAGACCGGATAATATTATCTTGTCCCGGCTCCGAGAACAGCCTCGACCGCGCGGAACAGGGCAATGGAACAAGACAACAATTCGAACGTACAATATGTATTTGGGACGAATTAAATAATATAAATGCAATTTTTCAGTCTACATTTTCGTCAGAAAAAATGCACGGGAGCGACTCACACGCGCCGATCAAGTTGCTATTGTACCGTTTGTGCGCGTTCACACAAGGATAAGTGGTGGTGGGGGTAATGCACTGTCCTACGGAGTTAGCCTGTCCCTCAATCTGTTATTATTGCAATCAATAATTACAGTTTCAGTAGGTATGAGTGGTGGCAAAAGTTGGTTTGCACCAATAGTCTTTGGGTAAGTCTGCTGCTTTTAGGTACGCCGCCGGTGACCGGCCTTGAGGGTCACCTGGGGGTGTTCTGGTGCTCCAGAGAGTAGATGCTAACGTTTCTTATCACTGTCGACATAAAGGGATTTATACTGGGTGACGGATTTATTTATACTTCCCCTTGTCCCCACCTTGTACACGATGAGGGGGAAGGGGAAGGTTAAAGCGAAGTGAAAGGGACATTAAAAGTTGTAAATGTAAATATTTGCTCGTGCTTTTACTTACTGAATTTGGTTAGTAGATGAAAAAATATAATCAGTTCGTAATTTATTTATTCATTTATTTTATTAACATAAACGGCAAATCTGCCTTCATGTTAATAAAATTTATAATAAAAACATATTTGGCTTAAATTTTTTTTATTTTTTTTAAAGATAAATTTTAAAAACAAGATTTATAAAAAAAAAATTAAACCAAAAATTATGCAAGATTTATATTCAAAAAATTAACCTAAAAATTATACAGCATATTCAGTAGAAAGTTTAAATATTAAAACATTCTACAGTAAAACAACAAGAAAATCATAAGTACTGTTTCACACAGCTAGGCTAAGTGAACAAAAAACTGTATATAAAATGCATGAATAAATAAATATAATTACCATTCACCATCTTTGAAAAAGTTCAAAAGGTTTGTTCTATGGGAACAATACCCTACACTAAATATATCAGATGCGTGGGAATAACTATTGCCGAGTTCATGAAGTCTATTTAATACGGCATTACAAGTATACACTGTCCGTGAATTGTTGTAATAAAAAATAAATAAATTGCTCGCTTGTATGAGTGAATCCGAAGAAAGACATTTAATCTTTAAAACGGATTCGGGTATGTGGTGGGTGCTTTCAATGTCCATCCATCTCTAGGACGATGGCTCAGTCCATTGTCTCGTCATCCAAATTTATTTTCACCCGAGGACAGTAGGTCCGATGCTGGGAAGGGACAATATTTCCCGCCCTCGTGTGAACGCCGCTCGAGCACGGAGGAGTACCGAACAGGACCGCGAACTGCAGCAGGCAAGGAGGTAAGGAGGTAGACACGCGGACACGACAGCACTCGGCAACAGTGGCCCGTCTCTTCCACGCACGACCGTCCGAATTTCCAGATAATAGAATGCTTTGGATTCTCGTGGGAATCTTCGGGGCTCGCGATAGAGTTGTTATAAAAATAAAATCAATCTAAAACCTCGCCATAGAACGATTCTCATCCGTGCTACATTCCAAACATTCAACTCAGATACCCCGAAGCTGGACGCAATAGGCCCACATCGAAGCGATAAGCAAACAAAAACGCCGGACGATTGGGGATTATAAAAAGCGCAATTTTTGTAAAAAACCGTTTCAAGCTCGCTATTGCTATAAATATAACGAAAAATTTTTTCAGTAAAATAAAAAATACTTGAAAAGAATGCTGGTACGCACATGACTTTGTTCAACTCGAATGATCTGAATGTATTCATTTATTCCTATTCATATTACAGCCTAATAAAATAGCATAAATAATTTGATATTATTTTTAGTTTAATTTTTAAACAACTTCTATTTATGTTTTTTTTCCTTCTCTTTTTTGTACTTTAATTAATAACCTTACATATAATTAATTTATAATATGGAAATTTTACTGGTTCATTAGAGTTAAGTTTCACCGTGTACAATATAAAACTATGTAACTGTACTGTATGTTTCCTAAAGAAAATAAAATTTAAAAATAATTATAAAAATAAAAAAATATTAATATTTAAAGCATTAACTTTGTGGTAACAATAATAATTTCTCTGAATTCGCAAATCACCTAATCAATTTAAATCACGACTTTAATAAAAATACCGGAGTTAAAATCTTACTTACAAATAATAAAGGGTTGAATGTAAATAATAAGAAAATATTTCGCATTAGGAAAGCTTTAAAAAATAATGTTCCTTTGATCAATAATCAAACAAACTTCCAATATAGTTCTTTATACGATGTTCCACTGTAATGGTCACCCTATTCAACCTATTAAGCTTACCTCCTCCCTCCATCCCCTCTACTTTTTATTAATTCTCAAACAAAATAATATTTTCATAATGTAATCAGTGCATGTTTGTCCTAATCAGTGCATGTGCTTATTAAAATACATGTCGTGTTTTTTTTTTCATTTAATTTTTTCGTTGTTTATGACATGTCATTGGCTGGTTTAAGTGGCCACTTTACACACTGTGTAACATTCACCATTCTGCCCATGTTTGAACATCCACATTTCCTCAATTCTTTCATCTGTTGAGGTTTGTGAAGTAAAAGAGCTGAAACCTTTATCACGTGGGTGAGATTCATCCGGCTGAACCAAATCACCTACTAGGCAACGCCTGAAAACAATTTTCCAATTTAGTATAGTGGCCCCTTAAACCAGCCAATGACATGTCATAAGCACTGTAAATGCCTAGACTTCCATATTCCCTTCTCAAAAAAGTTTTCCTTCTCTGTTGAAATAAATTTAAATGTAAGACTATCATTTATTTTCTTATATGTAAGAATCTGAAATTGGGGTTTTCTAAAAATTGTTTTGGTCAATATAACTATTTAATTCTAAATTTATTAAGACGACAATAAATCATTAGGTTAAAAAATATTATGCAACTAAATAAAATTTAAAAAACTACAAAATGCAAAATTTATTCATGTGTGGTAATTCAACCAATACAGATAAAAAGATTAATGTATGCAAATAAATTATATTCTCTACATTAAATCAATCAATCAATATTTTTTCGATCGTGCAACTTTGCCCGAAGAGTGTTTATTTAAAACGCAGACATCGATCGCGATTATGCAAAAAAAGTCAATATAAATGGTAGGCAGGTAGATACTTATTCACATGAAATATCAAACGTGACATAAATATGTATTTTGAAGATTTATTAATTCGACTGTTGGTACATGGATTGATTATATTTATTATTCGTACAAACAAATTTCTTAATTCTGACATAATGATATCTAATTCATCTCCAACGAACAGTACATCGTGTGGCGTGTATGGTGAATAACTGCTGCTTTATTGTGAAAGCATTATGACCACTAATAGATGGTTACTAGTGAAGATTAATATTATAATTGTTTGAACGTACTGCGTAGGTACGAGTGTTCTTTATTCATATTGCGTATTCGTAAAAAGGCGGAGCTATTCTGAATGTTTTAACTCCTTTCACCCTGTATATTTTGTATGTTGCTGGGGGTCAGAGGCGTACGTTTTTTAAGAATAATAATAATTATAAAAATAATATGTAGTAAAACATGTTAACTGTACAAATTCTTAGATAGTTATTTTATCGTGTCGCTCTCCGCACCCTAAAACAAATAATGCGAATGTACTAACCCGCACTCAGATGTCTTCGGCGACAGCGATCTTAAAAGAGAGGCGACTTAGATGGCTCGATCATGAGAGTCCCACGAATGACTGCCAAATACCGAAATACATTAGTACGGAGAACTTAGTGATACTAAAATATCCCACGGTGGTGAGCGATCGCGATTTAAAGGCGTCTGTAAATGTGTTCAACGATGAACAAAATTGAAGCCTTTGAACTTTGGTCATGCAGAAAAATGCATCGAATCTCATGGACTGATCGTGTCTACAATGAAGCGGCTTTAAGCACTATGCACAAAGAGAGAGAGTTACTGACCGCTGTCAAAAAAAGAAAAGCTTCATACTGTGGTCACGTATTCCGCAATGAGAAGTATGCCCTTCTTCAACTTATTTTGAAAGGAAGGATAGAGGGCAGGCGGGTGCGGGACGGAAAAGAGCATCATGGCTCAGAAATCTCAGACAGTGGTTCGATGTGCCGGATGCAGCAGCGCTGATCAGACTGGCCCAGGATCGTGATGGAATGAAAAGAAGAAGAAAAAGAAAGTTTACATGTAGGTTTTTTGCATTGATGCCTAATGATTGTATACAGAGAGGAACCGTAAAGAAAGGCAAATCGGCACACTGTGTCCTCTGGCTGGAAAGTCTTAGCAGCTACCTTTTGGAGCCCTCCTTTACAATCTAGAAATGGATGACATGTGGCCGACTGAGCTGATTCTGTAGAGGACTTTACACTCATCGATAAAACTGTTTGTCATAGTTGTCTTCAAATTGAATCCAGTCTAGAAACAATGAAATATTGCAGTGTAAAACCACCTTTCAAATGAATGTTTCAAACTTTGATGTAATTTTCACAAAAAAACTCAGTCTTTTTATTTTCTAGAGTTCACGGTACAGGCATTTTTTACATTTATGTATTTTTATGCTTACTATGGTATTTCACACAACTACAGTCATCATCGTCATCAGTGGAGCGACAACCTGTTGTAAGCCCTGGCCTCCTGCAGAATCTGTCTCCATTCCTGCCTGCACCCTTCGTCTCTTCTCCATTTCGTGAAACCAATTGCTCTCATGTCACTTCCCCTTCAGTCAGCCATCTCAGTTTTAATCTGTCTCTACTTCGTCTTCCTTCCGGAGTAGTATAAATAATTATATTGTGGGCACGATTATCATTAATTCTGTATACATTGTAATATTTTTATTTTAGTGAATTGTGCAATGTTGGCTGCTTCTAATTCATGATTAATCCTTCTTCTTCATACTCCATGTTTTCCTCTTTTCCTTTTCTTCCGTATATCTATAGTAAGATTTACAAATTTAAAAAACTCAAAATTAGAGAATATAAAATTAACCTATAATTATAAAATACAGGTTATATTAACGGAAGAAAAGGAGAGGGAAAAAACATAATATAATATTGGTTACAATGCAGAATCAGTAATATAATAATGATATAAAATTTGTCCAGTACTTACTGAGAACATAGTAAAAATATTTGCTTTATTCTATAGTACTGAAGTGTTTTATAAGTAATAATTGACTGTTTACAAGCTTAAAATTTCATCAAAAATACATCACCTTATTCCGAGTATCTATTATCTTGCGCGTATTAACCTTAGATTTAAATCTAGAGAAGACGGTATTTTTTTCAAATTAAATTTTAGGTATCTTTAAAGATATTATTAATAAAAAATATAAAACTATGTATGTGACAAAAAATAATAAAATTACAGTGATAGAAAATTTAGAGTTAACAGAGTTACATCGGTAAATCAAATCTCATGGATTATCACAGATGATACTTGAACGAAATATCTGTGATTTGTATTGCTATAGTAATTTAGACATGGTCCAGGAGTTCAAGCAGACATTGAAATCATTTTTATTTTTATTTTTTTAAATAAAGGATTACTCGCTCAATTGACAAAGCACGCCCCTGATGTGCGTGCAACCCCCGTTAGAGGTTGGTTGCATAAGGATTTCAAACTATTTTCCATATACCTACGTATTTAATAATCGGCTTATGCTGTTTAATAATATTTTATTCCAGCATGAGGTAGGAAATATCGAGTAGCAAGATAGAACGCCGTATCATTATGTCTTTGCATACAGATCTTGCTTCCTCTACATTCATACATCTTCATACGCACGCAGGCCGATTATTCCGACTTTTTACATGTCCATCTTTAAATATTTGTTGAATTTGGTCATGCCATGTCTTTCTCGGTCTTCCTCTATTTTTGCATCCATCAACATTCGCATCGTAAATATTTTTAGCCGTCCGTTCGTTGTCCATTCGCTCTACATATCCAAACCAACAAAAGATCCTTTCTTGATTTTGATAAATAATATAAAAAAATATAAAAAAACGTAATAAGAGTGCAGTGACCTACGCACCATTAATTGCGAAGAGGGGCATGATGGTGATGATGTGTATGTGAAATATATTTCATCAGAGATGGAGAACCTTTATTACCTACTTGAAAATAAATAACATTTTTTTTATACTTTTTCTTTTTTTACATTTTGTTTCTAAAATGGAATCAAAATATTTTTTATACGATTCCATATTTAAAGTTATGTTTCATCCCTTTCCACACCTAACAGTGCATAGGGCACTGCATCGGTATCGGTAACCGTAGCGTATCTTGATCATTTTTGTTATATAAAGGTAAGATGGTTAGTCTTACGCGTCCGGTGCCAATCCAGGGACTATAAAATACTGTAATCTAAAAACACTTTTTTAAATAAATATTTCGTGTCAACCAGGCCAGGAATTGGATCCTATATCTCTAGCATAGAAAGAAAACGCGCTGACGATTAGACCACGAGGCAAACTTATGTTTAGCATAAAAATATTCTTCTCTCTTTCATTGCATGAAATTTCATTTATTAAAACGTACGCCTATAATTATTTTCACGAAGATCTTGAAAGCGGAACAGCTAAAGCTAAAACTCCAAACGAAACCAGGCAGGTGTGTCAAAATTATTGATGTATGGGAGTTTGGCTTTTAAGATTAATAACTTCATAATCTTATGCGAGAATTTTTTATTTTATTTATGCCTGTAGAGTTTTTACACGTGTGTATTTTTTTACATAAAATATAAGATTAGGAAAAATAGCTACTTAATACATACGATTACCTATGATATGATGAGTACGCTCCATTCCAATCTTTAATAAACCTTTGGTCATGTGTGCGTGACTGAACGTTTTCAAACAAAACATTCTAATGTGTCTACTAACCGAAACGAAATTTGTATGTTTACTTTTATCACCGACAAGCAATGACACATAAACATAGGTTTGGACGCGCTGTACGCTATACATAATCTACATAGTTAATAATTTATGTTTTTTTTAAAAACAATCGACGGCCTATTAAATTAACCCTTATAAATGGTTAAAAGGAGGTGGAATGAAGTAAATGGATTGTCTCATTCACCCAAACCAATATTGAATCACGTGCTCCACAAACGTAGAGTTTATGTTATTTTTTTATTCGTTAATATAAATGATACAGGTATTCAGAAATGAAATATAAACATAAATACGTAGTGTTTAAAACTGTCTTAACATTTTGACATTTCTCTTTGTATATTCGTCTTCTTTGTATATTCTCACATGTAAAAAAAAAGAAAAGTATATTGTTAAGTGTCCTCGGCACGGGTAACCTCAGTGAGGACACATTGTTTTTATTATTTATTCTTTATAATGTGGAAAAAATTAATAAATTATTAATTAGATAAATGCTTAACTAAATCACGATATTTTCCGTATCTATAACTACAAAAGACGGAAAATATATTCAAAAGTTAAGGTACAAAATAATGATAGTATAATATTTTCACAAATCGGGAATAACGTTGAAAATATATTAGAATATTTAAAGCGTATTTTTACAACTCCGCTACATGTAGCTATTTATGTTCTGTTTATTCGGTTCCACAAACATACATTAATAAATATAATATAATATAGTAATTGGAATTGGCCGTAAAAATAATAAATAAAAGTAAAATATAACTATCAATGAATAACAAGCAAGTTTTCAACAATGTTTGATTATGTCCAAATGCTTGCAGACTAGCTGGATTTTTTTCCCTAGGGAGTTGTTCATATTTAAATGTATTTCAATTTCGTTCACAACACGTAGACGATAACAAAGGTCTACAATGTATGCAAGGGAAGCGATTTGCTGATGAATGTCGGTAAATCGAATGTGATAGTTTTTGAAAGAAATGAAAGTATGACTAAATGTCAAATCACTGTGAATGGGGTTATACTAAAACAGGTAGAGGAATTTTTGTATCTGGGAAGTATGTTTACTAGGGATGGAATGACTGAGAAAGATATTGAAAGGTGGGTGAGTGCCGGGAACAGAGGGAGCGGTGCACTTAAATCAACCTTAGCAAATAAATGTTTGTCGCAAGAAGCAAAATTAGCAGTCCACAATGAAGTCCTGGTCCCAACCCTGATGTTTGGGAGCGAAGTATGGACTTGGAAAAACAGAGATGAAAGTAGGCTGAATGCTGTCGAAATGCGATCTCTCAGTCGAATGTGTGGTAAAACTATGTAGATAGATGCACAAATGTTAAGATCCGTTCATTGTGTAAGGCTGAGACGAGCATTATCGACAAAATCAAGAAAGGATCTCTGCGCTGGTTTGGACATGTAGAGCGAATGGACAGCGAAAGAACGGCTAAGAATATTTACAATGCGAATGTTGAAGGATGCAGAAATAGAGGAAGACTGAGAAAGACATGGCATGACCAAATCCAACAAATACTTGAAGATAGGCATGTCAAAAGTCGGAATAATCGGTGCGCGTGCTTGAGAAGATGTATGAATGTAGAGGAAGCGAGATCTGTATGCAAATATAGAGTGACGTGGCGTTCTAAAATCTCTGCCTACCCTCACGGGGAGACGGCGTGATGGTTTGATTGTTTGTTTTTTTTATATTCGGTTTTAAAAATAAGGACATACCTACAAAACTGCTCGCAGTAGGTGCCGCGTCATTTTGATGTCATACGAGTACATCAGCCCGCCGAGTGCGCTTTTAACAAACATTGAGTACAAGTATCGCGCGGTAACGTAATGTCCCATTGGGAGCAAAAATTAAGGTCTAATATAATAAAGTGAAATAACCTAAAATGAAATGAAACAAAATAATATAAAACGAAAAAATAAAAAGAACGAAATTTGAATAAAATAAAAATAAAACAAAACTAATAATATGTTTATATAAGGCGAGTTTCTGGCGCTTGCAAACCAAAACCAACCGGCTAAGGGAAGGTAACCCCGACAGAACAATCCACCAGAGAAGGCAACGGGAAACCACTCTGGTCATCTTTTCCTAGGAATCACTATGGCGAATACGTACAATAAGCAGTTGTCCTGGCTGCGGAGTAGCGCAGGACCGAGATGCTTTCGCTGTAGTGATCGCCAACGTCAGGGGATCTGACAAGGCACCTCAAGAATAATATGTTGAAAAAACAATAACAATAAAATAATTTTAAAAATAAAAATAAAACATACTTTTACCGAACGACTTTAGGTATGTAAAATTGATTTCTTCATTTCGCACTTCTAACATAAAATGTGCAAGAATCAATGGTTTAGATTGTACGGAGGTAGATTTTAAGAAAAAATATTTGAACTCAAGATACCCAAAATATTTACGTGGATTAGTACTTATTACTAGTAATTTAAAATGTTATAGCTGTTATTTATAGAAAATCTTGATTTGTAGTTTAGTGTCTAGTAGCTTTAGGCTAAGATTTCTACTTTGCGATAATAATATGATTATTTTTTTCCTATTTATTTTCTTTTTCCTATTGATGTACAAACAATTATTTTTTTAGAAATTTTTTCGGTATTTTTTATTTATTTTGATGCTTGTATTTATTTGAGCAACAAATATTTTTTGTTAGTCGTAGTTAAAAAACATTTTTGCTTTATGGTTTGTTGCAAAAAAGAATATATCTAGTAGCCTGTGGCAATGAAATTTAAAAATGAAGTAAAAATTAGGTAAAAATGGTTGTATCTTTTCTAAAATATATAATTAAATTAGTGTCGATTAGCCCAAATAGGTACATCAACCTATGTACATAGTTGTATTTAGTTCGTAAGTAGGGTGGGTGCTATAGTTATTGGACAGTGGATATTCTGTAATAATTGGACACTCTAAATGGAATTGTCAAAAATAAGTAAAGGTAAGTAGTGCGTTCATTTAAAGAAAGAAAACGGGTTGAAATATCGGGTTGTGGTCCCGTGGCTAGTGTCTCGGACTCACGGACCAAAGGTCCGTCGTTCGAATCCCACTCTACCCCAACTTGATTCCATTTTCTAATAGTGAGTTATTTTACAACTCGTTGAGAATGGCCCTCAAAATTAAATATTTGGGTATATCATATCATAAAAAAAAAACACTAAAAAAGTATATATATGGTGAAGATAAATTTTTACGTTAAATTATTTTTGTCAATTGCATTTAGACTGTCCAATTATTGTAGCTTGTCCAATTACTATAGAACCCACCCTAGTCTGTACTGTCTGCGGATAAATATTAACTATTTTTTTTTGTTCTGACAATACTTTTTCGATAAGGGAGTATTGGATGTCTAGATTATCCAGGTACTACAGAACTTTTGATCTGCCATGCTTTGATAATGGATAGTGACAAATGCACAAGTAACTTTATAAAAATTGTAAAAAAATATAAGATATCTAAGAATCGAAATCGATTGTACCTTGGACTGGACAATTTACATAGATAATGTTTCAGCAAAATTTAAAAAACTTGTTTATGTATTCAATACCGTAAGAAACATTCTTGACAAAAAAACTTTACACTTTTTATTTTGTCAAACCTTTAAATATTTCGGAATAATTGCATGGGGTGGAGCCAGCAAAAGTGCTATACATACCTTGTAAATAGCACAAAAGTATGTACTCAAGGATCTGCTCGGGGCACCTATCTGGTGTATGGACGTCAGACAACTGTACCCTAAAGCACTTCTCGTTTACACACATAAAATGGTGGGAGTAAATACAATACAATCTATAAAACGAGATTAAAAAATCGACAACTATTCGTGCCACCTAAACTGACAACATTGTTTGATCAGAGGGGTCACATGTACCTTGCTCCTAAAATTTAGAACACTCTACCTCCTGATTTAAAATTTAAAACAAATAAACAGAAATTAAAATTATTTGTCAAAAAATGTCTTCTAGATTTCGGTCCCGAGAACTGCCTTGAGATGGTTACCCCACCAAAACAGTAGTCCAAATGGACTACTGTTTTGGTGGTAGTTCAAATGAACTCGGAACCATTTTTGCATGTCTGCTATTTATTTTTATGTTTATATCCACACAGTGTTATTTATTATAATGTATTAATTTATTATGTACTAGAACATAAGATAATAATAATTTAAACTAATGCCTCGACACGGGTTATGCACAGTGAGGTGTTCATACAGAAAATAAAAAATAAAAAGTTTTATATGAAATAAATAAATAAATTTAAAAATTTAAAAAATTAGTTAATTTAAAAAAAAATAGTTGCTAGAATCTCCCACTCGTCTATGCGCTTTGTAGCTGCACGACGTATGGTTATATTGGCTTCCATATTATGTAAATGAAATGTATGAATTATAAGATGACTTTAAACAATTTTAAATGTAAATAATGTCCATGATCCATGCTATCTTAAGCTGCAATACGTCTTGTAATCTAACTCCTATATAGTTTTATAATTTGTATTATATAATTAGAAACGAGAAACTCGTATCACAACCGACCATACGCTCTGTAGCTACAAGACGTGTCTGGATACTTACTGTACATCAACCTTGAGGTGATTTTCCCAAAAATGGAGCCAAAAAAATTATGCAGGATTATAATAATAAAAGGATATACCATTCCAAAAGGGAGACCATATTACGCGTAAGATGCGTATAATATTCAGCATTTAATTATGTTTTATTGATTAAAGAGGATAAAGCCATTATTGATGTATATAAGATTATTTAACTTTATGAGACGCGCCCAAACAAATTTTATTAAACCAGGCAATGATAGTCCATAAGCTTAATATTTCATACGTCTTTCAAGAATTACATCGTCTGTGTTACAATTTGTACATATCATAAAAACATCCCTTATGTTTTCAATTCAGTAATTGTCTCTAAAACATTACACATACTCGTAATACTATTTATAGGTATATTTTCATTACGTAAGAAGTGTCGAAAGGAGGTAATTATGGATCTTATCAAAAATAAAAGTTTTTTTAGTTTCATATACTTTTTATTACCTAAATACACAAGTACATTAAGGAAAATTAATTGAACTAAAATTTATGTATTTACAATCAATATTATCTACATGACAAATGCTCTCGAAATTGGTTTATCATACGTTTAATAAATTACACTATCATTAAAAAAATAGTTAGTTCCTTTTAACTTAACAAATGAAAATTCGAAACAAGTAAAAATCAAAATTTAAAAAATCTTTGGTACATAATTCTTATTTAAGGAATTCCGATGTTTACAGAATGTAAGTAGGTATATTTTTTACATTTACTAATGTTTATATAATGCAAGTAAATGAAAGCATATGGCTATGAAATTTGGTGATAATTTAACAATTAAACAATTCGGATAGTGGTTTTTACCCAAAAATAAGGACTGATTAAAATAATGCATTTAATTATTTCTTTGAAACTTTCAAACGGTAACTGTATAATTTTAACGAATAGTAGGTAGATAATCCAATTGAGAGAACCCGTAAATCTAACACAGCTTTGAAGTTTACAACTAAAATTAACACATTAAACATAATTACGATATTTATTCACATGTTTATTACATTAATACACAATTTCACAAACATATCTGTATTGTGAAAATGCGAAAGTCACCCAACCTAACCGACATATAATTCTCTTTATTAACAGGTAAATAAATACTTACATTTCATTCAAATCATTTATATTCTAATTATTCATTAACCGCGCATTATAAATAATCGCTTTTTTAACAAAACAATCACTGGGAATGATAGATACAGTTATTTTTGTATTAAAAATTTTAAATGGTATATTTAAGTCACATTTTGAAGGCCATTCGTTATTAAAAGAAAACTTAATCCGCTCTAAAATATAGAGAAACATTTTAGATACCGTTATTTTAAGCAATACGAAACGCTGAAATTATAAGAGAACTTAACTTTAATTTCCAGTTAAATTATGCCCTAATACAGGGGTCATAAGTCAAAAGGCAAAATAGGCAGCCTTTCTGATTTGATTACAGAGAACTCTGACATAATTAATAAGTGTTTTGGCGTGTTATTTTGTCCGCCTTGATACCAGGATAGCGGCTTTTATGGAAGTAACTACTGCGCTAGTGTACCCTGCTCATCTCCATACCGCCGAGTTGACCGATGTATGGATAGCCGGACTTAGCCTCCCCCGGGGAGTGTGCGTGGGATCCGTAATGAGTCGGGTTCATGGACAGAAACGACCTGCGAAAAAAGAAAATGAATTGTTAGATTTGTGAGGGTGTTTTAGTAGGTAGAACGAACGGATTGAAATAATAGTAAAACACATATATCATACGACAACAGTGAATGATAACGCAAGACAAGAATGACGACATGATCTATCAAAACCATGAATCTAGTTACGTAACGAAAGGTACACGATATATGAAAATGGAAGATGCTAAAGTTGTACGCCAAGATAGATGGTATGGAGTTGATTACAATTTGTATTCGTATTTGAATGTTTTCTGAAAACGCGATTCAATCCTTGAAAATACATCAATAATTATTCTGCTTATTTTTTCCCCTTATTCAATCTTATAAATTTGAATGAAATCACGTGGCATTCGATTGATCGAACCTGTTCGGATATCAGCTGGCATTATTTGACGGCGGGCATTTGATAGCACACAGTGGCTGTCGGAAGCGAAGGCGGTGGAATAAATTGTATACATCGATTATTTGGTTAATTATCACGCTACCGACTTGAAAACCATTCATTACTGCCGAGCCGCCGTGCAGCGGTCGGCTCGCCGTGCCCACACCTACTCTCCAGTCTTCAGCCGTGTATTCGGCACTCTGGCTCGGTACAAACGCCCAGAATATTCCCCAAGCTCTACATCATACCTAGAACTAAACACCCATTGTTTAGGAAAAATACCCTGACCACGGACCGCGAGCATTCTCCCACTGACCCGCGGCACTATTTCACTGTCAATAATAACTCTAGCGCGGCTTTGATACGATTCCTAAATACTTAATAACACTAAAATGCCTTCAGACATAATGTGTTACTTAAATAAATCATAGACCCCGAATTCGACTTGAATCTCGATATATTTACTGTGCATTAAGCGTAATTAGACGTTACGAATAAATTGCTTATTTTATCCGATCCGTTTTTAATCCGCGCTCCATAGTATCGATTGCAATAAGAAACATCCGAAAAGGCCACAATTACAGCTAAATATAAATATTAAAGATCGCGCATAACCGGATTCAGCTCTGTTTATTAAATTGTCGGTGGTGTTGTTTAGCATTTAATTGATTAGCGGCTGACTGACTTAATAAAAGGAAAAAGTAAATCGGTCGCCTCCAGCGCCGCTAGCCTCAGACCGCGGAGCGATCTACTCACCACCGCCACCGCCACACGCTGCCCCCATCCTGGCCGTGTTGTATTCAACTGGACATAATCGATTGTGTACATTGTATTACAATCCTAAACATACAGATATAGATACCCGGATCTAATTTAATCAACAATCAACATCCCCTTTAGCGAAATCTCACGATAGTGGCGGAAGGTTTCTAATTTGCCGGTAGAACTCAAATGCCATAAATCGAATAATACTTAGGAGCAAATCCATTTCTAGCCAATTTAACTGGTACAGAGAAACTTAAAAAATGTATCCTATAATAACATCGCTAAAAATCAACGTAATTCCATTTATATTTTATTGTTTTAAAGGCATTGCCATGTGTTACGCGTATAGTTAAACCACAAAGTAGAACCTACATGCTTAACGTTCCCGTAGAGAACGCACCTTTGATAAATATGGTTCAAGTTAATTGTGGAATTTTTTATGTCGTGCTGTAATTTCTAAAATAGGTACTTATTTGCTACACTGATGAACCGTAAAGTTAAAATTACAACCGATTAGAATTCGTTCACATATAAAGCGCTGTAAATAATTCCCGCAAGTGACCGAGCAAAGTGTGCAAAAATGATTTACGACCGATATTCCGAACATCTTAAACATTGTAATGAATGTAATTTAATTGCAACGCCAGATTTTTTCGGTAATAGAGCGCTATAAAGCCACCGACTCCCCAAATTGAACAATTATTATCGAATGGAAAAAATCCCCGTAGAAACTAGATTAGCCGCCTCCGCGGCGCCGTAATCACATATTGGCCACTAATTGTAGTTATCAATTTAAGGCTTTATTCATAATGCGACCGAAAGAAATGCGCTGTAATCCCGGACTCGGTAGGTGTAAGGGAGACGCTATTCAAATCGCTTCTCACGCAGTGTCAGTATATCGACAGATCCACCGGCCTGACCTGGGAACTCATCGAACTTCTATTAATAATGGACTGGTAGAAATATTTACACCTGGAAGTCCTCCCAACATTTCGTCTCGAAAACTCCGGCAAAATAAGGATGAACAGAGATCGAATGTTTTATATTGCAGTCTCTCGGGCGAATGTATTGCAAATCGACGTATTATGATTCAGTGATAGAATCCGATAGGAACGATAATCCTGGACGAGAGTAGATAAAGGATCACACAGATGGTTTCGTCATGTGGTACGATGGATGCCAAAGGAATGGAAATATAATCTAGTCATCTTAAATGTATGTACACGTAATTAAATGATAAGATAAAGATACCTATTTTAGGGCTAGGAAATGATATCATCCGGTTAATTTGAATACAACTTAAGTCGCTAAATGATCACTTTACAGGAGACAATAAAAACAAGAATCACTTACTTTATATGAAACTTTTATTTTTACCAAATATTTATGATTTTTAAGTGTTTTATCGAAACAAATGTTAACTACTGTACTACTGACCAACTACTGACTTAAGCTTTATTTTAAGAAATGAACACCGTCTTTAAGATGCGTGTCTTTCGAAAAATGTGTTTTACCTCTTTTCTGTCAACAATTTTTTCGATCAAATGACAGAGACAGGCTATTTTGTACGGTGAAAAAAATGGCCTACGTGGAATTAAACTCAAAGTGGCGATATCAGTAAAACGCATGTGACTTTCTACTCTCTCTGCCTAACCCTACGGGGAAATTGAATAATGGTAATAGTGGTTATAACATTTAACTTACCCATAGTTTTCGTGCCAGGCAACCTCCGGGAGTTTGCTCGACGGCGGCGGATTGGAGGGGCGCGACCACGCGGACTCGCCCCCCCCGTAGTAGGCGGGGGGGCTGCCGCTCAACGCGGGCTCGGCGTAGGCGGGCGGAGGCGGCGGCGCGTAGCCCTGCGGCTGCGGCTGCGGCCCGCCGTACGGCTGCGCGGGCCAGCACTGCGGGGGCGCGGCCTCCAGCTGCTGGCCCGGGAACGAGGGAAGAGACATGGGGTTGAAAGCGCTGAGCTGCTGAGAGTTCAACTGCTTGCGGAGGCGCGCTCGGCGGTTTGAAAACCACACCTGGAAAAAAAGCAATAATTAGTGAAAAAACTAGTTTGAGTGATTGTAAAATAAAACCAGAACCCTTCAGAACGAGAGCTTTTAACTCGATGACTACTCTCAGTCCTGAAAATGACATAGATATGATAGATATATATAATGAGATAGATATGGAGTAGAGCCGTGGTTGGCGCGTTCGCCTCCCACGCTTGAGGTCCTAGGTTAGATTCCTGCAGGGTGGCCATACAATATGGATATTAAAAGTGGTTCTACACTGCAACATAGTTTCAGGACTGGCACCTGAAGCGTAAGACTGATCCCCTTACCTTCAATGTAACAAAAATGACCAAGATAGGCTGCAATTGGAGTACCAATTCAGTAACCTGTGCACCACCGGGTGCGAATAGTAAAATGATGATGAAAATATAAACATGTTTTAAGATATGGATTCAAAACGAGATACTGAAAGCTTTTCCTATACACACTAAAAACAGCGAAAGGGGTTATCGAGTTATCTAATGTTTTTCCGATCTTATTAACCGCGATTTAAATTTAGTTTGACTGTTCTGCTTTCATTGTCGTTTGTAAAAAAGGCTTTTGTTAGATATTTTCCATTCTTCTCATGGCCACATGTGACGGGAAACAAAGGATGGTTGCTAAAATCTTGCATTTTAAAATGTTTGTGTACTCGTGATTTATTAAAATATTTTAGTTTTAGCTTAGCTTTGAAAAACAAATCACAGGTTGGTTTACATCTAAAAATATTCATTTACACATGACATTGGAAAAACACCGAAATAGAACATGTTTTTTGTACTAAATCAGTAGCTATAGAAGACGTACCTACCTATAAAAATTATTATTAAAAATGATTTTATATCCATATTTTATCTTTTTTTAAAGCCTGTATTTATACTTGTATGTTTACCTTTTCCTTTTTTTTGACCCTTCCATTTTTTGAAAATATAATTTATTTTTCATTAAAAACATTTTGTACTTTGCTGTATGACATTTTAAACTCATTTTTTACAAACTTATACGATTAGTTAGAAGGTATTATTGGTTTTTGTTTATTCTTTATATATCCTTTGTTTTTCTTTTTCTTTTCATGTACTCGTATTCAAAATTATATAAACTCTTATAAATGAACAACTAAAACAGTGTAAGTCACTCTCCAAGCACAAGAGTTAGTTTCTTTTTTGGAGAGTTACAGTGATAAAATTTAGTAGATGTGTAAAAGAAGTTATGTTTAGAATTTTACCAAAACTTGTACTTTTTATGAAATTTATGAATAAAAAAAAATAATTTAAAAAGTCCTGACGATGAGGTAGTCACCTCGAAACTGGTTAACGTTAGTAAACTGAAATTCGATCGATTCGAAAGCGGTTTTTACATATTTGTCAGCAAAAAAGTGTTTAAAAATATTGTCTCATGCATGCATAGAAAAATAATAACTAAACCGGTAAAAAATGTGTATTATTGCATTTGCGAATTATTGATATAGTTAAAACATATTAAAAAATATATCTAGAAATAGTAAATATGGATAAATCAATTTCGTGTTCCTCTACCGAACTAAAAAGCAACATGAACCGCGGTATAAAGATTACCTAGCGCTATAATGTTCTGGGGTATTAATTCAAGTACCCATATCGGAACAATTAAGTCCATATGGTAATAATGCCAACAGCTTGCTTCTACAGATATGCTGTAATTCGTTTTAGCGTGGTTAAAGTTATTTAGTTGCGTGATTAGCTTTCTTTAAAATTTATTACAGAACAAATTAATACTGGGAGCTTCTTTAAAACTCAAATAACTTACTGGCAAATAACACATTAAGCCTAGTAAATAAATCTGATTTTACGAGTGTTTAATGTATGTGTCTGCGTGTACGTACATTAAATACGTAAGAGTGTTTCAAATTTAGCGTTATTCTTTTTTTAAATTTGTTTTTTATTTATTTAGGAACAATAGCAGATTACCTTTAACATGGACATTATTCGTAGACTGAAACAAAATATTGCTGGGTGCTGTTTACTATCCACAGCATGCGAGTTGCAAGACTTATTACAATTAACGCATCCGGGGGTATCCAAGGTCCCCCGAGAGCGATTCTCTTTAATAACTTTTTTGTCAATCATCATATTGTTTTCATTTTTTAATGTTAAGTTTAAACCAAATTTATAATAATATTTTTCTGACAAATTCTTTCAACAACATTTGCCTTTGCTTTTCCCCGTGCAAACAGCAACATTACAATTCATCGCTCTACAGTTTAATAATCTCAATAATCTTCTATACGTCGGCGTCGCGACGCGTCGGTCAGTTTGCTCGTACGCTTCTTGCAATTTAGTCGTTTATTTCCAGCAACAACTATAAGAATCCGAATCTCATGTCTCAGACTATTACATGCATTCTCCCTCCCGACTCCTCGTTGTACCTTTCCGCTAACGGATTGCGTGACTTAAGATCAGTGTAATTTAACGTGTAACAGCAAAAAAAGCGCGATGCCATACAGCATTCTCTCGCAACAGTATTTTATTAAAAAATGTATGAATTTCTCAGAAAACTCGAAATATTTTTAAGTTTTAGAAACTATGTCATGATTATCATAATGAGATAATTAATTTATTTTAAAGTTGTCTTTATAAGAATTAAGCTAGGGTATTCCTGGTACCCCCTTAGGAACTTTTTCACCCTTTGGCTCGGAAAGGTTAAAAAATCACAGAAATGCAAATCACAAAAAAGTAATTCCGAAAATCTAAAATAAACATCTATTCCAGTTATGGAATCGTATTTACTCTTGCTAACATATTATTATATTCGGTGTGGGGGTAAATGATCTGTAAAAATCTTTAAACTCGCCCCGATGTATGTTTAGATACAATCAAATGATAACACGCTCCTTCATTATACAGTAGCTGAATAATTGCTATCGATCATCTCGGTTCCTTAGGCAACGATTGAAATCATTCTACACTATCCTTTTATGTTGATTTTAAACGAGTCATTCTAGTATTAATTCAATCATCAGTAATTTTTAATGTCTGATCATGTGGATAGTTATTAGAAGGGTAAATTCTCAGGCTAAATATTAGAGAAGTCACGTAGATGCGAGTTATTGTATCGTGCCACCTGGGAGATCAGATAACTGAAATAATTATTTTTTATAGAGTTTATCAATTATTTATTCCGACCAGTAGCACAGTAGCATCGATGACTACCATAGAAACACCTGCATTGTTTAATAATATCTTTCTTAGATCTTGTATTACTTAGCAATAACCAGAAACGTATTTTTGTCAATCATACAATTTGATTTCTAACCACTAAAGAATATGGTCTGTGTCCAGGTAAATTTATAATACAGTTATGTGTGTGAAATAAAACCAGAACCCTGAAGGACTGTTTTGACTCAACTGCTACTCTCTGGTAAAAATCATTAAATAAAAAATATAGTGGAAATAATAGTGCGGTGGTTGTGCGTTAGCCTACCGTTTCTTAGGTCCGAAATTTGATTCCTGGGCGTGAAATATTGGTTTTACAGATAGTTCTACACTGCAATGGACTGGCACATAAATTGTATGATTGATAACCTCACTTTCCATGTAACAAAAATGATCCAGATACGCTGCGATTGAAGTGCCAATACAGAGCCCTTTGCACCACTTGGAACGGATAGAGAAATTATGATAACGTCGAAAGAGTACGGTTTTTAATGATCGAATTTTTTTTAAGGAAAAGTGAATTCGTGTTTGTAAATAAATCATTTCTAAACGATATTTTGAGTGTGCTCAAATTTTTGTAGACAAGAACTGCATTCATCCCCCTTGGAAGTTATGAATATATCACAACACTGATAAAAAACATTTTCTAGAAAGGAATATAGAAGTCTAGGCATTTACAGAGCTTATGACCTGTTATTGTCTGGTTTTGATGTTTGAACATCTATATTCCTTTCATTATTCCATCTGTTGGTCTTTGTGAAGTTAAAGAGCTGAAAATCTTTATTGATGGTGGTGAGATTCTGACCAAATTACTTTACCTACATAACAGGCAATGCCCGAGAATACTTCTCAATTTTATATCTACTTCTTGAACCAGCTGGTTTTATCAACAATATTTTGACTTTGTCCAATTTTTTGTAAACAAGATTTGGATTCAATCCCCTTGGGAGTTATTATTATCATTTTTTTTGTTTATGTGTTAAAGAATTTAGAATTTTTGTAAAAATTAAAAATTATAGTAATAAATGAATATGAGTAAACAGAATTCAGCATATTGAGCAATAAGTTTAAGTTTATATGATGAGTTGGATTCCTACCTGAACCCTGGCTTCCGTAAGCTTGGTCTTCTGCGCCAGTTCTTCCCTGGTGTAAACGTCGGGGTACTGTGTCCTGGTGAAGGCGCGCTCCAGGGCGTCCAGCTGGTCTCCACTGAACGTGGTCCTTGACCTCCGCTGTTTCCTCTTTAGCGTGATACCGGGTTCAGACTCGGTGTCTGACTCGTCACAAGATGACGTTCCTAGAAAAAAGAAGAAAAACATAACTTATTAAATAGAACGTCACTTATTGATTATAACATTCTCCGTTTTCAAGCAGATGAAGACTATCTACAATTCTGCGTGTAAAACCCGGACGAGTGTACTCCACTTTAAGGCTACTTTGAGGTAAAACTCTAAAAAAAAATTTTTTTTCTACCTCCTTGAATACTAGTTAAAGTGTTTTTCTACCATGCATGCTGTCTCGGGTTTGATTTCCCGCAGCTTCAACATGACATGAAACGTAAACCTGATTTTGCGGCTGTAATATTTTATTTAAATTTGGTGCAACCGGGAAGGAAATAATTTTTGAGAAAGGAATATGGATATCTTGGCATTTACGAGGCTTATGATCTATCATAGGCTTAAGGTTTAAGTGGCCACTTCACACTGTGTAGCATTCACCAATCTGCCAATTTTTCTAAAAAATACACGTGTAAAATACAACGTATTCGAAATTTGACCGGTCAAATTAACAAAAAACATTTTTTAAATATTATTGTCCTCGTGAACATACACTTTTCTTTGAAGGGTCCAATATTACGTAATTTAAATTTAATACATATTTCTTTGTTTTATAACAAATTTACTTATAAGAATTTCACTACAAGAGTAGGTGAATATGTATGTAGCTACCGTCATGTTGCCTAATAATTATTATATGGGTATATTAAGTGTATACCGTACAATATAATTAACCTTGAGCTGCTGGTAGCTAATCAAAACTTTAATTAACAAAAAAATCGTTCACAAAATAAAACCCTCACGATAAGACTTTTATTGAAGTGTATTTTTAATCGAACTCGTACCTATATTATTAATTTGTATGCGTTTTCTATGGTACGCGGTACACGTACGGAGAACCAACCATAAACCGACGTAAGTTCCAAGTATTTACATTAGTACGAAACCAATAAAAGTCTTTTGTATCAAAGTAGACCCGATGATAAAAACAGATATCGACCAAAGGAACATGTCAAGTATTATATGCACACCTGTGGAGCCGGCAACAAAAAACCCATTGAAAGTGATTTAATGGTGCTACCGAATATGTTTTCGATTATCTGGGGTCCGTTTGATTACTTCTAAAGAGCTCGTCTCGCGAGTTAGTTTTAAATACGAAACAAACTATTAAGACGATGCGACCATCGTCTGTCCGAAATTATCTAGTAGAAAATGGGAGTACGTTTTTTGACGATTTTCTCACAAGATTCGTACGATTCATTCATCGCATTCTCTCGTTCTCGCCTCGATATTATAACGTTCGGAAAATAGTTAATTGTGTCAACACCTCGCGATCATTTAAATTAACTCCTCGTTCCACGACAAGTGAAATGAAATTTTGAATTCGATTTTCAGTCTCATTGACAAATACGTCTATTGTGCTTGTCGAATAACAGCACACTCACCTGTAGATTCAAGCAACAAAAAATACGCTGACGCTGATGTAACTCAGCTACCGAATTCATTTTCGATTATATAGGGCTCCATTCTATTATGTGGATCTTCACAGTAGCCGAGAGCGTTGATCGGTCGACGGTCCGGTGTAATGGAAAACCAACACGACACGCAATGACAGGCCGCAGTACACTTCAAAATGTCAGAGAAAACTCTCTGCCCATCCATCAAGAGGAATATGACACAACACGAATATCCGGACATACAGTATACTGTATATTATTCTGTCGCTGGTAGCGGCTACCGGCTCCTTTTCGGAACACCTGTAGTTTCTACTAGTAGTTCTATTGTTACAGTTCGCTCTAAAGAACATTGTTACCGTCACAAAAAACATTAAGAAATGCGCAATACAATTTCAAACCTTATAACATGTTTACAATACGTGTTTGTGTTTGAGTATGTGTCCATATATCAATATTTATGAAGTAAGATAGAGTAAAATGTCGTCAAGTCTTTTTTCTTGGTAATATTATGCAGACGAGAAGAATGTGCAACTTGTAGCCGAAGCAAAAATGTTAGTTTCCGCGCGGACCTCAGATTCCACGGAGAGCTGATTCACATTACCCGGTGATTATTAGTGATGATGCCTAATACCCATATTATTAGCTACTGTTAGTAATAACAGTATAGAGGATCGTGGTTCACGATTTATACTTTATCGTAATGACGGATCGGAATAATTGCATTCGAGCGAATAACCGAAATAAAGCAGCTTCATTTACCGAATACCTCCACCTTCTCGTATTTAGTACACCGCAGCCGGCTACAATACATGGCCCGATTGAAGTTTCCTCCACTTTGATATAACATACTATTTACCTTATTTGG
Organism: Micrasema longulum; assembly: GCF_059751315.1. Classification (NCBI taxonomy): domain Eukaryota; kingdom Metazoa; phylum Arthropoda; class Insecta; order Trichoptera; family Brachycentridae; genus Micrasema; species Micrasema longulum. Next base: position 1,829,740 of record NW_028277684.1, on the reverse strand, counting down.
GTAGAAAATAAGAGTGAATGGACGATTGTGTTTTCGACACGAAAATAATGAAACAGGATGCGGCCGCCATGACAGGCACCGGCCACGGCCTTCTCCCTCCCTGACCGCTCCTCTCCTCTCCGATCCTCGCTGCTCTCTCATTCACACCTCGGGTTTTTAATTCACCGGCAATGATTCGGCAGTTTGACAACAACGGCCTGACGCCATTTTTTGTTGTTATTTTGTTTGGTGATGAGTTTCGATTACATTACAGATTTCATTAGAGCCCGTACAGCCGCAGCCGCTCAGGGCCCCGATGGCGATGCAACCAATTTCATGTTCGGAATTAGAGCCTTTCGGTGAAACCGCCAATTGCGGAAATGAAAAGATAAAAACTGTTTTATGGGGGCGTTCTTCGCATCGAGTGTCGGGGCAACGATGATAAGCAGATATGAATGGAAAATAATTTTAATTCGTATCAAACAATACAATAATATAAATATTATAGTAAAATAAGCTACCGGTACTAGAAGAATTATCGATAAAAATATGTTTACTGCCTTATGAAACACGTGAAAAGTGCTTTTGAGGTTATAGAGAAGACAACGTTTCTGGAAATATGCGCGGTTGCTTCTTCTTATTCATAACATTTTTATATGAGCTTGCACCGTTGTGTTCTTAAATTTGAAGTACATTCTATATAATATGTCTACGTAGGTTAGTATCATTTCATTATAAACAATCACAATTTTCTATGTCGAATATATTTAGCAAATTTTTAAACGAAACTATCGTTTTGTGCATATTATGCACTGCATGAAAATTTAAACTGCTTCGATTTTTCCGACAAATTCTCCGTAGGCGCGTATATTGTTAAATAATAAACTTTTTAAATAGGAGAGCGATTATTGATTTAATAAGGCACAATTTCCATTAAGTTGTATTGCACGAAGATTTATTGTAAAATTTATGCAAATGACGACAAGAAGTTACGGCTATATATTGTACCTACATGGCGAGGTGCTCAACTTGGAATGTAATGATTCTATATTATATAAAATGTTGGATGTATATAGTTTGTATATTATGGCATGCCGACATTCATAGACCACACGCCTAGTGCCGCAGGTCCCGCGTTCTTAGGGATGTAACATCACTGACCGAAACGCCGATTTAACAATAAATTGAATTTTAAACCACCAATATGGATTTGAGAAAAAAAAATCTAATCATGATGTTTTTTATTCTGATTTTATTATCGGTAGATACTATATACATAATAAATATTATTTGATTATACACATTTAAGAAAAATGGCATTGGTAATATGAAATATTTATTTTATTTATTTATTTATTCACACTCTGTATCAAAATACAATTCCATGTTCACTTTGCCCAGCTAACAAGGGTACATACCCCGTTCCAAGCTAGGCAATTACATTTTAATATATTATAAAAGTTAACAAATTTATATAGAGCACAGACAAACAAAATATAAACTTATTCGGATACACATTTTGATTCATATACATACAGACATACACATATATATAAGACATACACATAATATAAATATACACATGTACATACACACACACGTATATACACCCATGCGCATACACATACATACATTCATAAAAACATAGACAATTTATTTATGCGAAACTTCATGGTTGTCATCTATAAATATATATTTTTTAAATTATTCCTTACTTTTTATATTTTATTTTTGACATCCAGTAAGATTCTCCAATCCGTGGCATGCATCAACTTTTCTGACTCCCTACGACTAATGTCATGAAAGAGCGAGGTCAACACCTTCGGTAACTTGACAACACTCCCGTCTTTCCACGATTCTGGCAAAAGGTTATGGACCTTTTTGCCTACGTTATAGTGTTGTCTCGATGCCAGAACAGTGTTGACCCCTTCACTTAGTATCAGATCCCTATTTGAGTATCTTGTATTATGGTTGTGGTTGACGCTTGGGTAAATGTCTCTATTTATGTGTGTAACCACTACCGTTCTCAATATATACTGTTGAATAATATTCAGTACTCTGAATTCTTTAAAGAGCAAGTCATTTGGATAGCGAAACGTTTTTTTTAAAATGACTCGGATTAAATATTTCTGTGCAATTGCTACAGGTAATTATGAACATATAATTATATATATATATATATATATAAATATATATATACATATAACATATAATTACAAATAATTATGACATTTTCAAAGTAAGACAAGACTCTTAATAAATACTTTATACTAATGATACCTTCGTTCACATCATCGTACAATGTGACAAATAACTAAAAATCTAACATCAGCTAATACAATTGAACAATTTGGTGGAATAAACGATGCAAAAAATATTTTTCATAAACAATGAGAATAACGCACATAATATCTCTAAAGATACGTGTACTATTTTACGATTCGAAAATAAATAAAATATTCTACCAGAATATCAATATCTTATACGTATTTCAAATAAAATATTTTGTCATTTAAAAAAAACAATTCTGTAATATATTTATGTATCTAAAACTATATCCATAACGAAAAGCAACAGATAACTTTAAAAATAAAAATAAAAAACATCGCCGGTAAAATTATCGTTTTCATATATTATTCGAGATTTGTTAAAATCTAACAAGTTCGATTTGATATTTATGAATGATGTAGGAATCGATATTTTGAAATCGTCGATCGTCGATATGCCGTGTGCATTCCTAGGCGTACCGCGTACCGCGCACCATCGCGCACCGGCATCGCCCATCGCATCATCAAACGTAGTGCTTCGCACTTTTATCTCGAGTGTTCCGCGTTCGTGAATTAATCCAGAATCCTCGAATCTCTAGCGTCAGCAGGTTCGCATGGTTTTTGGCAAGTATTGCCATGATTTCTCCATTCCGAATCCATCTTGGCGTTGACGACCGCGGTTCGATCAATCATTTTGCAATCTCTTTGTGACAAAACAATGGATTGTAATCATTCTTCGGTTGCGTACTTTGTTGTAATTTCATAATGTGATATCGGCGTTCCTAAGATGTCCGCCATTGCATTCAGCACGTCCTATTTTGCTCTAGATGTAACTAAATGCGACTTAAGTGCCTTTGGAAAACTTAAACACCATAAACTAAAAATGATGTTTTACGTTATTATTATTAACAAATTACGTTTTTTATTATTTCCTACATTATATAATTTAAGTATCTACAACAGGTCGATGGGGGGGGGGTGTTAATTTTGATAGATTTTCCCAAAAGGATGCGAAAATTTTAAAGTTCATGATAAATCTTTAGCTTGATTAAAGACAATCGTATTCACCGGACATAGCTCCTTCCGATTACCACTTATTTTGATCGATGAGTCGTTGCCTGGCTGAGTAGCATTTATATTCTTATGAAGATGCCAAAAAATAGCTCGATTTGCTGATAACCATAAAAAAGAGTCATCATTTCGAGATGGTATTCGTATGCTGCCAGAAAGACGGAAGAAAGCAATCGCTAGCGATGGAGAATACTTTCAATCTGAAAATATTCAGTTTAATTTTTTTTTGTAAATTTTAAAATAACATTAGAAAATTTGTATTATTAATTCGTTCTTCATGTGAAAAAACATTTTTTTTTTTAATTTTTGCAATTTATTTATTTCTCGCGATACCCTCTTGAGTAGGTTGCAACGGCTTGAATGGCTATCCACATTCCTGGTATATCACGATATGGTGCAGACCGGTGAGTGATGACCGGAGAGGCCGGCAGTGCTGGGTGGTGACCGCGGTCCGGATGAAGGGAACACCTAATTTCCTCGCCCTGTCATCATTGCGATGAAGGCAGCCGCGGCCGATGGGAAACAATAACCGTATGCAAAATGCTCTTTGACTTCTGCAACACACACCGAGGTGATTACTGCTGAAATTACATAACTGCGTTACCAATACAGCTGTGGGTGTGGAGATGTTTATCGGTAAACTTTATGGAGAAATATTTGGAAGAAATATGATAATGGAACTATTGGATATTCCATGTAATTACGCGTATGTGAAACTTAGCATAAACTTTTACGCGTGTTTTTAAAATCCTTAATTGCTTATGATTATTTTTATTTGTAGATCATCGTCATAATCAACATTCATCTTTCTGCTCTCATTGGTGCATAAGGCACTGAAATTATCATTAAAATGCATCGTGTTTCGATCATCTGCTATGTGATGGTAAAAAAGCCATATATTTTTGCAGATCGAATTAATAAAATATTAATCACGTTTAGAAAGGAACCAAACAATCAAATGTATATAGGAGGAATAATCGAGTTGTCTTTTAATTCTAAGATTAATATTTTTTTGTTAGATAACCGAATGCATCTATTTTTTCGTTGTAAAAGATACTTTTCAATTATTTATACAACAAAAAATTATGGCTAAAAATTTGAATATTTTCGATCGTTTTGTTATTCGTGTTAAATTTAAGAAACAATGAGCTAAAGCTATTCATTTCAACACCATCGTCTCCCTTTCCGCATCCAGTGGTGCTTAGTTCAATATCTGTTACATGAAGGTAAGGTGATCAGTTATTGTAGTTCAAACGACCTTTAAAAATCAATATTTTACGTCCACCCTTCAAAGAATCGAACCTAGGACTTCAATAATGGTATGCGAAAGCGTCAACCACATCTCAACGAGGCAGACTTATTTCCTTGTTCAGGATTTTCCTAAGAACAGCCATGGAGTCAAAAACACCTGTTTAAAGTTCTAGTTCTATTTCACATACAGACCTGTATTCTTAATTCATGCAATTCAATACATAGAAAAGCATGTTGCTCATTATTGTTTTTAAAATAGGTTTATTCAAATGATTAACTTTTTTCGACATTAATTATTATTAACAAAAACTAAAAGTTTTCAAACACGTTTTGCATAATTTTCAGTTTGACATCTCTGGGTTACTTGACGTAAGAGAATATGTGTAAGGTTTAAAAGCAGGTTATTATGATAAAAATAATAATATAATGAGGCAGATACACGATGCAAAATGTTTAAGCCTGGCAGATTGTAATCGATACTCGTATTTCCAAGATCGGTCAGATACGAGGTTCTGCTGTGTTAACGCGGAAATTTTACATTGTGTTATTTCCACGTTCATTTCTGCCACACGTGCACGGTGTGGTGAGCTGGTAAGCTGGTAAGCGAGGGACGAGTGGGTGAGTGAGTAGTGAAGGGTAGTAAGGGTACGTCTGAACACGCCAAACGGGACAAAAAGAAATCCATAGTAACTCGTGAGAAAGAAATAAAAAAATATGCACAGAACTCTACTCTGATTCGCCTGGCGCGTAATTATAATGTATTTTTCAATAACATAGATATATAACTCACCTTTAAAACAAGAATTAAAAAACTATTATATGAAAAAAAATATGTTTCTTTGTAAAAAAATGTTTTTACATTTTTAATTTAAGTTGTTTCTATTCACTCATATCAAACTAACACTTACCCTGTCCATAAACCCACCCTCACACCCATATACACTCACACTCATATTCACATTTCTACCAAAACCACACTCCACTTACTAACCCACGCATCCCCACACACAAAAACTAACTTAACAGGATTTTTATAATTGTATTTAGGTGGAAAACTGATTTCGCATTTTTATGTTTTTTTTAAAATGATGTTGTATAATTCTTTTGTTGTTTTTCTGAATAAATTTTCGAAAAATAAACTACGTCCTTGAAACAAAACTACTAGTAAAAAGATGTGGAAAGAATTACTTTTATTAAAGGTAAATGTTTGTCGCATGAGTCAAAATTAGCAGCTCTCAATAAAGTTCTGTTGCCGACCCTTATGTATAGGAGCGAAGTTTGGAATTAGAAAAACAATATCCATGTGGTAAAACTTTTCACGCTTGGTTCATAAATGTCGAGATCCGTGCATTATATTTATTTATTGATATTTTACTCTTACAAACTATAAACAATAATAAAAATAATGTGACCTCACTGGGTTTACCCGTGCCGAGGACACTTAACAATATACTTTTTTGAAACGTTTTTACATTTGAGAATAAACAAAGAAGACTAACTTAATAAACAGAGATAATATACAAAATATTTAGATTGTTTTAAAAACTAGGTATATATGTTTATCTATATTATTTATATTACAAAACGTACAATGAAAATAACAATATAAAGCTGAGACATGCATTATCGACAAAATCAAGAAAGAAGTGATGCGTTGGTTTGGCCACGTAGAGCGAATGCAAAAAACGAGGAAGACCAAGAAAAACCTGGGATGACCAAAATTGCAAACACTTAAAGAGGGATACTCGGACCGTACTAAACTATTAAAAACAGAAAGCACCAGACCGATCGTGAGCAATTGCATTTGTTCCTGGTTATTTTTCAGTACAATAGTCGAGTTCGAGTAAGTGTGAGGAAAAGGCATTCATTCACTTATTCGTAGAATGTAGAATGTAAATACGGCGATCTTGAAATGTGATTTTACACGGCGACATATAACGCCTTATAATTATCCAATCGATAATAATATCCTCACGAGATATGGATTCCGATGAAAATAATCGTATATAGTTGAAAAAAAATACATTAAGTACCTCGAACTGCACGATTATTTTTGCTTCCTCTACTAATACGCCATGCCCGCTAAATGAGTAAATATAGTAGTGACCGACCGAACTTTCGATTTCGGCCAGTTTCAGACAAAAAATAGAATTTCGGTCAAAAATTGCCCGAAGCCTGCGGTCGGGATGTATCGGATTGTTGACCATTAAAATAATACGTTATTGTATTGCTATTGTCTAACATAAAAAAAAACTGAACTGATTTTACGATTTGTTGACTTTAGTTATTAGTTCTTAATATTTATATTTTTGTAATTCCTTTATGGTTAATTACGTAAAGTTCTTATATGTATCATATGACAACGAACCAAAAAGCGATAAAAATGAACAAATTTACTCATTAAATTTTTGCCTTTTATTTCAATGTGTAATTTTTTTGACACTTATTTTAACAAACTCGGAAGGTTAAACAATAAAAACGGCTGTTTTTGTGCGTTTCTAAGTAATTTTTACTATATTTGAATAAGTTCAGGTTTCGTTTGAAAATCTTGTTTCGGTCGGTAACTAAAATATATATGTGTAACATTTAATTTAAGGGGCCATACGTGCAACAGTAGTGAACCACAAAATCATTATTCCTTCTCGGGAAAAATAATTTTAATAAATATTACAAAAACATAACATCATATCCCTAACTCTAAGAGGCCAGAGCCCTGTGTTGAGCTGGGGTTGTACATAATGGAAAGTGGAAGCATTCATTCCAAAATAAAATAATAAAAAAATCCAAACTAATGAATCATAATGAAACCTACTCGATACTAACTTCCATTGTGTATTTATCGATTTTTGTAATAAAATATTTATAAACATATATATTTTTTAATGTTTTTAGAATTATAAATATTACAAAAACAAACTGTAATATTAACTATTGTAAAACAAACTTCACTAAATAGAGCATCCTGCTGCATTAGAGATGTAGAAATATTAGGTATGAAATGTATAAATATCGTATTTATGAATATGTACCTATATAAAAATATATAATTGTACCACTTTTTGAATTTAATATATTTTTTAAAATTTTGGAACTCACATTATGGTGATATACGAGTATTTTATTTGTGGGATATTATTCCTTGTGGGCGCAAAGATCTGATGACTGATGGATGATGTCCTGATGAGAATTGTGCGGTGGTAGTGTAGTGTGTAGCGTAGGCCGACCGAGTGCGGAGTACCGGGGCCGGGCCGCACTGGCGCGGCGCGCTGGCCGCGGGCGCGCGGCGGGATAATAACACCTTTCTGGACTAATTTCATTTTTATACCCATCAATTTCATGCAAAGCCGTGCGCGCCCTTTGATCGGCCGGCCGGTCATGATATATTGAGACGCGAGACGCGAGCAGCCGAGGACCAGCGACCGGCGACTCGCGACTTGCGACCCCATACCGGAAGACAGCGGACGGAATTCGGATCGATGGCTGACATTCTCGTCGAAGACCGGCAAGATGTAAAATCCCCGTTATTAGGTTAAATTTTTAAATAACAATAAAACGAAAACGACGCGTGGCTCTCTGATCTAACTGATGCAATCGTGAAACTATTGGCAAATATCGCATAACGTCAAAGCGGAGAAAACCCACGGTGATACTCCGGTTAATTTTTGTCAAAGTAACGTGACAAGAGATGATTGTACGTCCGCGGGAACTCTTGTATTGAAAGTTAATTAAAATGAATGTTCCGCTCTAATACACGGCTCACTTGACTTCCGCTATTACAACTGGACAACATCAATTAACATTCGATAGACTTGCGAACGAAATGACGATGTTTTGGTCGAATAATTGTAAATTTACCCGATGAAAGTGAATAATAATTATGCAACTATGCAGAAAATAAAATTTTACAAGCCCGCGAAATTCACACAGTGACACGATGCGCTTGGACAAATTGCTATTTTAGAGAGGAATGAACCTTTCCGGATCCAAAAAGGTTCTACAATTAAACCAAATTAAGCGTAGTATTTATCTAATCAGTAGTCTAAATATATTTGTTTTGATACTTTTTTACATAAAAATGAAAAAATACGCTTTTCACTTTGATATGATTACTCGCCTCACTAACCTCACTTATTATACGTAGTCTAATATAATATTTACAACACAATATACTTATTTTAACATTATTTATCACTATTGTACACGTACTGTTCTAATTTATAATATTTAAACTGTTCTTTTATATACCTACCCACTTATATCAACTTATGTATATTCTGTATATTCACTACTTACAATATATCTAACCTACTATTTAAAAAAATATTATCCTATGCTCTTTACATGTAATTTGAAATATACATATTTACACTTCTCTCTTTTTTTATGTTTTTAGGCATTTCTTCAGGCAACTTTATTGCCTTGCACATATGGTAGATCTGGGACATTGCTTATGATTTCTTTTACAATCTTATATTTTTAAATTCTCTTGTTATATAGTTATGAAATAAATCATTATTCTAACTTCTAACGTGTAATTTGACGTTCATCACATAAAAAATTCACCAATTAAATGTGCGAAAATGAGATAAATGTTGCATTATGTTATTCATATTTACCTACGGAGATTGAGTCTAGCAGTACAAGCAAAAACATAAACAATGTTGTACAGTGGAAGCCGGATAGTATAGACTCGAGTATATCAGCAATCGAAACAAGTTTCCTTTCAATAAATAATACAAATTATAAAAAACTCACCCAGAATGCCATCGATGCTGTGATTTCTTCTCGGGTCAGATTCATCTCTCCTTCCCCCGCGGATAAGGCGGGAAATGGAGCTAACAGAAGGAGCTGAGTGTTTATCGCAGACTCCGTCCTTTATAAGACGGTCCCTGATCTCCCAAGAAAAGATTCCCGGATTCTGTCTTTTAAGATCTTCTATTCTGTTCTCAACTTCAGGAGTTGCAACTCGAGGTTTGGATCCGCCTATCACACCAGGCCGTATTGATCCAGTCTCCTGTAAATGAGAAACTATTTATACAAAAAATGCATTTCTACAATCTCATGATGTGGATTTAATAAACGCAGTATTCTGAAAAGTTGTGAAGGTACTTTTAAATCTTGGACCTCAATTCAGAGTCGGTGTTTGGTTTAGTCGGCTCATTAGACAAATGTATTGAAGAAACTGACCTGGTAACGGTTGAGGATTTTTGACACGCAGCCGTGGGATACGCGCAGCTGGCGCGATATGACGCAGGGCCTGACTCCTGCGGCAGCCATCTCCACTATCTTTAGCCGGATGTGGTTGGGAAGAGGACGGCCGTTGATGAACACTCCTCCCAGTTGGTTGACGCGGCCTTGTCCTGTCGAAGAAGAAAAATCTTTTTCTAATAAGGTAGAAGTCTTTTTGACTGGTTTATCAATGCACATGCATAAAAAAACACATTTAATCAAATTGTTAGAAATAATATAATATCTGCCACAATGTTCTTAGTATGAATTTTTTCTAAAGGTTACAATTATTTGTTGCACCACAACAGGCCAGGAGGCCCAATTATAGTGGTGAATTACAGCACAGTTCACCCAGGCTTGAGAAAAATCACATTTAATTTTTGCGTTCTCACCGGGAATCGAACCCGGAACCTTCCGTGAGTGTGTCAAATATCTTGATCACTTCACCACGGAGGCCACCTTATGAATTTACAAAATTGATTTATTTTAAATTTTATAAAATTCAAAATTTATGTGCGGTTTTTTATCAATTATTTTTATAGCTTAATAAACATGAGAGTATTCATAAATGGATCGATTCATAAGGACCATTACCTATACATCTTAACTCGCAAATGTATTTACAAAAGCTTTTATGAATACCTTTCCCAATAAAGTTAATATCTTTATTCAAAGAGGAATCATGTTCGAGCACTAAAGTAAAGGTACACAAAGATTACATTGTGCGTACATGGAGATTCCTAACAAATAGTGTAAACGTAAATCGAGCGAACAATAATAAACGATCCTAAAATTAGATTGTGATGAGCCCCTAGAATGGGGAAGAAGAATAATATGAATCGTATTGTTGATACTAAGTTGCCGATATCGGTTTTCAGTAGCTATGGGAGCCCATAGTCCGCAGTTCACCTTAGATATTACCGCCACCGCCCGCCACGGCCGCACATAGGTCTTTTTTTCAGTAAAACGTAGCATTAATTCAAAGCTTGATAGAAATTAATTTTAATCCGCTGAAGACTGCAACCTATAATAGGAAAGTACGAAGAATTACAACATCAACCGTCCATGCGCTCAGTAGCTGCAAGACTTGTTGTAATCTAACTTCTATTTTTATAAATTTGCTTTTTATTTCGTTTTTTAAAATATCACTTAAACTCTAAACTTCATTGTCAAATAAAATGTTTAAAAATAAAAATGTAAATAGTGGCTAGATTTCTTACTGTCCATGCGCTCTGAGCTGCAAGACGTGCTGTTATCTAGCTCCTATATATCATAATTGTAATATATCATAATTGGAGACGAGGAACTACAATCCCAACCGTCGTGCTGGGATATTTATTTATTGTACAGCGCCCTTGAAGTGATCTTCACAAAAATGGCGCTATATAAATTATCCAAACATTATTATTATTATTATCAGACATAAACATTCCACACTGTTAAACTCGATTAAAAAGGCCGATAACTTCTTCTTCTTCTTCTTCAGCCTTATTGTCTCCACAACTAGATAAAAGTCTTTTTGAAACGTCTCCTTCCTTCATATCACTCGCTTTCATCATCCACGTTTTACCGGCAATAGAGGCAATGTCGTCGACCCATCTTTTCTGTGGCCTTCCAACACTTCTCTTGTTTGCCCATGGTCTCCGCATTATTATTCTGGGTGTCCATCTGCCATCATTTTGTCTCGCCAAGTGTCTTGCCCACTGCCATTTCAATTTCGCTGCACGATCCATGATATCCACGACTCCAGTTCGGCGCCTTATTTCTTCATTTCTTATTCTGTCTCTCAGACATACACCAAGCATCTGTCTTTCCATGGATTGTTGCGTGCATTTTAATTTCTGACTACTTTTTTGTGTTATATACATGGTTTCTAGTCCGTATGTTGTCACCGGCAATATGCGCGATTCATGTACTTGTCTTTTCAAGCATATGGAGATTTGTTTATTTAAAAAAAAATGGGCAATAAGAGTAGAGTTAAATTTAATGAATATTGCGGTTAATTAAAAAAAATATAAACAGTTAAATTTGGTTAACATCGCTGTTCATGGAATTAAAATTTTTATGAAGTGAATTCGATTTTTTGTCAATAAAAATGTTCAATATAAGCGAAACCGATAGGAAGACCCTCGGTCTGTATTGTGATGGAAGTTTATTGTATTTTTATACATAAAAATTTCTTCCTAACGATAGGTTGACACTTAAATCCACTTACTTTTTTTTAACCAATAAGCGGTTTCGTCACTCTAGCCACATTTTCAGAACAGTATTAATTTTTAAGAAATTTAAACTGTAACAATATGTAGGCTGTGAAATTTAAGTGTGTGTGGGACGAGGCATTTTGTTTAAGTGTTTAAAGGCCATTATCTGAAAGTATTTTTTCAACGTTCATTCTATTATGTTTAATCAATTTTAAATTATCAAAATGCAATAACTAAATAGCAAAAAAACCTCCATGTACCAGAGTTTGTTTAACTTCTGTATACTGCAGTTACATAATTAAAAATATATATAAAAAACCTTGTGCTACGTATAAAAATGCACAACATAGTAATAGTTTGTTGGGTAAGGATGTGAGTGTTGGAAAGACGTCAATTTAGCTATCGTTATTTTTAACTGTCAAAACATATTGATAAACGTTAGAAGATTTTAATTAAATACAATATTTCTTAAAATAATCAAACTAAAGCTCTAAAGCATGCATATATTTTACTGTGAACTCGCTTTTTAATTTTTAATCACAATAAACAACACAAGCTGGTTACTTACTTTTACTAAAACTTATCTTAATTTATCAACAACTACCCCTTTCCCGCGGCTTTGCTCTCGTGACATTGGGGAGAAATTACTTAGGTAATAATAAACAAAAATTGACGTTTGTTTGTCAATTAGACTTTTCCCGATGGAATGATATATTTTATCAGGATTAAAAGTAGCTTGGTCTTCCAATTATCGCTATGAATAAAATACGATGATCTGTTAGTCTATGGTTACGTAGTATCGTTATTTCGATGATAGGCAAACGCGCTGACCATAACACCACTAGGCCGAAATATTGTATACTTTTTTCATTGTAATTTTTTTGTATTTGAGATGAAAAATAAGTATCATATTTTACTTCTCACCTCTCCGGCTATCCATATGCAAAAACATATCTCAATCAGTCGCTCCGTTGAGACGTGAATGAAACACAAACAAATACTCTTTCAGATTTATAATATTAGTATGAATTATAATAAATACTAGTTACTTATGTGAAGTATTACTTTGTACGTATTGATTTCGGTTATAAATTTATTCAGAAAACGCAGTGTGCGCTGGAATACATAAAGCCATAAAGTCTCGTATTCAGACTGGTAAAGCAAGCAGAAACATATGAAAAGGGCATCACTCTACCTACACATAATGGTTTATGATTGCCACAAAAGGACGATAATGGGTCATTCTTTGCCACTCAATAATAACCAGGTTTTTATTATAAAACCATTATTGATACCCGAGTATTTATTTCCAAATCAAACACACAGAGGTTTACATTTCTAAACTCCGTCATTATATGGACAACGGCTCTGTATAGGATCTTCCACCCTATTGAGTACATATAATCCCATTCGACTTGTTGGTATGAAAGTTTATTGTATTATACTAAAAAAACGTTAAAGATTTATTCAATCGATAAAATACCGCCCATTGAAATAAATAATTTAAATTTGTAATAATAAAATAAATTTTATTGTTTTATAAAACAGGCTCGCCGATTATTTTTTTATATTTATTTGCTTTTAATATAAATACAGTATTTTTATTACTTTAGCTTGCAAAATTGCCCGTTCTGTAATGATCAATGTTGCGGCGATTATAATTATTAAATAGTTTTTATTTTAAAAATGTACATTGGAAAAAACAACTGACTTCAATAATCATTGTTAATATAAAATGAGTCTCAGCGCTGAATTTCTTCTGTTTTACTGGATATTTCTAGAAAAATTAACATTAAATATTTTATTATTTCTTTCCTCCGAGTACGCTACATTATGTAAACAGCTTATTTGTAGTTTTTCCAAAAAGTTAGTTTTCCAATCGGTATATCATAATCACAACTTATATAATAGTCAATAATTCAAAAAATATATTTGGTGTTTATACATTTTGTCCGATTTTTCCGAATTGTTAAAATTCACGTTACATGTATTATGATTATATTAATACAAGTCTTTACAATGGGTTGTAAAGTAGACGATAGTGAACATCTTCGACACCTCATTCTTGTTCGCGTTAAATCGAGGAAATAACGAAAAAAACAAATAAGGAGAATGAAAAAAATACGGAGAATATATTATTGAATAATATGCTGTAACATAATGTAAAATCAAATTTTGGTGCTCATTTTTAAATTATAAAAAAAGGAATTAAGTCATGTTAACACCCAATAGTAAGTATGCAGGTAATTTAGTTCAAATATAGAACTGATCATCGTTATTTTACGTGTACTGATCTATATACGCTGCAATTGATGTATCAATACAGTAGTGCCCTGTGGACCATTAAGTGCAGATAAAAGTAAGAAGAAGCTGTACTATTGTTAATTGTATCGCGAGATTTCAATGCTCCTTTTCAGAGCTGTGTACTATTTTCGATGGCGGTTTTCATTGACAATATATTTTCAGTGGCGCTACCTGTTAAAACCCCACTCTAGATCACTGAACATACGAGTATCGTTCAGAAATTATGTTAGTGATCAGGACAGATCACAAGCGTGCGTGTGGGCGAGCATCCTTGCGGAACACCGCACATCGCGCGCCTTGCTCATCACATTTGTACCTAACGAGGTTACTTGCGCGGAAGAATTTGCACAAACAACCGAATAATGGCGGAGACTCGGGATCATGCTGGCGGGCCCTTTAACATTTCGAACAATACCTATTTTGAATTCAGTAATATACAATATATTGTTGTAGTCAAAAGATAGATCTCTTCATGTACTCAATAAATATCTAACCAATTTATCTTTAGTTCAATAAAAAGTTCGTCTTCGGGTTTCGATCCTCGGGATTTAAAAAAAAGTATGTACATAGGTACCTACGTATTTTACATAAAACACTTTTAGTTACGAAGGAAATATAGTATGAAGAAAATTATGCTTGAAAATATATATTAGATAATATGCAAGTTATTGGATTTTGGATGCGTAAATCAAAGTCAAATTCTGTAATGAATTCTTAGAATTCATAAAATAAAAAATACTTATGTTTAATAAATTGATATTCCTTATATTTAAAGAAATGCTACGCATTATTTTATTACTGAATTCACAATTTTAAAGGCAATTAATTATTCTAAATAGACTTATGTAAAAATCATCGTGAATTCCATATTCTGGTTTATCTGTCATGTTTAGAATCCAATACATTTTTTTTTCTTTAAAGATAAATACTTGAGTTCTTATTATTTACACAAATATTAAAATTTTCTGACCATTTCCTTAAAGTCGTAAATAACTTGTGCTGGAAAAATGAAAATTGAGTTGTGGTAGAGTGGGATTTGAAACTTGGACCTTTAGCCCGTGAGTCCACAATACTACCACGGGACCACGACCCGGTTCAAATTTATCAATATATTCTTAAATTTGTTGATTAGGTATGTGAAAATAAGAAGATTTAATAGTTATTTTGCCCAGAAAACATATTCAAGGAAATTATATTTCATTAGAGGAGTCTATAATCGTGATTATAGACTTGATATCGGATGGACATGTACAAAGATTGCTGAATGCACGAGTACCTAAGAGAATCATGAATGAACAATCTAGACATCCAGGGGGTAGAAGAATGATCGGAAGCCCTAGCTGAGGTAGGAGGACGACGTAAAGGAAGATGCAGCAAGTTGCGAATTGGAGAAAGGCGAAGATGGGCGAAGTTGGAGGAAAAAGTTGAATTTGGGCAAGAGAGCCATCGAAGAAGAAGAAGGAGAAGAAGAAAATCGTAATACGGTAAATAAGGTTAAGTAGGCTGATTTTACAAAAAAGATTTGGTAAATTGCTTACGTATTGTATTATTTATGCACCGAGTGTGTATACAGGCGCACCAAACAAACAAAACCATGCAAGTTCATTACTGTATTGTGTGTTTTTATGAACCGGTGGTGAAGGCAATTTAAGGTGTCGGTTGGTAGAACTCTTCCTAGTTGTGAATGTGTGGTTAGGTTAACCTCTCGCCAATAGTGATCATTACGCGGAAATATTACGGGTGTTTGAGGTTTCCTCGGGTTAATGAGCCGCTTTAAAAAGCATTAATTTTACTAGAAGCGTCACGGAAATGCACGGATTAATCCACAGGAAACAAATGAAGAAAATTTCAGTGCCAACATTATTACTGAAGATTGTTTGGCTATTTACGACACTTAAAGGTGGTACCCACATTTACATACGCGTTGATGGTGCATACATTATTATATTATTTCAATTCAAAACCTTGGTAAATATGTATTAGAGTTACGTAAAATTCAAGATCAATTTTTTTATTTTTAAATCGTTAACTCTAGATATTATGTATGAGACCAGTCTGACGATGTCGATCACGACGAAACTGGTGAAATTTACAAATTCAAGTGGAATTGAATTAAATGCGTATTTTCACTATTATAATTAAAATGTAGTTCCAGTACGAAATATATGTAGAATAACTCAATTAACTAGATAATATAAGAGATATGGAATTAATCAAAAAATATATTTTTAATAAACTAAAACTACTACAACCAAAACCAAAAATTGCGATAACTCAATGTTTATTCAATGCAATATTTTTTTTAATAATATTGAAAATTTATTGAATGAAGCAAATTAATTCATTTTCATCCGTTTCAAAAAATGCAATCTAAGCACTTTTTTCCAGTTTTCGTTAAGTTGTGAGATGACTTTAAACTTTAAATTTTTTAAACATGAAATGTCTCAATAAATAAAAACATCTACAGCACGTTTTAGTAATTCAATAACTCAAACACGTACATAACTTAACGTGCAATGAATTGCTTTCTAGACTCATACACCACCTTACGCATTGCATTATTACAAGTACCTACAGTAAAATAATTATAATAATAACAGAGTACATGTCACCTTAGAATGAGTCACAGATGATTCTAAAAGAAGAATAGAAATTGTAGAATAATCGTAAACCAACAAGGCTCAGTACTGGCGCTAACAAAGCCACTTGAAGAAAAATCACGCCCAGAAAAAATGGCGAGTAATCTCAATTTATTATTGCCAGAAAACAATACGCGAAGTTTTCCGCTTCGTGCAATGTAAAATAGCGCTCGCCCGATAAACGTGTCCGCGTTTCAAGTAACACGTTTGAGATAAGAAAAAGGTCGTTAAAATTTATGAAAACTTTTTATTTGTTTTCCGTTTAAAGCATTCGGTATTTTGCAAAACTAGAAAACTAGGTTATCATTCCGTGCCCGGGAGGATAAAGAATATATTTCTGTGTTTAAAAAAGAAACAGAATCCTTGGCGAGCGTTTTTGCCTCGATGGCAAAAATCAGGTAGAAATCCTGAAAATGGAAATCGAGTATATATCGGTTTTAAATGTGGTTCTACGCAGCGATGTAAGTGTTCCTGGAATCATAAGACTGGTCACATTGGCTTTCATTTAACAAAAGTGATCTAGATACGCTGCAATTGGAGTTCCGATGCAGTGCTCTATGCACCGCTAGGTGCATATAGGGAAATGATGAGAGTATTAGTAACAGAAGTAGGATAATCTAAGCGAAGAATTTTAATTCCGAAGAGGAAAAAATTCAAATAAAAATAATTTAATTACTCACGTATTTATTTTCGGTAAAATCAATTAAATAGGTGATATGCGTCTACGGGGTTTAGGACACGACTGAACTATTAACTAAATTAAATATTCAAATAACAATTCCCCACTAAAAATGATAATCCAATGACTACAGATTCTCTAAAAATTAATAATGGGCTTATTAATAAGCTAACATGATCGGCTAACATGATTTTTTTTGTAATGTTAGCCGATCTATTGATGATACTCTGGTGTTTTTTAAGACTTGACAAAGGAACAGTAGTGCTCTGAAATGGAAATTAAATTTATTTATCTTATTTTACACGAAATAAAAATATACTTGTTCTATTTAACGTGGAAAAAAATAAAGTTATTGCTTAAATTATTGTATATTTTTTTAATGAAGTTCTCTGGAGCCGATCTGTCTGCCTGGGCGCTCGAGCCTGCCATGCCCTGCCAACAGCTCACCATACACATATACATAATAACATAATGTATGTATGTGGAGTATAATGAATGTTGTAACATAATGCCCTATGTCCCATATCGGTCGGTCGGTCATGCCCACCCATATGTTACATTTTCAGAAGATTTCCGCAACTGGAGATTATTTCGCTCGAGCGAATACCCCGACGATTAAGGTCATATTTCTCTACGTGTTATTATTCATGCCTTAAGTTTGAGACCGCAGTACCGAAAAGCGAACGAAGCTGTTGAATCAAAAAAACTACAAAAGAAGGAAAAATGACGTGATAATTGTACTAAAAAATAAAGTAACAATATTAATACGATAAAACTCTATTTTATCAAAAATGTCTACGTCATTTAAAACAATTGAACTTGCAAAAGGCTGAAAAGCGTTGCGTTGCGTTGGTACAATTTTTTGCTTAACGTGCGTGGATTCCCCGGGCCCCGATTACAATGGGAAGTTAACATTTATCTTCAATTTTAACTACACAGTAAAACTAAGTTTTCTGTATGAAAAGCAGAATGTGCATACATTTTTTTTTTCTAAACATGTTCATCATCATCATTCCCTTTCCGCGCCTAAAGGTGCGTAGGGCACTGCACTGGTACAGCAATCGCAGCGAATCTAGATCATTTTTGTTACATGAAGGTAAGATGATCAGTCTTACGCTTCAGGTACCAGTTCAGAGACTATGAAATGTTCTAGTGTGAAAACACCCCTATATATAAATATTTCATATCAACCATGTCAGGAATCGAACTCGAGGCCACTTGCATGGCAGGCAAACAAGCTGACCATTAGACTACGAGGCCGACTAAGATACCTTAAATTTTCATGCAAAAATACTCATTTTTGTTCATAAATATCGGTTTTTCTTTATTCTATATTCTATATTTCTATATTCTTCGAAGATAACTCTGTTAACTTCCCATTGTAATCGGGGCCCTGGTTACTAATTTCTGCCAAAATCACGATAATTAGCAAAAATAAAAAAATTAGTTTATAAATAGATCATCTAAAATGACATGATTTATTACATTCCTACATTTCAAAACAGCCTTTTTGTATGTACACTGCCTTAAAAATGAAAAAAAAAAATTTCCAAGAAAAATTTGGTTTCTACCCAAATATTTCAATTTTGGTGGCCATTTTCAACGAGTTGTAACTAACTAACTATTGGGAAATGGGAACCAAATTTAGACCTTTGATCAGTGAGTTCACGACCATGGTACCACAACCAGATTTACGCATTATCGTTAACTATGTATACATCCTAAGTCATTCAATACAAATCTTTAAAAAAAACTAGATTTCGACCGATCAAAGTAGACTAAATAAGGTGAAACCTTATAGGTATAATAAATCATGAATAAGTAATTCCTTATGGATAAATAATTAAACTTTGGCCACAAAGCCCCAGTAGGGAGAAAAATAATTGAGACCTTTGTATGGGAGACCGGATACAGGTCACCCACTGAATGGGAAGTATAGATTGTAAATTGTATTCTTTACCTAATTTCACAGCGGTGATAAATTATCTTTTCTGAGAACATTGGGGTGCTAACTATGAAAAAACCCTTCATTTTTTCTTAACTATAAAAACTCGATGTTTGAATAATTTAATTGGCTGCATCACATTTTTTATGGACATTTAATCGGCACAGGAAATGTTTCTTCATAATGAGAGTATTTATAGTTACTTTCATTATAAAGAAATACTATTATTTTTACTTTCTTGCTTTTTATGGACATGGCACTTCGTAAAAGGTGGAACTAGTGCAAACAAAAAAAAAAAAAAAAAAGTGAAATATTTTAAAAATTAAATTGAATTTTTATATCTATTACATCATACATGCAATTAAATAATGTTCATATAATTATCACGTTCAAGAAAACATTAATATATACCATTTTCGGATTTCAATATACTTCATCATTGAAAATCGTCACTGAGAAAGTGCCACATGTCACACGATTGGCCTCCGTGATGTAGTGGTCAAGACGCTTGACTTACACACAGAAGGTTCCGAGTTCGTTCCGGGTTCGATTCCCGGTGAGAAACACATAAATCAAAATGTGATTTTTCTCAAGCCTGGGTGTTCTGTGATGTAATTTACTAATTTAATTAGGCCTCCTGGCCTGTTGTGGTGCAAAAATAGTAAAAATAAAAAAATAAATATAATTTCTTAAAACTCAGAGACGTCTCTGAAAAAGTGGCACAATTAAAAATATAACGTCATAATCGTGGAACAACGACGCATGTGGTTTGCTTCAACTTTACATGAGAGCGGTTAAATTTTTTTTTGTCACTTTATGTCGCAACTTGATAACTACAAAAGTATATCCTTTGTTACTTGGGTTAGTTACATTTACATTTTTTCCAAACCTGGAATATAAAGCCTTTATAAAATCCTTTTAAGATTCTTTAAGTCAATTTGGCATTTTTCGCACATCCGTCGCTGTTCTACAATCACCACAAAAATATCTCTGGAGGAGTCTCACAATTACTTTGTGTTATACTATCTAAAATATTATTATATACATAATTATTTTTGAAAATGTGTCATAAACAGTTGACTCTGAAAAGGCGTCACTAATAATTCATGTTCACTTGAGGGGCCAAAATCGAATTAATTACTTTTGAAAGAGTGACAAATAAATAGTTCGCTGGAAAACACAATAAATTAAATACTTCCTCTGAAGGAGAGTTAAAAGTAAATCTGTAAAAGGTAGTTGAGTAAACTTTTTTTTCATACTAGAGTCACACAAGAAAGGGGTAATGTCTGAAAGAGAGTTACATGTAATGAATAATCTCTGAAGGAGCACCCTGAATCAAATATTATCTCAAACCAATGTCACAAATGAGGAGTAATCTCTAAAAGAGAGGTCTCTAGTAAACTTTTCATCTGAAGGAGAGTCATAAGTAAAGAGTGTTCCTTAATGGAGGATATCAAGTAAAATGTTTTGTCTAAATGAGAGTCACAAGTAAAGAGTGTTCCTTAATGGAGGGTATCAAGTAAAATGATTTGTCTAAATGACAGTCACAAGTCACAAGAAAGGAATAATCTCTAAAAGAGAGTCTCAAGTAAATTATTTTCTATGAAAGAGAGTCACAAAAATGAGTATTCTCTAAAGGAGAGTCACCAGTAAGTAAGTAAGTAATAAGAAACAAGGAGTAATATTCACCATCCACGTATGTATAGAGATTCTGTTGGCCGGCCATGGTAGAGAAGTCTGGCTGGCCAGGTGCACGGAGAACAGAGTCTTGGTTCGCCCGCCCTCGACAGATTGCAAAACAAAACTAAATTAACACATTGCTGTAACGCACAACAATCGTAAAATCTAAAATCCAATTATCCTCACTTTCTGTAACAAGACGAAAAGATGTATTTTCTTTAATCGAGTTTATGCGTTTTGCTATAAAAGTCGCATTTTCTCGCGGATATCGGCTGGACCATTTGCGGCAGTTAATATTTTTATTTAATTCGATTTGAGTTACGGGTTGGCGATTTTATATTCATATTAAATGTTATCTCGACTATTGGAAATTTATTATTTTTTACTAAATTATAAACAGCCAGTCATAAATCTACAGACTGCATTTAAATGAACAAACATTTCTTGTAAATAAAGCTATAGTTTTAAGTGTCTTATCGTAGATTTTGTGATTTTAATAATGTTAATTTACTATTTTTTATTTATCGTGCATGCAGTTAATTACAAGAATTTCATATTAAAATTTGGTAAGGTATCTAGAACTAAAATATCTTTATTGGATTTAATTCTACTTTTTTTCATATATTTTTTTTTTTCAAATAATATAATGTGACGCGTTTTGTCTTGTTGGGATCAAACTAACTTAAATATTTACAAAGTTTCCTTATACATATAGTAACAATAATAGCTGTTTAATGCTAATAGTTTGTAAGGGTATTTACTGTAAGGTAAGTACTGAGGATTTATATACAAACCAATATAAGAAAAGGAATAATAAATCTATTAGGGTATACTGAGTGCATTTTATTAGGTACATAAGGGGTATATTTAGAAAGAAATCCATTATTCAAAAATATTTGCAGGGGTACAGCTTTGAAATTAATGTATTAATTTTAATAATTAGATGTTAATATTGATTTGAAAAATAGTTGAAACTCTACATTGGTGTTTTATTGAACTATTAATTAATTTTTTTTATTTAAATTATTTATTGACAATTCTTGATGGAATTCCATTGTCATGATGTAATAACTTATATTTACATATAAGTTATTAATTTTAAAATAATAACTTATATGTAAATATAAGTTATTACAATATAATATAAGTTAAATATAAGTCACTTCCATTTATTTATTTGACCAATTAGCGCTTTCACCCTCTGATGGGCATCTTCAGACTGGTGAATATTATACAGTGTAAGGATAATTTATATATTGATAATATACATGGAGGATAAATTTATATATCTGAAGTGTAGGTATATTTAAATATATTTAATTATTTTAAGTTTTATAAAGTAATTACATCATATTAATTAAATGAAGTTATTATTTATATTATTTAACTTTTATGAATGAGACAATTAAACAGCAATTATTGTTCGTACATATATATAAAGAAACGTAAATTTTTAAGTTAGTTTGATAATGTCCTAACATTAAATCCAGTAACGTTTTTTATTTTGAATACCGTACCATATGTCAATGAATATGAATGAATTTTGCCCTTTACATTTTTATTATTATCAGTTGCTTTTCATTTATATAAATTTTAAATAAATTTTTGACTACAATTGTTTGAAAGAAGGCACTTTTTTTACACAACTTTTTAAACGTAACAGATCAGATACGGAGAATGTTTTTAGAGGAGGAAATAAGGTATTCTAGGCATTGACCTGTCATTGGCTGGTTCAATTGGCCACTTTACGCACAGTGTAACATTTACGATTCTGCTCATGTTTGGACATGCATATTTATTTAAACCTCCATCTGTTGATTTGCCACTCAAACCTGCCAATGACAGGTGCCTTGTTAATGTCTAGACTTTCATATTCCCTTCTAAAAAAACGCTTATCAGCTGTGTTGTAATGTTTTAATCATAAAAACTCCTTAACGGGTGAAATCCAGCCCTTGTCTACAAAAAAAAAATACAAATTTGAAGCGCCGTTGAAATTTTTATTATGTATAAAAAAAAGTCCAATCTCAATAATTTATGTTTTCGCGTAGTGTGTTTTTCTTGCGACAAGCCTTTTTATTTATTGATTTAAAAAAAGTTTTTTTTTTCAGTAAACGCATAGATAAAAATACGATACGTCAATGAGATTTCAATGAAAAATAAATAGATAAAAATAACATTTATGGAACAACGTAAAAAGAGCACCGAGCAATTCAAAGCTGTAACAAAAAAGCTGTATTAAAACAGGACGGTTCTTTTATTGTATATTATTATTTAGTGTTAGTATTAGGAAATCATCATGACCCAGTTTTCTCTAGCAGTTCTGAAGGCCACTTCTGCCGCCATATTTGAAGTTAAATTATAGGCAAATTGAATGCGAAATAAACTGTTTTATTTTAAATACATTATACCTAAATCTTCTTGGGGAAACAAGAAACAAGAATGCTTACCAAAACCCTAACTATATGAGGTCAAGAACCCTGCTTGTTTCATTTCGATGCATATTATTTAAGTATTTTTTTTATTGTTTTTGTTTTAGTTTTATATGATAAATGAATTTTTTACTATAGTTTCATTTTATTCGTGTATATTATAAATTTCATTTAAATATGTATTTTATTAATGTTTATATGAGTATATAAGATGTATTTTATAATACCTAAATTATTATTTTTCACAGCAATTTCATTTTAATTTTCATAATTTATTTTGTTTATTTCGTTTAAATATGTATTTTATTAAAATTATTTATTTTTTTAACATTTCTGTAAAAGAAATATTTTTTTTCATTGTTTGTAAACCAAATAAAAAAATGAAAAATTAGCTTTCTCACGGTAAAAGCAAAAGAATGAAATACAATGTAGTAATATATCGGGTTGTGGTCCCGTGGCTAGTGTCTTGGACTCACGGACCAAAGGTCCGTGGTTCGAATCCCACTCTACCCCAACTTGATTTCATTTTCTAATAGTGAATTATTTACAATTCGTTGAAAATAGCCATCAAAATTAAATATTTGGGTAAATCATAAGAACGTAAATAATTATTTTTCTAAAAAAAATATATATATAAAATAATTTGGGGGTTAAATCAAATAAAAAAATCATTAAATTTAACCAAAAATGCCAAGCAAACAAAACAAGAGAAAAAAATAAATTATTAACGAGGAGAAAAACAGAGTCTCTAAACTAATTGTTCGGGGCATTAAAACTGCACAATGAGTTACCTGAAGAATGAAAAGAAATGAAAAGCCTTAGAACTTTTTAAATCAATAAAAAAAATGTTTTAATCCAAACACTTATGAATGGAAGTGAAACACAGAACTGGCAAAGGAAGGATGATTAACGAATGTGTAGAAAATCAATTTATAAAAGGGTTACGAATGATGAAATCAGGCAGAGTGCCAATCTGAGGCAGGTATATTTGATAAGATTAACCGAGGGTGAGACCGGGACGACCAAGAAAGACGTGACATGATCAGATAAACCAAAATCCTCAGTCTGTTCATGTCAAAAGCAGATAGAACCAAAGGGCATGTATGACAAGATGTATGAATGTCGAAGAAGCTTGGAATGTATGCCAGGAAAGACGTGTTTTGGGGTCCGTCCTCTCTGCCTACCCTTACAGTGAAATAGCGTGATGCTAGTAGTAGTAGTGAAAAAATATGTTCTCGATAAATTTTAATATGTATATTAGTTCTTAAGAATTTATTTAATTGAGATACGCATTAATATTTGAAAATGAGAAGGTAAATCCCGCGTACGTCAAAAAATTATTCAGCTCTTTAACTTTACAAAAATCAATGGATAGAAAATTTTAAGAAACATGGATGTTTAAATAAAAGCAGAATAGTGAACGTTACGTAGTGTGTCAAGTGATCACTTCATAAACAGGTCATAAACTCGTAAAATGTCAAGACTTCCACTTCACTTGTCAAAAATGTTCTATTTCATCTTTTCTAATACATGTTCATCTTGATAACTCTCTAAGGGGTAAATCCGGTACTTGCCTACAAACATTTTGAGATACTCAAAATATTTCCGAACATACTGAAGCATTAGACAGGTCACGTATTTTTTTTGCAATATTTTGTAACAAATAATTTACTGCCGGCAAAAGTTTCTCTTCAGTTTACGAAGAACTCTTTTTTTTACATTTTTTTCCATGTTTTTTTTCCAAAACGGTCTTCTTTGTCATCTTGAGACCCATGTTTTACAACTGTCATAAAATAAACCTAAACTGATACTTAAATATGTCGGCTCCTGCTAAGACCCAAAACTTCGAACGGACTGGCTTCAATCCGACGCGTCATTTCGTACTTCTCTCGGACCATGAGATTATTCATTTCTGGACTCAAGGAAAGGTTAAAGAAAAAAAAATAAAGGTACAAGACGTATGTCTTGGCTTAAAAACTTTAAAACCTAAGAAAGTGGTTCAACTGTTGCTCTAAACCCTTATTAAGAGCGGCTGCTTACAAAAAAATTTCCATGGTTATTATCATGGATCATGAAAAAAACAAAAACACTAAATATTTTTTACAATTTCACATAATTTACCGCGCGAATAAAATACAGCCATGTGTGTGAAATAGAATCAAAACCCTGGACAAGTTTTTTCGAGTAGTGGTTGGTATATTCACCTACCATGCTCGAGGTCCCGGGTTCGATTCCTGGCAGGTTTGACGTGAAATATTTTTTTAATGTAGTGCAATATTTCTTTGTTCCTGGACTGGCGCCTGAAGCGTAGGACTGATGGCCTAACCTTCACGTATCAGATAATCGAAATACGCTGCCCCTGGTGTCCCAATCAAGTCCAAATAGGTGGAATATAATGATAATGATTTACAATAAGATTAACAAATTACAATAGGGATGGAGAACATTGTATAGAAGGGAACATAGAAGTCTAGGCATGTACAGGGCTCATGACCTGTCATTGTCTGGTTTTAGTTGCCAATTTACACACTGTGTAACATTCACCTTTTTGCCTATGTTTGAACATCCATATTTCTTCAATTCTTCCATCTGTTGATTTAGTGAAGTTAACAGTTGAACACATTCAAAATATTGTGATTTACAATTACATTTTTTTTTAAATATTATTCCTCCTAGTTACTAGGGACTAACTTTACCATCACGCCATTTTACCGTACACCGGACAGAGATACGCCATTGTTTATGTGTGTGTGAGCGAAAGTTTTTAAATAAAATATTATAGTGTGCATACTCACAAACCAAAACTGCAAGTTTACTTAGTTCAACGGCAGGCACTTCACATTAATTTGATCTATTAAGCAATCAAACGCACTGTGCCTATGCGTTATTTAAATTATTTTTATTAAATACGAGTAGATATTTTTTTGTAAGGGGTGCGAAAAATGACATCGGCTTTTTTCTCCAATTTAAACTGTGTAAAAATTCAGCTTTTGTATAAACTGGCGTGAAATATATCCAAATCAAAAATAATCACGTGCTATGTACGTTCATTTAAAAATAATAACGACTTCAATAGAACTGGCATTGTAAAAAAACAAGAATATTTCGTTTGCGCCCGAATAATTTCCATAAATCATTATTTTAAAATGGTGGTTTATTTTGTCTATGGCCGCGAATGGCTGAAAAAAACATTTAAATTTCAACTCATACCTATGTATGTATGTATGTATGTATATGGATTCGTTTTAGGGTCCGTGGAACGCGCACCTTTGTATGGAACATATAGTACTCACAGTATGAAAACAGTCGTCGCTTATCTTGTTTATTGAATAGGCATAAACATTGGAATAACCTGATTTTAAAGGACAAAACGTATAACTTTTAAACGCTATTTGATACACGATATTTATTGATTTCCACCACAAATCTGAATGATATTCCTTTATACATAATATAGTCCGTTTTCATTTAAAATATTTGGGTAAACCATACAAGCGAGTATTGTGTTTATTACTAAATATATATATATAACCACTTACCGACTTTCTATGTCCACCGGTTTCGAGACGTACTCGTCCGAAGAAGAAACGAGTACGTCTTGAAACCGGTAGAAGACATAGAAAAGTCGGTAAATGGTTAAATACAATTATTTAATAACGACTTAACCCGATTTACTTCTGACTTCTTAGCGTGTCATACATTCGTATCGTACGTTCATTCGTATCTCATATACATATCTCTAACGCAAATAAAATCGTTTTTCACTCTCGTTTACGCTACATACGAAAAAAACTAAAATAAGGAATGGCACACGACTGGTATTATTTTAAATACGAAAAAGCAAGAAGTTCAAAAATATCATACTTCTTCAGTTTTTTATGGTAACCATTAAAAAGCATTTCACGTATGTTATATGTATTAAATATATTAAGTGTGTAAAACAAACCTGTCTTAAGAAAATGTGTCGTACCAAAAAGTTTCAAGACTTACTGGGTAATTAATTATGATATGTGTTACTAAAAAAATGATAAACGCTGTACTACAACACTAAAAAAAAAATTTTTTTTTGAAACTTGTATAATTGTAAATATAAAAATAAACGTTTACTCGAAATAAAACAAAAATTAAACATTACCATAAATACGTACTGTTTAAAACTGTCTAACCATTTTGTTAGTTATCTCTGTATATTAAGTCTTCTTTGTATATTCTCAAATGTAAAAATATAAAAAAAGGTATATTGTTAAGTATCCTCTGCACGGGTAACCACAGTGACGTAATTTTATTTTTACTATTAATCATTATTTATGCTTTATGCACCAGTGTTGATTTTATAGTATGTTCGAGTTTGCCGCAAGTCATGGGTGAGGTTAAACCGGTACTAGTAAGTTTATAATATCAGGCTTCGTTGTCCATTACGATTACGAATCTCAGCCCGAGATAATAACTGTTCACATTACTGGATGTGTGAATCGAGATCATTATTGATAGGGATAGAAGATGCTGGAAAATTGCCTTTTATTATATTATCGTTCAATTACAATACAAATGAGTGCTTCTGTATCTACTAGAAAAGCAGGGGAATGTATTATACACATGTGGGAACTATCTATGTAATTAATTCTTACCTGCGTATTTATATTACTTACTTACGTTAGGTACATAGAGAGATAATATACAAAAATTTTGACTGCCGGAAGGGTTTTGGAAAGTTGTCTTAAAATAATTTGAGTAAGTAACAATTTAAAACAAATTCAATATGCGGACCAGTTTCGGAAAATTGGTTTTTTGAGGAAGAAAGTTAAATGGGTCATTCAGGTGATATTTTGAAAAAAACTCCACAAGTTCTCTACGGTGAGTTCTGCTGATTGCTAGATCAATTTCCCGTAAACCGAAAATCTATCGATCATTGGTTGATTCACAAGAACTCGTGACGTCATTCGAAGCGGTTTATTTTTATCGATTTTTTCATAAATTTTCCAGAAACTTCCCAGTACAATTGAATACTCTAATTTTTAGCGCGTGTAAGAAAACGTTTTTTTTCCAATTTTCCGTAGCGCTGAACATTCTCGTTTGATGAAAAAAAACCCATACCTACGTTGAAACTAGGAATGAAATATGACCTAAATTAGGTGAATACTTTAAAAAAATAATTTCGTGTTTCAAAAAAATTTAAAATGTTCTGCCAAACAAGCATTATTTTTTTTACACATTTACTATCGGTTGATAAAAACATTTTTTCGTTGCGTTCATAATTTTATTACCTTTAGGAAAAATAATCATTTTTTATCACTCAGTCACATTTAGTATAAATATCATTGAATTAAGATTTGTGTTGAATAACCATTCGTGCATGGTACGCGGTTTCACCTTCTTAGGTGTAAAAGAGTAATCCAAAAATCCAATTAATTTGTTTATAATACGTCACATTCCATAATTTCGCCAAGGACCCTGAGGGGAGAATGGTTTTAGTCGTCTTAAAAATTTGGAAAATTCTTTAGGTGTTGCCGACCGGCCCGGCCCGTCTTAGCACGCGCTACAAAACATGATGAGATGCCTTTATTAAAAAACCGGTTACTTTTTGTAATAGGTTTTTTTACTCTACGAATATTATAGACCTTCTTATATGCCCAAAACTGGAAGACCGTTTACTCCAAAGGAAATCACACAAGAACGTGTAACAGCAATATCTATAACTATACATTAATTATCCGCACTATAGAGGATAAACCTCGAGAGTCACATTTAACGAACAGAAAACAAGATTTTGCGATTTTGCGATTGTGCTATGTCCAAAACATGATAACTTATTATCCAAATGAGATAATTTCAATACATGAACATTTAATGTGAAATAATGATGATGTTTTCTTGCTTCTAAACAAAGTGGACTTCAGATTTTTATTTCAACTTACAAAAGCATTTTCATGACGAAAGTGGACTTTGGTGTTTTATCCCCGCATGTTACAGTTATTATTATGATATTTACAAAGTCCCGTCTGACCCGTCTTTGTCGTACTGTTAACTCAAGACAAGATCTGGACTTTTTTGGTTTAAGTTTACAACGATTTAAACAAGCACTAAATAAATAGTCCAGATCTTATCTCGATGTCCCTTATGTTTGTCAATGCTTCTTTTCTTTTTTTAAATGTTTTAAACTATTCTTTTATTGTTATATTTAAATCTTATCAATTGTATACATGGACAATGTCCGTTCATAAATAAATAAATAAAGTCGGTATCAATCAAATTCTTCTGACGATCGAGCTTTTTCATTTATAGCCTTAAAGGTCGTGCTGTTTTGGAATTTAGATGTTGTATGTTCCAAAATCCTTATTAAAAATCCTAGTTTTCCAATTTGCAAGCCTGTGCGCGCGATAGCAGAATCAACTTTGTCTCACTTCTTTCAGGTTTTCTTTTGAGCGGACGTTGATGTTACCAGTAGCGAAATGGAACATTATTTAGTGTTCCGTCATTGCTTTCTGTATAATGACGCTAACAACCACCAACGTTAGTGAAATTATTTCATTTTATAGTTTTATGAAGATCAGAGGATCCTCTCGTGTGGCTGTGGTGTAACAATAATCCACATTGGATACAAGACTTGATATATATATTTTATTTATTTAACTGAAGTTGAATATTTCTAGTTTTCAAATCACACCGGATATGGAAAGTAAGATTTTTATAAATATGTTGGATTTTAATACAAAAAAAAATATCCTTACTGTAGGAAGAATAATAAATTATACGATTGAAAGTAACGTCAATACCATAATAAATATGTTTTACTGTACAAGAAGTAGCACGGGAATAGAACTTATAACAAGAAAGACAGAGACGTTGTTCTGTGGCCGGTATTTGTGTGAAGGAAACGAAAACAAATAAAAGGAATTCATTCGATCAGTCGGTTATTCTGGATTTCAAATTTATTTTGCTGAAATGGCCTAAATTGGATAATATTTTTTTATAAATTATGGAAATGGAATTATTTAACAGTATGTCTCTATGTTTACTTTTTTCAAATATCTGAACTTCAGAATATTCTGTCTTTTGCTTGAGGTAACACGATGTTATATCACCGCGTGAATTTTTTTTTGTAGAACACTCTTTTGAAAGTTATTAAGGTTCTATGTATATACAACATATTCAGAATTTAAAACCGCATGACCTTTTGCAATGTACTGGGCCAGTAGACGATTAGGGAATTATGGTTAAATGTTCACTCGTAGCTATATCTTTTTCATATTCGTAGGTTAAGTAATTATTTATCGTGTTCTTTTTGATCGCAGATCATCGTGTACGAAGTATTGAGTACTGAGCTCCGTCAGGATTTTGAAATTTATGCATCCTTCGTGCAAGATAGTGAATGAGAAAATAATTAATATTACGAAGATTGCAGGTGAGACACATCACCTTGAATTAAGAAATGCCGCCATTTAAAACACTCGTACAATACACGATGTTCTGTATTTTATAAACCACCTAATAGAATATGTATCATTCAAATCAACAATATTTTGAGTTCGTCCAAATCTTTGTAGTCAAAGACACGATTTTTTCTAGGACATTAAAACAGAAGTGGAAAACATTAAATATAAGGACATGACAGTCCTGGCATTTGCAGGGCTTATGACCTGTTATTGGTTGGTTTAAGTAGTTACTTTACACTCTGTGAAACATTCACCAATTTGCCTGTGTTTGAACATGCATATTCCTTCCATTTTCTCCCATCTGTTGAGTTTTGTCCGACTTAAGACATCCATATAATTTGCTAAACTTTCTATAAAAGGAGCGATGAAAGCAGTAAGTATGATTAAATCAATGGAAATCGCGGTTTATAAAATATGAATTTAAAATAAAAAAAATCTTTAAAGTTTTTTTAGTATGTGCAAAAGCAATAGGAAGATTTTCGGTCTTTAATATGTTTTTTTAGTATGTGAAGGAAGGGCTTTCACAGTTAATTTTTTTAAAGTTTAAGAGGTGCAACCTCTATTGTTCTAACAAATGCTAAGACTTATATATTTCCGGTTCTTCTTAATTTGCCGGTTGATGCCGCCAGTCAATTAATAATGTTGTGATGTCTAGAGTGGTCTCTTATTATGGTATCTACGCGGGTCTACCAATGAATAAAACGACTCACCTAGTGTGTGTTAAATGCCGCAGCGAGACTTATTTTTTAATCTCTAAGTTCAGTTATATCACTCCACTACTTTGGGAATTGTA
Source organism: Micrasema longulum (assembly GCF_059751315.1). Classification (NCBI taxonomy): domain Eukaryota; kingdom Metazoa; phylum Arthropoda; class Insecta; order Trichoptera; family Brachycentridae; genus Micrasema; species Micrasema longulum. Next base: position 1,797,840 of record NW_028277684.1, on the reverse strand, counting down.
CCGGCCACATTTTTCACGGACGGTGGAATACAGACTCTGTTGGGTCATGAATAAGTTACCGCACAACTCAGCTCCGGAATAGCTAAACGAACTATGCATTCCAGATAAACTAGCTAAAAAACGTCTTACGCTTGGATCAGCTATATCTACGGCGATAGGAAAGTTTATTATACCCGTACCCAACCAGCGCACTAATTTCGGTGAATGCGCATTTGCGGTAGCAGACCCTATGGCATGGAATGCTCTTCTGTGACATTGAAATGGTGTTTCGAAAGAAACTTAAAACCCACCTGTTCTCTAAATCATTTTAATCAATCCGTAGCATGTGAAGACGAAAGACATTATTTGACTTAAATTATAAATTTTAAGTTCAAATTAAATTAATATTTTCCATAGTCACTCTGCAAAGTGCCCTTGAGGTAGTACATTATGAAAATGGCACTATAAAAGTTATTCATAATAATGATAATTATACTTTTAATATAAAAATCAAACACCGTTTTGAGTCTACTGAGTTCTACAAAATCAACGCCAATTCAATAAATAATGATAATTCCCTTTTCTCACATCGTCTATTCAATTCTAAATTACCCTAAATGCCTTTTTTTACAGAATTATCTGATATTCACTTTCTTTCTGTATAATCTTAAATGCAGTACTTTTAAAGTTATTTAATAATTTACGTTTATCCTAAATGCCTAACACTCAAAATCATTCACCTAAACTATCCTAAACCCCTAGAATACTCTTGAAAGCCAATTATACTTTGAACTCCTCACAGGATTTTCTCGCTTTAAATAATTTTACAATAACATGGCGTTTACAATACTAGGACCGTTTTTGAAGTCGAAAAAATCTCTCTCCTGCAGATTTTACGTTTTGGCGTTTAGCAAAGTTCGGAATTGAATATCTGAAATGGTGTCCATCTCTATTGCTTATTATTAATAATTCATCTACCAATAAATTAATAATAAAATATAACTAATTTAATGTTTTCTTTCATCATTTTGCGCCATAAAATATTTCCTTACTCATTTTAGAAAAGTTTGTTGCGGGCATATCAGCATGCCTATGGCCGGGTTAATGGCTGGAGTAGTGTGCAATTTGATTGAGTGGTATCGTATAGCTATAGCAGGATATCCGAGCCGTTATACAAAACATCCCATCATCATTCCGACACCGCCAATTATTTAAATGTGACCAATCAGGGGGCGCAAATCACGATCAATGTCGTAATCGCGTTATAATGTTGTGAACACAATACATGCTATGGAAAAATTGAAGAAAATTTTAACTGTAGTTCGAGTAATCAAGTCTAAATTGATAAAATAAATAAAACAATTTTGTTTTTAACTACTATTTTTTTTCCGCCGACCAGTTTCAAAGCTAAAAAATATTATTTCTTTAGTTTAAAGTTTAGTTTATAAACCGTTCGGTGGAAAAAAAATGTATTGGTTAATAACAAAGTTGTTTCATTTATTTTATTAAAATAAATAACCACAAAGTGAGTGCTTCAAATACAAAATTTATAAGTCTGAATTGAATTAATTAATAAAAATTATTGATGCACAGAATCCAAAACCTACGATCAGGTTGGTACATGGAAGACATGAAAAAAACAGTAGTGACTTTTTAATCAATTAATCAAATGTAAAGAAATTCGAAAAAACATATGTTTTCTTACGATTACATTTTTTTTTTCATTTGGTATCCACTTTTAGTTCAATAAACAACTGTGTCAGAAAATGGAAATCAACTTGTTGTAAAGTATTAATTTATCTCAGCACGAATTAATGTTTTTAAGGACATTTAAAAAAAAGTTTTACATAATTTTAACGCAGGTGTAGGACCTTTTCCAGTCGGAAATATAAATATTTTGGCATTCCCAAAAACGTATAAAATATCACTGAATATTTTTTTTCCATTTTCCATACTATGTAACATCCGTATTCTGCCCATAGACCCGACCTGATCACAATGGAAAGTTAAGAGAGTTATCTTCAATTGTCAATAAAATAAAATCAGATTTGTTTTATGAAAAATTTAATATTCATGCATGTATTTTATGAATATATTTTCAAATTTGGAACGATTGCCGAATGTTTGTATACGTTATATCTTTAATCTTTTTAAATTTGACCACATAACCGAATACTGCACGCAACTATACTGGCTCAGTATTGGGCATAGAAGAAACATTCACATTCTAACGCTTCTTCACAATATTTTAAATAATCCCACTTCGCCTGTTTATCTGAAAGAGCTCTTCCAACCTCTATCACAACATGGACTATCCTTCGTTTTAGTAACAAGAGAATACTTTTAATACCCTTTCTCTGCTCTGATTTTCTTACCTCCTCTTTCACAGTAGTAGCTGCTCGATTGTGGAATGAAATTATGCCCGTCCCGCCCCTCTTTATTTACATTTAAATCAAGATTGAAATGTCACTATCTAAACATTTGAGTTGTTCCATTCTACTTTTTCATTCCTTCCTATCCCCTCCCCTCTTCATATTAAAGTGAAAATGTTTACATGAATTTTGTTTTAAATTTTGTAAAAAATTAAAAGATTATGTATAATTCATTACCAAGAATATGTCCATGCCTACTTACAATTTTCTCAAACTGAACAGTTTGGGGTGGTAGGAAGAAATTGCCTTAAGGCAATATGCCCGCCCTTATATGTATATAAATTGTGTAAGTATATAAAGCGTCAAATGAAAAAAAATGTTTAGTTGCAGGGTACCTACCAAGATATATAAAAAAAAATATACAAATTTAGTCATTTTCATATAGGTAACAATCCAGGATAACTACTCTGTTCCCATTGTAATCGGGGCCCATGTTTAAATATTAATCAGTCAATATTGGTCAAATTCATAAAATGTTATATCCAGTACTTGCCTATATAGATTTGGCTGTATTACAATTATTTTTAATGTATTTTTCAATTTATTATCCCTCTTCCGCGTTACAAGATATTAATTTTTATTTGTTTGTTATTATGATTTTTTATTTATTTATTTTTTGTTTTTTTATTATTTTATTTTTTATTTGTTTTTGTTCAGGCTGTAAGAAATCGCTAGTGGCAATAAGTCCGCCATTTAACCATGTGAACCTTTGTTTTTTTCCGTATTTTTTTTACATTGTATATTATGGTTAATAAAGATTTATTATTATTATTATTACTATCGTCGATCGTAAACTAAAGATAAAAACGATTAAATCGATATTGGCTGTCGTGTGAGGAATTCTAGGCCTGTTGGTCCTATTCGTCGGGTCCTTTGGTTGTCTGAGGTCACGGGGTCGCCCCTTCCCCCTTCCACTATCCCGACACACCTGTCGGTAGACTGTACTATGATCCAGAGTGCAGGTGGGCGCTAGATACTCCATTAGAGTAAATTACCTATTGAAATAAATAAACCCTTTATTTGCAACATGGAGCATTTGAAAGCAGTAGGTATAATATTATATATGTTGACAGCACCTTCAATCTCAACACCTCAACAGAAACGAAGAGTTCTTCGAGGAGGTAACATATGAACGGTACATGATATAAAGGATGGATGTCAATTTTAACTAATAATGGCATCTGACAGCAGTTCGCATAATCGACGTTTCTGTTCAAAATTTGACATAAAGGAGAGTCTTTTCAAGATAATTGAACAAAATACACACAGGGATAAAGGGTGGATGTCAGTTGAATACTGGAAATAAAGCAATATTTTAATATTAATGAAAACCGTTTTAGATTATACAGGGTGTTATTTAAACCCCGTTACATCCGAAACCACGAGGATTAGTATGACCAAGAAGACACATTAAAATATTTTTTTAGAACGAATAAAATTTTCATAAATGAAATATTTTAAAAAACAAATGGTTGCTTACTTACTCCCCTGCAGAAGTAAGCAATCATTTTTTTAAAAATATTTTCTTTTAAAAAAATTTCTTCGTTCTAATTTTTTTTTTAAATATGCTAATATGTATTTTTGCCCATACTGATCATCGTGATTTTGGATGTGACAGGGTTTAAAGAACACCCTGTATAAAACAGTATATTACAATTACATAAAGCAGGTTCCTTTATATTCAAAAGTTTATTTAATTGCCCAAGAGGTTTTGAAACATAAAAACGTTATATTACAAAACATAGTTTTTTGACATTAATCCTTTATATCCTGTACCTTTAATATAGAAGCGAGGATTATGTGCTATTGGTCGTCTATAATCCCGAAGTTCACTCTTGTGCTGCTCTGCTACAAATTAATTACTGTTGTATATATTTCTACACCAAATGCAGCTAATTTTAATCATCTGTTACATGAAGGTAAGGTGATCAGTCTCACGCTTTAGGTGCCTGTCTAGCGTCAGGGAAATATTTGTACACTTGCCAACTATTACATTACGAGGAAAACTTATATTCACTCAATTTATATTTCACACTCAGAACTGCATTATTTATCAGCCTGGACCCAGAGAAATACTATTCTATAGCATATTTATAAAAGGGCTCATAATGAAAATATTTTTAAATTACGTAAATATTAAACTTTTTTAGATATAAAATATACTGTTATATTTATTCTAACTTTGAACATTCATCCATACATTTTTTTCGAAGTTATAAACTGACAGACAGACAACATTAAACTAGCCAATGAAGGTTTATAGGCTCTGTAAATACCTTGGCTTTTATATCTGTTTTATATAAATCTTTTTTTATTTTTATTTTATTTTATTTTATTTTATTCAGAATGTTGTAGTTATCCTAATGACTGAGACCCTTGCGTTGAAATCACAATAATAAAAAATGCGACTTTTGTCAAACCGTTTGTCACAAGAATCTAACACACATTATATTTTGCACATACAGTGGCTAAGCCTTTAAAAGGGTTGAATAATTTTGAGTAAATATTTCATAATTATGAAGAAAGTCGTTAAAACATTGTTTGACTCTATCGTGATATAAAAATATTAATAAATAACAAATAATTATTATTGTCATAATTTCCATTTCTGCACCTAGTGATGCATATAGCACTGCCTGTTAACCAAATACACCATAATTCGATCGCCGGTTACATAAAGGTATGGTGATCAGTCTTACGCTTTTGGTGTCAGTTCAGGAACTATGAATTATTGCAGTTCAAAAAATATTTAAAGTCAATATTTCACGTTCACTCTGTCAGGGATCGAACCCGGGATCTTAACTGTTGTGTAGCTTTGGTGTAAGACGAGACGAGCCTACTTAGGATAAGAGACTTGATATATCCATCTTATTGATTTAAATTACGAAGTTTTATTTTTTGTAATCTTCAAACGGACATTTTTTACATCGGATTTGGAAAGTAAAATTTGTACAAATATGCTGGATTTTAATACTAAAAATTATTATCTTTACCATACAAATCATAATTTTACAATCCCGTGCTTTATCTTCTGAGGTACAGTTATTATTATGATATTTACAGGTATCAATCAAATTCTTCTGACAATCAAGCATTTTCATTTATAGCCCAAAAAGGTTGTGCTGTTTTGGATTTTGAATGTTTTATGTTCCTAAACTCTTATTAAAAATCCTAGTTTTCCAATATGGCAAGCCAGAATAATCAACTTTGTTTCACTTTTTTCGACTTATCTTTTGAGCGGACGTTTTTTTAAAAAAAATTAAAATTAATATTTGCGTTCTTATGATTTACCTAAATATTTATAACAGCGAGTTGTAAATTACTCACTATTAGAAAATGGGATCAAGTTGGGGTAGAGTGTCCGAACCATGGACGTTTGAGCTGTGAGTCCAAGACACTAGCCACGGGACCACAACTCGATATGATTCGTTGATGATACCGGTAGCAAAATTGAATATTATTTCATGTTCAGTCATGTTTATAAGGTATTGCTTTCTGAACAATGACGTTAGAGAAATAATTTCATTTTATAGTTATATGAAAATCAGCGGATCCTATGATTTTTAACTCTTATGTGGCTGTGGTGTAACTTGAGTCTACATAACATACAAGACTTGATATATCTCTCTTATTTGTTTTAATGAAGTTGAATTTTTGTAGTCTTCAAAAGGACATTTTCACATCGGATACGAAAAGTAAAATTTATATTTATATGCTGGATTTTAAGACAAACACTATTTATCCTTTCTATGCAAGTAATAATTATGCGAATTAAAGTTATGTCAATACCACAATAAATCTGTTTTACTGTATAAGAAAGACCACGAGATTAGAACTTATAACAAAGAAGACAGAGACGCTGTTCTGTGTCCGGTGTCTGTATGAAAGAGATTAAAAGTAAAGAAGAAAATCGTTCAATCAGTTGGTTATTGGCAATAAACGGGAGTGCACGCTAGTTATATGACCGCTGTATTTATTATTTTTAATTTATTTTGCTACAACAGGCCTTTATAATATTACAATTTTAAAAAAAAATATGAAAACGGAATTATTTCAATACACGTATCTCACTATTTTTTTTGTTTTTTAAATGACTGCACTTCAAAATATTCTGTCTTTTGCATCACCGCATGTAAAAAGAGTTTGTAGCATAGACTTTTAAGAGTTAATAATGGGTAAGCGAACTCCCCAACCACTACACAACGACGCGAACATATCTCCACTCTATTCTTATTAATTACTTTTACACAAGAACGGCCATTGAGTCGAAAACACCCGTCCACGGTTCTGGTTCTATTTTACTTACACAAATATTTAAATTACAAAAATAAATTTAAAAAAAAATGTATTTCGATCTAATCCGCTAGGACACAGAGAAAATATCTGTACCTCAGAGGCAGACAGATGCAAATCCAGAATTTGATAAAATGACATTTAGTTTTTCGTATTCAGTTTATGATAATGTCCAATTGATTTTGAAAAAATGTAAGTCTTACGAGTATAATGAAAAAATCAATGTATTAAGATACTGAAAAATTAAATAAATGCTATAAATTGTAAGAAATCACTTAAAGAAAGTAGATTCTTTGGGCTTCTCTTGAACATTTGACGTTTGGATTTGCATCCGTCTGCCTCTGAGGTACCTACAGATATAATTAAGGCAAAAATATTAAATTGGGTGTGTATTTTATAATTCTTGTATTGTTTTGAAAACGTGGTTTTTAGAGCACCACTGTATAGTTATTGAACAAAAAGTTTTTTTTTCGTTCGGTTTTAATTCCGTTTTTTCATGAAATAATACTACCCCGGGAGTAATCTCAGCAGCTGGTTGATGGATCATTTGATCTCCTAACACACCCATTAATCACTATGCAGAAGCTGCAGTACAGTGGTGCCGTCAAGTGCTACGTTTACGAAAAGCCCAACATGGCTAATGACCACCTAGATGTTAATGACATCATCGAGATCGAAGAAACAGTGGCCTAATGACTATTTTTCCGTGTAAGCGCATGTCTTACACCTCACTCGAACTTGGACTTACAAATTATACCGTCCCGAAACGAGCGATATAATATTGGAAGAACTAATTTTGTAATCATGTAAAAAGTTGATATAACCGAATGGTTACTTATTATATGAAATACGTATGGAAGACGGCAAGAATGCATCTGGCAACACATCGTATCTGCCTATCTCTGCAGGGAAATGGCATGATGGCAGTTAATAATAGTAAGTTTGAGATTTTTAATATCCTTCTTTATTTACCCAAGTTTAAAATGTCTTAACAAAATTATAGTAATTATGTCGATCGTCAATAGACGAGAGTCAAAATCTGATACAGGTATGCATGTGTTCGTAGTTATGCAGAAAGCAGCCAGCCATATTAAAGTGATACTGAGATAATAGCACTTGAAAAAAGTAAATAATCAAGTGTAAACAACAGTTGGTGTATTTTTAAATTTGACAAATGATAAATTATGCATACATTTGTTTTTTTTTTATTATACAAAAAATAATTTAATTACTTATTTGACCAGTTTTAATATTTTTTGAAGTCTGGCAGACCGCACAATCTAAGATGTGCATTTTACGGAAAGCAGCCAGCTCTAGTAAAACTCTGGTGTATGTTGTGTCATTATGTATTGAACATATTATTTTATATTCATATGCCCGAACGTTGGCTTGCCTTCTATTAGCTTGGAAAAAGACTTTTCATTCATTAGTAGGTACCACGGTACTTGTTTACGATTGAATTCCAAAACTAAAAATTAATAAAATTCAAATATTGAATTTAAGTAGGTACATTGGTACTTGTTTATGGTTGAGTTCCAAATCATAAAATAATTAATTCTCAAATATACAATTCTTTTTGCAAATGTCAAACTCGGCTCTTCTCACCCTTTGCGTGCACTTTATTCATGCATGCAATTTTCAAAAATGTAATGAATGCCAGTTAATATTATTTTAGTATTCCCAAAAATCCAGTAAAAAGAAATACGTGGGAAGAAATTGTAAGTAATGTAAGGAAAGAATGTGATTAGAACCCATAAAAAGCGAATGTTGTTTGTAAACATTTTTTAAACACAATAAAACAACATCGGGCGGTTTTCAGATATTAAAATTTTCAATTGAATCTGTAAAAAAAAAATTGTAGCATAAATCTTATTTTCATCGACCTACCTGGGCTGCATTCGACGAGAATGTATAAACAAAAATCAAATCCAAAAAAAAAAAAACATGCGCGTCATCAGCTCCCTTGATCCAGAAATTCAATTTTTACTTGTTCTTGTGACTTAAAATGGAAAATGTCTAAAACGTGCCGATTTTTTGCGATCCCTGTGAGCGTTGCCTGGCAGCGGCGAGGGGAGGGAAGGCGAGTAAGGGGAAGCCTTTGATGTTGCCGAAGCCGCCTCCACCTCGCACAGTCTGTGTAGCCACTAATTCCCGCTTTCATCGCAATCTCAAACCACTCGTCCATCGCTAGCAGGCTATAAGCCATAACGCTTACGCCACTTTCCAACTTGGATCTAGTGAGCTTTTTATGCCCGATTCTCAAATCCCCGCCGTCGTAATATTTTTTTGTTGAATTTATGCAACGCCCTCTGTTAAGAAATTTGTTGCCTGACTACCAATTCTGTTTTCAATTACTTTGACTGTAATGTTTTTGCACAACACATCTGGGCGTTCTGCATTGGGCTCTAGGCACAAAACAAAATCCCGCGAGAATTCCGACGAATTGTTATTTTTATATTTATGTATTTTATAAAAACGGCATAAATTGCCATTTACATATGCAGTGATGATGATAAACGAATTGCGTATCTATAACAATAGTAAACAAGTAAATACACGTAAGTGACTAAACATATTTTTAAAGTGCACGTAAACATAAAAACGAAAAAGTAAAAAACATTTTCAAACAGAGAAAACTCTAAGAATTATATTGCGAGTAAAAAAAGAAAAATATTTTACCGTCCATATCATTATAGTCCAGAATCAAAGATATCAGTCTTATACTGATAACCAAATGATAGTCGTACTGTGATTTGCATGTTATATTACATTTCATGTTTGACATTTGTCATCTGTCATTAATAGTAATGTTGTATACTTAGAGTATATACATCGGTATATACTCTAAGGTTGTATATAGATAGGTACATTGAGATCTGCAACGCAAAAAGCGAGAGCCTTAAAAAGCATATCATTAAACAATTTTCAAAAAGGGTAAATAATTAAACTATAAATTTAGTGTTTTTTTTTAAAATCACATTATAAACAATAATTTACAATAAAAATAATGTGACCTTATTACATTGATCAGTTTAAAAGTTATTCATAACAATGCCGTTATTACTTTTAAAGGTTGAGCGATATCTCTATCCAGGCGGATGCAGAATACAGTTATCTGGGTAAAATAGAACCAGAACCCTGTGTGTGAGTTTTCGACTCGATGTCTGCTCTCAGGTAAAAGTCTCGAGTCTTGAATGAGGAAATTGAGTAGAAATAAGTCCGCCTCGTGGTGATTTCGATTCCTGGCAGGAGGAACGTATAAATTTTGATTTCAAAAATTGTTTAAACTGCAATATATCACCTTGTTCATGTAACAGATAATCGAAATACGATGCATTTGGTTTACCGATGCAGTGCCCAATGCACCTCTAGGTGCTAGGCGGGAATGATGATGATGATTTGCGATATCATTTGATATTCAAATTTTGATAACGAGTGGCTTCGCATAAGTTGGGAAACATTTTCTTAGAAAATTGATGCGATGCTGATAGTTTAATCCTCTATGAGGCACTTATTTTGTGTTCATTTGCATCTTGCAAACCTAATAAAATACGTTTTTTTTAAGATAGTAAATGTTGACGAAAATGGGGACTGTAAATTAAAAACGAAATTCATTCAATTTTGTGATAGGGAAATATTTGAAGAAAGAATAGGAACATGGAATGGATACCTACCTAATATGGTGTGAATGTTCTTCAATTTCGGACACTGGATGACAAAATAAACTATAACATGTAACAATGTTTTCCACGACGCGCGATGATTCCAACCACTTTTTATCAGATTTTATGTGAAGTTAAAAATGTTGTTTGGTTTTTGTTCTAAATCCAAATCTTCTAATTTTAAATATCTTTTATCTTGATGTTAGGTAGGTACCATAAGGATGGGTCAAGGGAAGGATGGGAAAGAAAGGTAATCGGTCAGGAATAGTATCGATAAATGCTGTTATTTACTTAACATTTAAAAAAACCGGAGTGGAAGACTGGTCTACCAGTGTACGTTTTGACGATAGTCTTGTGATATAAGATTTATTATTAATATGAAATATTAGAAAATGAATACCTCAATTCTGGTGATATATTTATGTACCACTTTGTTCTAGGTGTCCTATAAACAGCTGTAATAAAATGTCTATTAAAATAAGAAATATACGTTCTATGCAGTAAAAGTGACACATTCCCATAAAGCCACGCACAAAATCACACGAATGTCGTAAAATGATCGAATTAACCTTACGCAACATCGATACCGTCCTATGGTCGAACCAAGTGTGAGAACACTCGGCATTATACCAACAAGTCGCTCAGGCGGCATTCTCTTGCGGTTTCTTTTGCTGTCCCGAGCCGACACACACCGGCATCGGCAGCGGCACGGGGTACCCCACGGGACGGGGAACCGCGGCGAGGACGAGGCGACGAGGTACCCTGTACCGGTGACCTATGGCCGGCATCTTATGCAGCTTAGTTAGTTAAATAATAGGGAAATATCACATAGTACGATTGCCGATAAAAACATGTGAAATGGATTAAGATTAATTAATTGTATTTTCAAAATCAATATGGATATTGAGGAGAAATGTTTTCATACATAAATTTAAAAAAGATTTTTAAAAAAATACGTCGCTCAAAAACGCAACCTGTTTGGCCTTGATAGATGTGACGTCAAGATTCGTGATAATGTTCTTAACAAATTTGAATGGCCAGGAACAAATAAACATGAATCGTGCCATATTAGGGGCGTGGCCAATGGAATGACCGTTTTTGCGGGAATTCGAAATTACAAATTTAAAAATATTTTTTATTCATATATTTTTTTTTTACTGGACAGTATTTCATAGACCTTTATTACTTAAAAATGTTAATAAAAACAACTGATATTTCCTTTTTGTTGCATTTTTGTCAAAACGTAACAAAAAACAACTAATTTTGAATAAAATGCAACAATTAATTTAACGTTTAACTTTTTAAAACCTAACCTTTAATGTTGTCAGATGCTCTTTTCCATTTTTTATTATTGTTAAGAATTTTACACAATCAACGATGGGATAAGATTTATTTTATCGGTTTCTTCCTAAAATTATGTATGTAATTTATTTTGAAAACAATGATCAGTGACTAGACGGAAAATTTGCATTGTTATTTATTTTAGATAGCAGTTTTATTTATAAATGATGATGTAAAGTCTACAATATAGTATCATAAGGCTAATAAGCAGTCTACTAGTAAAGTTATTATGTTTTATTGAAAAAAAATCTTTATAAAATATCCATTGAATCTCTCAAGAGTTTAAAATGATTTTATCGTGATGAATTTGGCAATTCAAAAGTTACTGAATAAATATGGGCTAGCTTGTGAGCGCCGGTGATATAATGATCTATTATTACAAATGATTCCCGCCTCCCCATGAGAAAACAAATCTGCTTCTTGAAATCGACGAAGATCTCCGGGGAAGCGAACTATGCGCCCGTCTAATTAAATACACACGAACATCGCTAATTGATAACACGGACCCTTCGAAATACAAGTGGGATCAAATTTGGCACACAAATTAAGGTCTCGAAGACATAATAGTCATTAATAAATCACATTTTTTTGCTCCTGACGGCCAAATCAAAAAGTTGAATCATTTTTGTATAAACTCGAACACTGAAACACAAACGATTTATGGACTTTTTTTCCAGTTTTTGAACTAGATTATTATTAGACTGTATACAAAATAGTTTGATGTATCAAGACAATAGAGTTTTTTCCTTGTCTACGGATAAAGATGTCCTTCACATCTATCAACTTGAACTAAAATGACCGAATCTTTGATATAAGCCGAACTTAAACTAAGCTATTTTAACAGCAAGTGTTATGTAACACTATTTTGAACATTTTATTTATTCATGACGAGCAATCAAACGACAAGATTACTTTGTTAATTCTCCTTATTCATGTCTCATTAATAACGTCTCTGATCGAGCGTGTTTTGTTTGGGGACAGATACCTTGCAAAGTCGCCCGGTCCGATTTATACATTATCTGATTCGAGTCGACAACAACACGCGTTAATCCTTATATTATACCCTTCCATATGCCCTCAATCAACTTATCTGCCGTGAAGGTTTTAAGGGCTACCGCATCCAAAATACATAAATAAATATTCAGTATATTTTTCTCTAACCGAAAACCCACTATATTTATTTGCAAAAGAAATGACACGTTAATATTAATTTCAATCATAATTTCTTAATGGGCATTTCTTATGAGAATTTGTTTTATTTGCGACTTAAAAATAACAAAAAAAAGTATTGGTACCATTAAAATAAAAACAGTGTAAATACATATACTAAAATGTACAAATAATTACAATCGCAAGAAACTGATAAATAGGAGAATAAAAAACGATTTGTCAAATATTTGAGGAAATTTTTCAGCATCACCTGAAGAATTTTTCATATACCAGATACTTACAAGTTTCCTCTTAACGAAAAGCAGATTATTTGAAATTTTAGCTTCGCAAAAATAAAAAAAAACGCTTGTAATTATATTTCAGTATCTTAGAGTTGAGAGACTATGTAAAAAAGCTTTTAAAAAATCCATTACTAACAATATTTTGGGTAGGTATGTAGAAATCTTTGTAGACAATTTGTTTTTTCTCCTGAAAGGATTGATGTCAAATAGACATAAATGTCTAGATTTTCATATTCTGAAAAGCGACATATCTGTTAAAAAAATATTTTATACCTACACACTTCTTCAACAAAAAATATGAATATTTTAGTTCCGGGACTGGTGCCTAATGCATATAACTGATAATTTTACCTTTAAGTAATAAAAATTATCGAGATGCGCTGCAGTTGATATACCAGTACAAAGCCCTATGCACCATTAGGTGCGGATAGGGAAAAAACTATGATGTGGGATTTTAATAACAAACGAGACTTTTTTTATAAAATTGGTAAAAAATAAATAATTTAAGACAAAAAAGTTGTTTTTTTTTTGTCGATTTTAGAAGACTGAATTCTTTAAAAGAGCTTGAGAGTGGTGTGGCAAGCCCGATGTCGGTGTTCAGTGTTCAATGTTCTCCGCGTTCGGGTCCCCGTCCGCGCCCGCCTCACGCGCCAGATGCCAGATGCCAGCCAGATCACGGGCCGGTGTCGGCTCTCTCGGGAGGGATTATAAAGGAGAATGAGAAAAAAGGCCACATAAAACATCACATCGCGCTTTGAACATTCCGGTTCGTAAATCGTTTAGTCGTTGGTTTAATTAAATTACTCGACTTCACAAATATTTCATTCGACCTATACTTATTCCTACTATGTCAAGACACGTAGAAGAATCATCGGAATATTCACTATTTATTAGACTATTAGAGTAACGATATTAAAACAGAATGTTCCACACAATAATAGTGTTGTGCAAAAAGTTTACGCAGCGTGGCATTATTTTATCAATTATTTTGTAAAACATACAGGTACAGGATATAAAGAATGAATGTCAAAAAATGATGTTTTGAGATACAGCATTTTTGTGTTTTCGAATTTCTTGGATGTTTAAATATAAAAACTTATAAATATGAAGGAACCTGCTTTGTAAACTAGCCCATACTGTTTTATATGGTCTAAAATTGTTTTCTTTAATGTTTTTTTTATTTGAAAATTTATTTATAAACCCTTACGGATTATTACATTCATTTTACATAAAATAATATATACATTTTTCATTCATACTCTGTTGTTCAAAATAATATTTTTTACATCTTTCGAAAAGTTTGTCTGAGTCCTTTGTTTAGTTTTGTCTGGTAGTTTATTGTATAATTTCAGTCCCTGGTTCATTAGTCTTTATTGTCCTTGTCTTGTGTTAGAAAATTGCATATGGTATTTGTCTGATATTCTCGTATTATGTCCATGTTGACTACAATTTTTAACAAGTTTTAGTTCTTCGTCTACAATTACATCAGTAGCTCATTTATGGATAAATTTTAATGATTCTAGTTAAAAGAGTTCAGTTATATTTAATTGCTTAGTTTGTTAAGTTAAAGTTCTCTAGTTGCAGTTAAATGGGGAAGGTCATATACTAACTTTAATATTTTATTTTGTTGTCTTTGTAGTCTGTTTATATCATTTTTATATCCTGCTCCCCATAGTAGTTGCGTATAACATATTTTAGTTTTTACATAGGCTTCATACATTAGATTTTTTTCCGTTTTTGGAACAAAATTTTTGATTTTTAAAAAAAGACTCGATAATGTCGCCACTTTGCTAATTAAATTGTTGATATGAATTGTCCATGTTAATTGTCTGTCTATTGTTAGTCCTAAGTATTTAACATGTTCAATTTCAGTGAGTCGTTCATTATTTATGTAAGCATCTACCGATTTATTTCCAGTATTTAACTGACATTTATTTGTTTCTATTTTATTTTATTTAAATGTACAATACAGCGCGACTGCTAATTAAAATGTACATATACGATTGTTTATTTTTATTTTTATTTAATTTTTTTATTTGTTGGGGATGTCAATACATGTAACAAAAATATAACAAATAAAATATACAGAGAATAAAACCAATGACAGATATCCACAGAAATACATAAAATTCACGTACTACACATACTAGTGTGTTTGTGTGAGTGTAAGTGAGTGAGAGGGTGGGTGAGTGAGTGTTATATTGGAATGAGGGTGGACATGTGTGAAAATATTGCACAAGTGTCAAGTGTCGAAAATATAAAAAATATATCAAATAAAAAATATTTAAAAATATAAAAAATTTAAAAATAAAAAAAATTAACGATTTTTAACGATTAGGTATTTACAAAAAAATATCATCACAACAATAAACAAAAAAGTGCACAATAGATTATTAAGATTCAACGTGTATTCCACAAAAGTTTTAGTAAACAAAGACAATTAAGTCTCTAATACACATTATGGTACATATTTAGAGACGAAGAGTCTAAAACTTAAAATCCCAGCATGCAAAAGTTCCACCTCTTTTAATCGGCAGTTCAACAGACCAATCATTCTCCCCGCAGGCAACGGTAAATTTGTCCTGCATTCAGGAAGAACAAATGGCTTGTGTTGCCCAGCTCTTAAATAGTTGCTCGGTACATTTTATTTTATGAGCTCCAAAATGTTGGGATTATATTACAAATTAATCCGTTCGGATGTTTTAAGGCCATCATAAGCAACGTCTATCCGTAATCCCCTGTACCTATGCATTTTTTTCTTGCTCAAGTACCTCAGAAAGTAGGTACAGCGTTAATGTCAAATTTTATTAAACAGAAATGTAGATCATGAGAACTTCTGTCGGATGTCATTATTAGTATAAAACACAACAAAAAGACATCCATTCTTAACATGAGAAAACATTGAGTCTTAATGGAATGCGTTATTTATCATTATTTCAAAGTAAAAAACATTTTATTCGTAGTGTAGATTTCATTATTCACTCATTTCACAAAAGGGCTATTATCTCAGTTTCACTTTTCTATGGCTAACTGCTTTCTGCATAACTACGTTTAATTGAAGAAATATGGATGCTAGTTTTACTATGTTTATATGCAGAATCGTAACTGTTACACAGTGTTACACAGTTTTGTTACACAGTGCCACTGAAACCAGTTAATGACAGGTCATAAGCCCCGTAAACGCCTAGACTTACATTAGTCTTCTTAAAAAATGGTTTCCATCACTGTTGTTCTGTATATTTTGTTAATTAAATAGAAGAGTTGATTCGTCATAAAATGATTCCTAAACATTTAGCTTTCTTTTTTAATGAAAAAATACATTTTTTCAATGAACGAACATTTGATGTCAACATAAATTATTTAAATATTTTGAAATGGACATGTCAAAAGTAGGAATAATTGGCGTGCATGCATGAGAAGATGTATGAATGTAGAGGAAACGAGGTCTGTATGCAAAGACGGAGTGATATGGCGTTCTATCCTCTCTGCCTACCTTTACGTGGAAACGGCGTAATGGTTTGTTTGATTTTAACCAGTAGATTGGCGGAAGAAACGGATTTTTTAACGGGTTATATTATTTCAGTATTTGTACGATTATTGGTGAAATGTATTACAAACCTTTAAATTTCTACTTTTGTTCTATTCGTTTATGTACATTACAAAATCACATTAAAGGCATACATAACACGAAAAAAATAACCATTCAATTTAAATGTGATAAAACGGTGAAATAAAAATACCCAGTAATTATAGTAAAAGGAAGCTATCGTCCCTTAAATTTCTTTCAGTAACACGAAATATGTCGATATCTGAAGATATACGGCTAAATAAACAGACGGTTCTTCCTACTGGCATTACCATTGACAAGCTGGTTCTGCAAGCTGAGAAGTAAAATATAATAAAAAGGTAGTTATTAGGAACATAAAGAAAAATACTTTCCATTAAACGTACGTTGAGCTCAATACCACGGATCAATCGAAAAAAATACATAAGCAAATACGCATTTTTTTTTAATTTTCCATTTCCAATGGGAAATTCCAATTTATGCCAGAATTATTACTGCAAGAAAGAAACTTGAAAACTACTACGTTGAAAATATTTAAAATAAATTGCCCCCTATTATGATTTATTAAGTTACTTTCGTGCTTGAAGAATGTTTTTAAAAAAAGGTTGCAATCAAAATATAAATATTATATTGTGTACATTATATTATATGTACTGTAAAGTTAATGAACACAAAAACAATGATCTAAGAAAGCGAATTAATTTTTTTATTCAATGTTTAATAATCATTTATTATATTTTTACCGTTAATATTTTTTTTTATTTCTGATTCTAAAGGAAACTACTTTAAAAATGTAGAAATCTAAAAAAAAGGATTTACTACCGTACGTTAGTAAATTAATTAATTGCATTCAGTTGATTTACTTTTGCATAACCACCCACGTCGAATAATTTCTTTGGCTACAAACAGTAAGGTCTCGATCCGATAATTAAATATACCATCCATCAGTAATTTATTGTACTATACCTACCTACGATATTATTTTTTCGTTATTTATACTCTGTTATAAAAATATTTAAATAAAATGCTTGTTAATTAGCCTTATTTACACGGAACTAATTTGTAATAGGCAACTAGGCGTATCTATGGCCAAAGTGCAAAATTATGTAAATAAAATAGCACTTTTAATAAGAGAAGTGTTTTGGTTAATTTACGAAAGCGATGGCAATTAGAGTTAAATATTTTAAAGTAAAATTTCATTTTTATTCTGATGATTATAATTTTTTAGATGACGTCATTTTTTATTCAACTCTATCATTTTTTTGGCCTTGATTTGTACTTTTTCATCTCAAAAAGGTTCTCTATCTCTATTGGAATATGTGCTAATCTTTATAAAATACCCTTGGAAAGAATTTTTGAATTACTGAAACCTTTTTATTTTGTTTTGGTGGATGCCTCAACATTTTTTTTTGTGTATACTATTTTATTTACTCACACGTATAATGTTTTTTCGAATCCAATAAAAAAGTCTTGGTACGTTAAATAAAATTTTACATGTGTATAGTGTTTTTTTTTAAACTAAAAAGATTGTGTGTTCTATTTTATAAGAAGGTACTAAATAGATATCACCAACATATCATCATACACCTATTTACACCTGATGGGGAATAGGGCACTGTAATGGAACACCAAATGCAACGAGTCTTGATGCAAGGTAAGGTGATCAACCTTATACTTCCGGTGCTAGTCTAAGGACAGTATAATATTGCAGGGTGAAAACACATTAAAAACGAATATTTAACGTCGACCCTGCCAGGAATTGAACCTTAAATCTCAAGCATGGTGGGCGAATGCGCTGACCACTCTACTACGAGGCGGGCTTTGCGAGGGAAAGTGGATACAGTAAACATTTTGCGCAATTTTTATTATACATTTTATAACATTACAACTCGCATTCTAATGTCAACGATTTTTAAGAGAAATGTAAGGATTTTTTTTAATTATGAGAACAAATTGTTGCAAAACAGCAAAAAACAAATTGATTGGAATTCGCATAAAAAACTTTCGCTTAATTTGAAAATTGCCGAATTCCGTTTGACAGAAGGTGACTAATTAATTCAACATAAATCCAATTCATTTTCGAGATTCTAAGCAATTTATCACCACGTCCCATAGCTCATAAAGTTGTTTGAAAAAAATCCACCGACCGAAAACAGCCATAAATATGATACCTGTGCCTGTGTCGGCATTTTTCTTTTTCTTTAATTTTTAAATAAGAACCTTACAGCCGCGGAGGCGTCAAAAGAGAATGACATCTGTTGTTATATTGGGGTGTCGGATAAATGAAATGGAATGTATGGTCATAGCATTAAATATGTGTATTTAAACGTCGCTTATGATTTATCTCGCGTTCGGGGTCGGGATTCGTTCATTCAATTAATTTACTAACTCATTTGTTTCGAGAAGTAAAAAGAACGCGGTGCAACACTGATTGTGATGGGAGACTTTAATATTGATGGATACCTACGTATGTATTTACAAAACTAGGGACAAATAACCTTTGATGTTACAGCGGTCTGAATAATTAAAATGCTTATATATTTCATTAAAATAGAATAATGGTGATGTGATTTTGCGTGGAACATAAAATAATATTAAATTTAATGACTATTTTCAAAACAATGCCATAGTTAGCTATCAAATGCCCTTTATTTTTCATGCTTTGAATGCGTCTTGCTTGGGTTTTTCTCGTGTGATCTGATAACGAAATAATCTCATGCCGGGATATTTCGCGAATGTTGACAATTATTGAATTTCATTTACGAGTAGATTTTATACCCTTTTTGTTACTGGACCCATCAATTATCGTGTTATTATAATACTTCAGATGCAAATTTCTAAGCAAGGTTTCTTCTTCTATTTGAAGTCATTTTAAACAAAACTTCGATGAAAAACTTATCAGTTGCAGTCAGTCACTCATTGCAGGTTGCGAGTCTCGCTGCGAAGATTTGTTTTAATACAAGACGAAAACGAACGATTTTACTTTTGACGTTGACCACGAAATGTTTCCAGGTAATATGGCCAGTGAGAATAAAAGACGTTCGGATGACGAGTGTTTATTGTTTGGCGCGTGATTGTGGTTTATGAGATAATCATTATACCTGTGTACCTTCAGTACAGTTATATATTATTACGTTCCATACAACATACAACACAACACAGGCTTAAGTCACTTCTCGGCGGCGTTTGTGAGACTGAACCGCATCATTTTACATACGTTCAAATTTAAATACATTTTTTAGAATAATTTCAGCACAGGAAAACATTTGATATTGTTTGTATATTTGTTTGTTTTTTTTTAACTGTTTCACGAGGAACTTAAGAACAATAAACATTTAAATTTTTCTTGCATAATCAAAATTTATCAAGAATTACGACCACCTTTATTCAGTTTAAAATATCAGTAATACTATTTGTATAAAGGTTTTTTTCTCGGGTACATTTAAAATTCTCGTGGGTAAAATGAGTTTTGATACTATTTTTCACCTCAATAGTAGTCAAATATACTATGGCGTATATTTTATAACGGTCAAGTTAGTTAGTTAGTTAGTTAGTTAGTTAGTTAGTTAGTTAGTTAGTTAGTTAGTTAGTTAGTTAGTTAGTTTAGGTCAAATTAAGTATATTAAAAAAGGAGTCATGTAAAGTAACAGTAAACCATAAAACAACCAAAACCAGTATCATTTTTTTATTTATTTATCCCCTTAATATATTGGTTGTAGATATTTATGTCTTTACCGAGTATTTTTATTTCAATGAAATTCAATCAAGAATTGTTACTTCAGAATATAAACCTAATACCTGTATAGGTTACTACTATGCATATAGATACATATAGATCTACTTTCACGTAAAATAAATTAATGTTCATCAAATAATTTATTTAAACCTATACCTAATGGATTCATATTACAAATCAACGAAAAAAGTCTTGAACAAAGATTAGTTTATTGAGAAAAATTCTACCTACTGAATAACTCTCGAAACACTTTTTTTAAATAAATATTTTTATATCTGAATAGATTTTTCAGAAAGAGGAAACTTAAATCATCATGTGAAAACATTGCAGAAAAACCGATGTTCTAATGGGCAGAATGGTTAATGTTAGAAAGAATGTAAATTCGTCATCAACCGCAGACTGTAACCTTTGTTTTTCTAAATTCCATATCTTTAGATTATCATTGTTTTATTAAAATGCCTAATATAAAAAAGTAGGTACAGAATTATGTAATTTTGAAAAGGAGGCAATTATATCGGCACAATAATATTTTTATATTTTTCTACGTATTATATAAATATTATTTAATAATTTAATTATTTTCTTGATTTAACCCAAGGCAAGCTATGCTAATTTTCTTGTTCATAATGTAATGTTAATGCTAAATTTATGCTTTATTTATTTCATAAAATATAACGTAATAGCGGCTAACACATTCGTAAGTTTTCACCAATCTCCATTTTAAATTATATCATACATCTAACATTTTTACCGATATTTCTAAAAAGAAGAAGAAACCTTTTTAAGAAGGGAATACTGAAGTCCAAACATTTACAGAATACGTAACATTTATTTAGTTAATAGACTTTCAAAATAAGCCAAAAAAATACGTATCGTATTATCAGCGATATGATTTTTCAAAGTTTTATAATTTTGAAATAAATCCGCCAGTGACGTTCTAGTCGCGTGAGTTCTGCTGATTGGTGAGGAAATATATTTCAACACTCTATTATTGGTTGATTCGGAATAACTTGTGACGTTATTCATTGAAATTTTTTTGTTCACACATTTTCCAAATATTTCGTCTAATAAATAAATGCTCTAATTTTAACCGAGTATAAGAAAACATTGTTTAAATCCAATTTCCAGTAGCACTCATTATTATGAATTGTTGTATGTACTTGTAAGTCCCTTTATTTAACAATTCGGGACCTAAAATTTAACTTCTATATTTTTTTTTAAAATTGAACGCAATAACAATTTTGCAAAACCTTTTTCACTATATCTCGACCATTCTTTAGTTAGATGAATGTGAGATGATTACTCTTACGCTTTAAGTGTCAGTCCAGGGATAATGAAATATTGCGGTTCGAAAACATATTTTTGAATAAACCCACGACGGTAATCGAACCCGAGACCACAAGGCGGACAATCACTGTGATGAAAATATATATCATAATTAGAACTTGAACTAGAATTCGAACCATCCACTTCCATGCGCTTGTAGCTGCAAGACGTGTTGGGATACTTATTGTATAGCGCCCATGAGGTGATTTTCACAAAAATGGCGGTATATGAATTATCTGTAATAATAATTTAAATATCTAAATAATCGGGGTGCGTGCATGATGCATAATGTAGACGGTGTCAGAATGAGTAAAAGACTGGATGCATTGCCCCTTTTTAGCTTTCAGAGACAACAGCTGGAGGCCCGTTGCAGGAGTCTGGGAGAAGACCTATGCGACATCAGATCGAAGATACTTCATAAAGAACTCACCCGAGAGGTGCTATCTTACATGGTCAAGTTAGTGCAGGACATTGGTAAAATAAACTAAAGTAGGGCACAGAATGCCAAACACTCTTCAAGTGGAACGAAAGTCCTGTTAATCACTGTCAACAGACCAGCTTCTCCTCTTCAATGGAGCAAGTGCTGAGAAGTTCCTGATTGGTCCACTAAAGAATATCCCGTAAAAAAGAAGCTTATTGAAAAGCAGAAAACTCCACTTTTAATGAAATTCAAACCTTGTACATAATAAACAAAGTAAATATTAATACAACTTCCCTATAAAAAAAAGATCGTGTAAAATGGTGTCAGCCGACCCCTACGGAGAATCGGCGTGAGGGTTTCGTTTATTTGTTTGCGTGACTTTGTTTTTTTCTAAATCCATATCTTACAATATTTCAGTATCTTAAGTATTTAATATTTGTTTCAGTATTTTCCGTTACACTCCCGCTGTAAATTATCCGAATCTAAATACTCTCATAATAAAACAATTAAAATGCCTCAACCGAAATTTGACGCATTAACTTCCGAATAGGAACGTCCTTGCCGCTCCTGACACTTATATGGCCAGCCATTAGTAAAACCTTAAGGGCTTTACTGCCAAATATTGGTAGCAATAAACTTTTATGACGATTTATTATCCCTGCTTATTTCAGTTAGCTTCATGGAATGTCTTTCGTTGCGTTACAATACTTAGTATGAGTTTCATAGAAAAGTCAAATGTCTCTTAGGAAGGTCTTTCTTTGAAACATTTTATTTATTGCTATCTAATCAGACTTTTCATTTAACATATCACAACAGAGATGAAGAACGTTTAAGAGAAGGCCATATAGAAGTCTAGGCATCTACAGGGCTTATGTGACCTGTCAATGGCTGGTTTAAGTGGCCACTTTACACACTGTGTAACATTCACCATTCTGCCCATATTCGAACATTTATATTCCTTCAATTCTTTCATCTGTTGATGTTTGTGAAGTTAAAGAGCTGAAGCCTTCATTTATGCGGGTGAGATTCATCTAATTGAATTATTTCACCTACATACTAGGCAACGCCTAAAAATCTTATTTTTTCAATTTCTATACTTCTTAATGGACCAGGTGGATTTATCAACAATATTTTGAGTTTGTCCAAATTTTTGTAGACAAGGACTGGATTCAACTCCCTGGCGAGCTGTTTATATTAACATATTATAACAGAGATGAAGAACATTTAAGAAAACTTAAACCAGCCATTGACAGGTCATAAGCCCTGTAGACTAGACTTCTATATTACCTTATCTTAAATGTTCTTCATCTCTGTTGTAATATGTTAATATAAACAGCTCCCCAGGGAGTTTAATCCAGTCTTTGTCTTTAAAAATTTGGACAAACTCAAAATATTGTAGACTTTTGACTGTTTATTGTAATCATAAATTATTTATAATTATTATTCCCAGTATATTTGTAAGTGTCGTGACTAGATCTTTTATAATAAAATATTAAAATTTTCTTCTTTTAATACCCCTCATGTTAATGTGACATTGCCTGTCGGTGAACCGGATAAACATACAATTTTCGCTCATGTAAGAACGCACATTTAAATGATTTATGTAAAAAACGTTTTGTTACGCACGCATGAGCGAAGATTTGAATGGACTGTACTCGATACCTACATTAAACAATAATATATAAATAAAATGGTTACCTAGCTATTATTCTTTATCTGAAGGCGATAATATGTTTTTAAATGTACAGATCAATGTTTAAATAAAATAGCAATAAAATGCACACGTTTAAATAAATATATCTTAATGATTTCGAATTACTTCTTATTTTGCCGAAATTGCCTACATCCAATGATGAAATAATAAATTTATTCAACAATATTTGAAAAGTATTTTGTAATTTTTTCGGTTTTTTAATTTTTAATAACTTTAACAAATATTTTAGTAAATAGGTAGGTACATTTAAATTTAAAAAACAAAAACAGCGTCATTTAAAATGGTTCAGTAATTTTGGAAAAGTAATATTAAAATATTTTAGTTTGTGGATTAAAGTCTTGAAATGGAGTTTCAGCTCTCCCGGATGGTTTTGAGTATGTCGACATGTTTTAGAATGGTGAATGTTTAACGATGTGTAAAGTGAGAAACTATAACCAGCCAATAACAGTTCGTTAACCATGTAAATGTCTTGACTTTAATATTGCCTCCTAAAAAATGTTTATATCTTCTGTTGTAATAAATTTAGATAAATTTATTGTCCAATTTTAATTTTTATTTGAAATTATACATAATTTTGAAAAATATTTAGTACGATCCTAGAATATTGATGGCAGTATTTTTAGCATAATCTCACGAACAGCTGCATCATACAATGATTCTGATTTACATAATCAGGCAACTTATAATTAATAGCCTTTGGCGGTTAATTTAATTAGATAATGTTTAATATTATAATTTAATAAACTGCCTTTGTATTACCTACGCAATATGCATATGTTTCAGAGATATGTTTTTAAGGTCCTATATATGTAATTAGTTAAAAAATTTAAAATTACTCAAGTACTTACTGGACTTTCGATAGGTAGGTATTCGTATGAAGCTTTAAAATGCTTAAAAACTAAACAAAAAGTGTAACGATTTGGTATAGGTAACAAAGTATTAAATACCTTATTCAGTGGTATAAACTTACCAAGTAGGTATATGCATGTATGTACTTATGTAGGTAGGTACTGTGCAGGTACATAAAATATATTTAAAAAGCCACAGACAATCATCTTTAAAAACGGATATGGATCGTTAATTGTTTAAGTTGAAACTAACCAGATTGTATCATGTTTAAAAAAATAAATAGAAAATTGTCTTCTAATCGAAATTATAAGATAATATTAGTTTTATATTATTAATCGATATAATTAGTGCATATTTTTTAAATGAAACAATTGGTTTAAAACATAATAAGTAATGTGGCGGTAGGTACGCTATTTTCCCCTTTTAACCGATAAAGTGTTCTAAGGTTTTGGTTAGGATGTTAATGAGTATCTACCTAAGCATTAAAACATGAAGAATAAAAGTAACTCAAAAATACTAATCAATTAATAAAAAAAGCATACGCTATGACGTCCTATTGCTGGGTAAGTATCTACCTTATGAACCTGTTTTACAATTCAAATATACAAAAATTATACGTGTATGTTAATATCAGAAATGTAGTTTTTTGTTTTAATTTAGATTTTACTGTAAAATGTTTCGTTTATCTAACAATAAACCTTAATGTTTTTTAGTGGTTAAATAAACACTGGGGATTTGGCCTAATTTTACGTCAAACTTTGTCAAATAGTAAATTATGTTATTTATCTCAAAAGCAGGTGAACAAATGATTAATTCCCTCAATTTACTGACTAAAAATGTAACGGAAGGTGGTACCTGGTATGTAGGTACTTATTTATTTTAAGGACATATCAATGAGATACATTTCAGATAGATATCTAGCAACAAAAGCCTTTATATAGGTAGTATAAGCTAAGCATTAGAGAAAAAATATTCATGATGAATTTGTGTAATTACACATTTTGTAAAAAAATGCAAATGAAAATATTCCACTGACACGTCCTCTAAACTAATATACAAGACAACAATGACTAATAAATTAATATTAATTTTATCAGTGTTTGACAATAATAAAATTGTGACATGTCATTGTGTGACATTTCTTTAGAGTTATATGTAATGTAAAAATATATTTTGATTATAAATCATTATGCAGTATAATTTAATTCGGAAAAATATTTCATAGATTCGATTCTTACCTTGAAAAGGATAACCAGTGAAGTAAGGAGTCATGTTGAGGGTTGAAACTGCCATTAATACGAATCACGTCACAAAAAGCTGAAACTGCTGTCTATAAACAAAGGTCAATACAATTCGAATGTCACTTATCGCATGTCTCAACGAGTTCTAGGGGTAGTAAAACAATGTCCGGGTTGACAATAAGGCACGTTACATCACAGGACGACAACTCACAAGGACACTCAAGAGAGGACTGATAAGAGATTGCTGTTGGCGACTTGAGTGCCCACTCATAACTAGATACAAACTCAGTGGTCAACCTCTTACTCGACAGTATCTCCCACTACTTCAAGCGTCTCTCTCCCACCTGCGGACTCCGTCTTACGAAACTTGAGACAGTGCTGTGAAGGTCCGGCCTTCTGAGATTGCATCTGGAAAACGAGGGTTTTCGTCTTTCTTCGTCTCTGTTCGTCTCTGTTCGTGTCGGTTCGTCTCTTTTCTGTTTCCCGCCCAGGGGCCTGAGAGTCTCGCGAGACGCGGCCGCTGATTGGACTCGGCTCCGAGGGGGAGGAGCCCGCCGGGAACTTCGCCCTACCTGCCGCGGAGGCTTGTTCCCCATATTCACGAGTAATTGCTTCAGCAGGCGTCACCACACGGAAAATAGCCGTTCGGCTGATACAAGAAACGGAGTCATGAAATACTGATTCTGCGGTTAAATGCGAAGGAAGGCGGGTATAATTTGATTTCAATGTCGAAATGAATGATATGCGTTTTGCTTGTAAAACAATATGACCAAGACATTTATACAATTAGGTAAAAGTTTTTTTGTATGCCTGTTTTAAAAAAATTACCATAATCATTCCTTTACAGCACCTAATGGTGTACAGGGTACTGCATTAGTACACCAACCGCAGCGTATCTTGATCATTTTTGTTCTATGAATGTAAGATATTCAGCCTTACGCCGCACGCGCAAATCCAGGGTCTATGAAATATTCTAGATTATATACACCTTTTTAAATAGGTGAATATTTTATGTCAACCATATCAGGAATCGAACCTGAGACCTTTTGCATGGTACGCAAACGCGCTGAGCGTTACACCACGAGGCGGACTATAATAACAAATCTTTATTTATATAATTCCTGTGTACGTGTAATGTCACCGTACTCCTAAACGGCTTAACCGATTTACGTGCGGTTTTCAGAGAAATATAGATCTTTGCGCTGTGCGTGTTCGTAAATATTAAAATCTTCAATCAAATACGTAAAAAAAAAATTAGGAGCATAAATGTTTTATTCATTGATCTACCAGGGTTGCATTCGAGAATGCATTTGCAAAAAAATAGAAAGATTTTTTTTTTTTGTGTACAAAAAAGTTTGTTTTTGAATTTTTACAAACAGCGTTTGTTTTTTGTTGATCTTAATCAGATTCTTTTCTTAAATTCCTTATAACTTCTACCCATTTATTTATTTTTATTGGATTTTAGGTAACACTAAAATAATATTAAATTTAATAATTTTTAAAAATCGTATTCCTACATAAGTACACCCGTTTGTTGGTGAGACAACCGGAGTTTGACGTTTGCAAAAAAAAATGCTTTATTTGAAAAAATATTTATTTTATGTTTTGGAATTCAACACTAACAAGGACCTAAGTACCTACTAAATTGGATATTTGAAAATTAATATTTTTTACTTTTGGAGTTCAATCATAGATTCACAATTGGAACCAGTCGGTAGAAAGTTCGAATATCTTAAAAACTATTGCGGAACCAGGCAGGCAACCGGGCAGGCAAGCCAACGTTCGGGCAGGACAACGTCTGTCGGGTCTGCTAGTAGTCGTATAATATCGAACATTGGCGTACATCAAGGTGGACGTAAATTTTTTGGTTTTGAAAATAGTTTTCCGCTGCAATATTTCATTTTCCTGGAATAACTCCTTAAGCCAAACTGAAGACTGGTCACCTGGCCTTCGTCTAGATAACAAATGATCAAGGAACACTGCATTTGGTGTACCAGTACAGTACCCTATGCATCCTCGGTTAAGGGAATGATGATGACTATTATATTGGTAAGGATAATTAATACTTTGGTATAAGGTAGGTACCCCCTGTACTAAAAGAAAACTCTTCCAACAAAAAAAAATTAAGCGTTTTTTATTATTATTATCATTTTAAAACAGGTATTTTGTACCTAGTGAAGCTGCTAGGATATTTAAAAAAAAAAATATATATATTTTTGTATTGCAAGTATGTATTTGCCAATAAACGCCGAAGTACGGCACTGGCACGACTAATGATTAATATTGTTGATATTTTATAAGTCGTATTTTGTGTGAAAATCACCTCAAGGGCGCTGAATACATATTCCAACGTCTTGCAGCTACAGAGCGCATGGACACTAAAAATCTATCCCTAATTAATTTACATGGTTTTTAGATTGACTGTTAAGATCACCTACATTTATTCATTGCACAAAACACAGAACTATTTTTTTTTAAATACAGCTCATCTTAAATGTTATATAAAATTTGCTTTAATTCGATCTTAAGTTGAAAATAATGATTATTCATATACCTTATAATAGTTAAACAATGTTTGTATTTGTATGTATGTATGTGTGAATTTGTGCATACAATTATATTCGTGCTAGTCAGTATCTATAACACAGGCTATACCTATGTGGGACTTTTTTAATATTGTACATCCTGAATGCTATTATACATACCATCAATTTATGTTGAAGTATGAAGAAAAAAACGAATGTAAAAAAAACTTGAAAAAAATATTATTGACCGACAGAAGTTTCGGTTTTAGTTTCGGCCATTTTCGGCCAGTAAAATGAGTTTCGGCTGTGGTTCAGTTTTTGAAATTGCCCGAAATTTTGGCTCAGCCGAAACCTGCGGTCGGGATGTATTGGATTACGTTCGGCTGTACTCGGGTACATCTTTATTTTCTTAACCATAATGTTGATTCAGTGCTTTATTTTTTTGTTTTTTTGGCATGAACACTTGAAAAATTTGCTACTTTGCTCTAGGTATGTTTACGTTTATTTTTTGTAAATTTATTGATATCATTTTAACTTGCTAGAATTTCAGTCGTTCATGCGCTTTGTAGCTGCAGGACGATAATCTAACTTCCAAATGTAAATGTTATTAACTAAAAAATACCTGAATTTAGTAAATGAGGTCTAGAATTCCAAACGTCCATGCGCTTAGTAGCTGCAAGACGTGTTGTAATCTTACTCCTTTTTTTTATTAATATTTTTATTATGGTATATTTTTGAAATTTCATTAATGCTCCTAATTTCTTTGTCAATTTTTAAAATGTGTAAATGGGGGATAGATTTCTTACCGTCCATGTGCTCTGTAGCTACAAGACGTGCTGTAATCAAGCTCCTATTTTAAATTGATCTTAATTGGAAACGAGGAACTAGAATCCCAACCATCCATGCGCTCTGTAGCTGCAGGACGTGCTGGGATATTTATTCATTGTACAGCGCCCTTGAGGTGATTATCACAAAAATGGCGCAATATAAATTGTCCTACTATGTGTATGTAAACATCTTATTGCTCGTGACCTTAAGTTTTCATCCTATATTTTTTAAATTCCTTTTTTTTTTTTAGTATTTTAGTATTTGGGTAAATTATAAGAACGCATATATTTCTTTTGCAAAAAAAAAGTTGTATGTATAACACAACAACAGACAAAAAGACTTCAACTTCAACTTTTCAAAAAGATTTCTCCTTCTCTGTCGAGACACCAACGAAACTGTTTTAAATAGAATTTAAATTTGAATAATACGTTTTGGCTGGCAAAAAAAAAGAGGGGCTTGCAATTATTGGGGGCTCGTTCACATCTATTGGGTAACATTACTTGACAAGTGACAAATTGATCCGAGAACGAGTATTGTATGGATGTTTCGTGTTCTCTAGTCGGTTGTATGCTGTATTTCTTCATGTGCACGAAACGTGAATATTATCCGGTTACTCGTGTGGCCGTATGACGTATGACGGCCCTGTAAGCTAGCAAGCAATAGGGCCGGGCTAGCGATTGATTTAGAACAGTATCGAATAATTCAGTTAATGTGGTTTGATTGTTTACAGTACGTCGCTTTAGTTAGTTTTTGTCCAACAGACCATTTTTAACGAAATTCAGTTAAGTGTACTGGAGTTCTGAGAAAGGCTTTATTCAAAAAATTCAAATAAAAAAAATTTAAAAAAATGTCAAAGGGGTTTTTTAACGAATTTCGTTTTAACTTGTGGTCAGTATACCTATTTCATAAAAAAAAAAAAAGGTCTATTTCTGAAGATTTTTGTTTTGTTCTGTTGGACAAAAACGAACTGAAGCGACGAATAGTAAACAGTAATAGAAAAAAAAAGGTTTTTTTTTGTTAATTTTTTTTAATCTAATATTATACAAAAAATTCACGAGTTCCTGAGGAAGGTGCTAAAAATGCCCGCGCTAATATTTTATAAATACGGTTTTTTTTTAAAGTTTTTTCTTTTTGCAAAAACTCTTGCCAGAAGGTTTTATATGACGTCGCGTTCCTCTCGCTGCTACACGTTGAATAACACTGAACTAAAGTCACCCAATACATAAGCCGGGAGGTCCAGTGGGGAGATAGGAGTGGGAATGCAATTAAAAATCGAACGCATGAAATCCGGTTTTCGGGGTTGTTGCTGAAAATAAGCCAGCGAACAGCAAAAAGCGCACGCGCCAACTGACCAACGTATCAGAGATTATCAATTTGTAGAGCTATGAATTATTTTGTTTGCCGTTTCCTCGGGGAAAAAGCACTGATATATGTGAATTATTGAAAGGATTCGGCAGAAAAATATTTTACAAAATGTTATTAAATATTTGCATATAACCACTTACTGACTTTTCTTTGTCTACCAGTTTCGAGACGTACCCGTTTCTTCGTCAGAACACCAATTAAACCGACATGCAAAACTCACAATACACCTTCACCATAATTGTCGCATAAAAATATAAAACCAACACGACATGCATTTAAATAAGCACATTCACTGATTTAAACAAGCATTATTTATATTTTATTAACAATAATAATAAAAAAATATTTATAAATAGGTTAAATACAAATATTTAATAACATTTAGTAAAATGTTAGACCACCAAGTTAATGTTTTAAATAGGAAAAATATTTTAATATTTTTTATACGTTTTTCACATTATTAAGTAGGGTTGTCAAAAAATCTAATAAATATGGTGACTAACAAAAAGTTATTGACCCTAGACACCAGCTTTAGACCCGGATGAGTTAAATAAGTATATTGAATTATTTTGAGCATGTCCAAATGTTTGTAAATAAAGCTGATTTCCCTTTGGCAGTTATTATACTCGTATATTAAGACGATACCTAGTAGGTAAAATAATTATCACCCACTTTAAACGTTTTAGCTCTTTAGCATCACTTAACAGATGGAAGAGCTGAGGAAAAGTACATGTTTAAACATAGGCAGAATGGTCAATTTTACGCAGCATGTAAAGCGGCCGCTCAAACAATCCAATGGCGTTCTATGCTCTGTTCGTTTTTTTTTGTTTGGAATAAATTTTCAAAGTATATTTTTTATTGTACTATTATCAAACAACATACTAACTTTTCTTTTGTTTTTTAAATGTAATACTCGTATATGCATACAAATAATATATTACTATTTATCATTATTTTTTTTAATATTCTTAAAGTGTATTGTTCGTCTTTTTCAGTAATACGTATTAAATCTCAGGTAAACGCAGATCACTTTTTCTCATTAAAATCACCCCACTTCATACAACTAGTATTCGTTTGAGGAAATAAAACCTCTCGATGCACAAAACACATATCCAACAATTGGCGAAATCAGTGTTTATTTTCGTCTCCATATCAATAGCTCCCGTGATTCATGCATCCTCGGAGGATCGTCCGAATTTCGACAGCCATCGATCATGATCGATCATCGGAGGTCCCTAAGGCCACCGGAGTGTCACTACGTAGGTGAAGTAGCGAGAAAACAGAATAGCTACAGAAGAAACGAGTAGCGAAAATCTCTCACATCACATCGGCCGCAAGTGAGAGCCATTGTCAACCGGCACTCCGCATCTCCCAAAGGAACTGTATCGAGATATCGACAATAGGATTCTTGGTTATTGTGAGTCCTTGAGATATGTCAGACACGCTTTAACACAATAAATAAAACAAGCAATAAGGGTTTATTATAACAAATAAGAGTCTTAAAACCTAATTCCCCTCTGAGAGGTTTTTGATGTCACTACGCCCGTATTTCTTTAGTCAAAATTGATAATGCAGCGAAAGCTGTTGCTTGTAAAATATGAGAATATTTTACTTCAGCGTAGCTAAGGTCACTCTAGTACTTAGTAAACAAACGTACATTAGAGTGGGCCAACGATGTATGAGGTTTTTATTTTTTTAGACATCAAAGTGAAAGGGGTCTAAAAAGTTGCATTTTAAATCACATTGAACGTAAAAATTATTAAAAAAAATATTCCATACTACTTTTGGCCCTCAACCGAGGTTTGAAGTTTATCACTGTCTGAACATTTTGTTAATTATCTATATTGATAAATTTATTTTTTGTCAGTAAATAAATAACTTAATTACATTACAAATTCGAACACGCTTTAAAACTACCGAAATGCAAAAAGTTTATACTCCGCGGAACTGATTCCGTCAAGCGCCTGACTAATATTGACGAAAACAATGGCCTATTAAAACAATGCTACCCATTTATTACGAAACAAAGTGCAACTCACGCCCTTAGATGCTTATTTAATAAGATTTAATGCACATTATAAAATTTCATTGGACTGATTTACTTACTCAAATTCGAAATGACAGCCGGCTTAGAGCATAAAATCTACTTTGAAAACTTCAAGCTCTGGTTGAGGGCCAAAAGTAGTACCGAGTATTTTTTTAAATATTTTTTGCATTCTGAGTAATGCAAAAGGCATCTTTTTAGACCCCTTTCATTTGTCAATTCGGAAAAAAAAATCGGCCCACCCTAACGTACATGTATGTATCTGTTTTAAAAATGCATTTAACGTTAGTCAGATTTCCGTAGCTAGAAACAATTCGTTTTACTGGTGGCAAATACTGTTATGCACCCAGCTCCTAAATATCACGCTTTACAAATTGTTAAGTGATAAATAAAACTTGACGCAAGTCTATGGTACCTACTCATGACTCTGAATTTGTAAAAAATGAATATAAAATGGCATTCTAATAAATAAATCCAACATCAAATATTATATTGAGGGTAAATATTTATTGCGTCCGTTTTTTTTTCAAAATTAAAAATGAGCAACAAAAGTTTAAAATAAAAGTTATATGTCAATCGAAAAAAAATTATCTGCTCTACAAGATGTTGTATTTGGTTTCACGATATGTATATATTATTGTATTGTAATGTACTCTCCTTCATTACTTTACAACAAATTAGTAAATAATCCAAAGCATCTAACTTTGTTGCAACAAAAAATGAAAACATTTTTGAGAAGGAAATATGGAAATCTATGCATTTACAGGGCTTATGACCTGTCATTGGCTGGTTTAAGTGGCCACTTTACACACTGTGTAACATCCACATTTACTCTACTCTTCTATCTGCTGACGTTTACTAACTTCAAATAACTCCCTAGGGAGGAAATCCAGCCAGTCTGCAAATATTTGGACATACTCAAAACATTGTTGAATCCAAAGCATATTTACCGTGCACTGCGCAAATTTCACGAGCATTTTTGGTAGCTTTATTCCCTAGATTAAAGGCGAACAGAAGGTGATATCGAAAAAGCTCATTCTATTATAAATGCTTGTAATCAAATAAATTAATATATTTAACCTAAAAGCAAACACAATATATTGCGGCGCAGAAAAATTTCTTTTGAATGACTTATAACCTTTACCGTGTTTTTACTTTCGTTGCTCATTTTTAAATTATGAAAAAAACGGGCACAACTCATGTTAACACCTAATATATATATTATTTATATTTGAAGCACAAACTGTGTGGTTATTTATTATATACCCAATTAAAATTTAAATTAAATCACTTTTTATCCAATCACTTTATATTTATTTTAATACCAACCGATTCCAAAGGTACACAAGCTTCCTTATCGAGGTTTAATTTAGTAATGAAATAAATCAAATAAATGTTAATGGTTAGAAATAAAAGTGTTAATGTTTTCATTTAAATTAAGTACAAAATATTATATTTACATAACATTTTCCAAAATATTTAGAGAAGCTTAATTAAAATAACAAATCATTTATTTTAAGATACCTTTGTCTTTAGGCAATTCGTACTTTTATACATAATAAATTATTTTTAAATTCATTTTATTACGTAAACAAACATAGAAAAAACTACTGCGTTAATATCGTCCGCGGAAATCTGAAATGCTGTAAGGGACAAAGTATAAATGGTGTGAAAAGGGAAAAAATGGTTAAAAAATCAATAATATTTATTGCGTACCTACGCATATTTTAGGTAGGTAAGTAGATTAACTTTTTTCATCAAATGCCTTTAATACACATTTCTCTGCGTCTTATTTGATGGGTTACTATAGAAAAAAAACAGACCATCCAATTAAGAATAGTCCAGAAATCTCATCAAACAGAAGGCGACTAAACTACTCCTAAAGGAGTAGTTTTACATGTTGACACATAAACTTCGTTGTAGACGTCGCTCAGTACGCAACTCACGATTCGAATTCAACTATGCCGTGTTGTGTCGTTTTAAAATGTAGAAATTCTGCTGGGATCAAAAAAAAACATGAGGGATCACATTTTGCGTGTAAGTAGCAAATGCATTACTTAAAAAATAAATTACTCTTATTAAATGACCCTTTACTTATGTACTCTGTTGTGTCAATAAATGTTTCCGCGTGTACAATAAAGTCTTAGAGAAAAGAACAAATTGCTTTTAAAAAAATATAATTATCTTACATTTGTGTTATGATTTTATTTTTCGTGATCTGGCAACATAATAAATTAATATTTAATGGAATTATCTATCCAATTAGCTATATATGTACATAAGTAGAATAAAACGGTTTTAACATTTTGCGACGCTGCAGCCTGCAGCTGCAGCGCTCTGAAAAAGTAATATCTATTATTAATAACAATACAAATTAACAACTTCAAAAATTCAAAAACTGAATTAAGTTCTGCTAGTCCGTGTGTATTTTGAAAAATATTAATTAATAATATTATATCTATATTTAATTAGATTTTTGTTTTTACACGGATACGAATTTATTATTTACCGCAACATATCGGTTCCTTAGAACAGACAATGACCATATAGCAGTGGCGAATGGTGATTTTATTTACAGGTAAGCTATAAAAAAAAAATCATTTATCTCTACCTACATAGAAGGTTCATAATATATTGTAAGTAATATATACTATAAATTATAATTTTTCTGTGGGTCTGTGTGATACAACAACACTCATCCATAAAATCAACGTAACAAACGACGTAACTTCTTGATATATTATATTATATAGATATATTATCCATTACTTTAATACATAACTCATTAAAAAATAGCACTATGAATTCAGTCTATATTAGGTATTCAATTGAAATGTCAACTGGCCGAATTGTTTTAGAAATTAATAGTGCTAAAAACGGCCGCGTTGAGCGCCATATGTCTTGCAATATGACGGACGAAAGTAATTATGGTCTTATGTCAAAAGTAGCATCTCAAAGAAAAATAGTCTTTAAGAAAAAATGTTTGAAGTACTGTTTTCCAAATCAAGAATCTTAAAATAATTTGTGTAATCTGCAAGTTTAATCTAGGAGAAAAATCCCGCACTGGGCTTACGGCATTTAAATTATAGTATACTTATTTGTATGAAAAAGTAAGCTGGAATAATCGGCTAGTTTCTTGACTCACCGCAGGCGCTGGGCGCGCTTTATTAATATTAATATTTATATTAGGATAAAAATACGAACGGGGAAATGATTTAAAATAAATAGTAATTATTTATTTGTTTTTCTGTAAATAAAGTTACCGTAAAACATCATTATGGTTAGTCAAATATAATGGTAAGCTGCGCATAATCGCTTCTATACACGGTTCGCCCCTGCCATATAGGCGCCGATAGATCCGTACAAATATTCTGAAACACCACACCAATTCCTTTGTCTGACATATTCTCGCCATAGCAAAACAGCAAACTATTTTGTAAATTTATGGAGGTACATATTTATGTTTATTAAACAAATAAATAAAATTGCTAAAAATGTATCCTTTAATTATTGCGAAACAACTCGTCTTAATAATGTTATGTATTTATAATATAACTATCCCTTCCGCTATTAATTGCTACAAAACCACCATATTAAAAATGCTTTCGTTTTTCCTGGTGCCGGATAGGATTTCTTTGAAACAGAAAAGTAAAAATACACATTAAACAGTTGAGTGAATATAATGAATTACGCGTTAAATCGTGAAGACAGAAGAGATCAGCTTCATTAAATCTAATTTGGTAAGCATTTGTAATAGTTGTTGTCGTGTCGTCACAGATTCCTCCTTACATCCTTTATTATGAGCATTATCTACTTTTTGCACCGTCGCATATTTAACTTGTTAAGATGGGGGATCAGAGACCACCTCAGAAGTTCAGCATTATCACGCTCAGTGCGGTACACTTTAAGTATTTATTGTATTCAGTTTTTCTACTGACATTTCTTGGTGGAACTGCATTTTAATTATAATAATAAAAATACTTTATAGTTTCATGCTACTTTTATTTATATATTTTTTATTTTAACCAGTCTGACGATGTCGGTCACGACGAAACCCGGTCACTGGCAAAAAAATTTTAAAAAAATTATAAATAAAAGTGGAGTAAAACTATAAAGTATATATTATTATTTCATTTCTAATTTACGTATTTTTGTATTTATTTTTGAAAACCACTAAATAATTTATTTATTTATGCCCATGAAACTTTTACATATGCGACTTGGTTAAGCTTACCCTGCCTGCGTAATCTATAAATATTAAACAAACAAACCATCACGCCGTTTCCCCGTAGGGGTAGGCAGATAAGATAGAACGCCATATCATTCTGTCTTTGCATACATACCTCGCTTCCTCTATATTCATACATCTTCTCATGCACGCACGCCGATTATTCCTACTTTTGACATGTCCATCTTCAGTATTTGATGGACTTGATCGTGCCATGTCTCTCTCGGTCTTTCTCGTTTTCTGCATCCATCAACATTCACATCGTAGATCCTTTTATCCGTTCTTTCGCTGTCCATTCGCTCTACATGTTTAAACCAACGCAGCACCCCTTTCTTGATTCTGTCGATAATGCATGCCTGACACAGTTCACGGATCTCGACATTTGTGCACCGTTTTACATCGTTTTACTACACATTCGCCTGAGGAATCGCATTTATAAAGCACTACAATAATTAAAAACGTGATAAAGGTATGGGAAAATGCAACTATTGCAACGAAACAAAGTTAATAAGTTATAATACCAACAAAGAGTAAATTTTAACATTAAGATTAAAATTAATATTAATATATGGTCTTATTCGTGTAAGCAAAAGTCCTGTGATAATTTGTACATTTGTACAACTCACTTTGGGGCAGAGAAAGGGGGAAAGGAGGTAGAAGAAAGAAAGGTTTTATTATTATTCTTATTTGCTACGCAACAGGCCAGGAGGCCATTGGGCGAATCGCATCACAAAACATCCAGGCATCAGAAATATCAAGTTGAATTTTTGCGTTTGCATCGGAAATCGAACCAGGAACCTTCCGTTCATGAGTCAAGCATTTTAGCCATTACATTACGAAGGCCGCCTATTATGTAACTGCTAATTTTATGAAAAAAAAAATTTTGACGATGAAAGCATTACGAAAAAAATTTAATAATATAATATTAAAAACATTAAAAAATATTTGATTATGATTGTGTTTTGTGCTTCCTTTTTTCTTCCCCAAGATCCTTTTTTGCAACATTTCTGATAATATTCGTACTACGCTGATATAAAAGGATAAAATATTTTTTTTACACAGGAATATTGGTGATTCTATATTTATCTCATATTAATTTAATCTTACAAAATGTGCGAATCGAACAATATAAATGATTAGATTCTTTCAATAAATATAGAACAATAATTATTTACCTGTAGTTCAGAGCACGTAGATATGTGTGTCCCTACGCATTTATGAAAGAATAGTCATTGAATGAAATATTTTAGTTGGAATGCTTTTGTTCATTTTTAGTGAAACTAAAATGGAGAATTTATAGAATGCTTGGTGTTTGGGTTTTTATTTTGGACATAAGAAGTAGAAAAGTATTCCCTAGGAAGCGATTTGTTAAACAGTAAGTTACATTATAAAATTGAAAGTCGCTTTTATTACTTTTAAAAAAAATAATGTTTGTAAGTATATATTTGAACACGCAACCCGAATACCCCAGAAAACAAAAAAGCCGTGAAAATACATAATACTTAACAAATGTACGTATTTTATTCTTGTAAATGGGGGTCAGTGCCAAATAAGCATCTGACGTCACTGCGATCTGTGTAGATCTATTGTGACGGGTCCCTTTAAAATAGTTCTCGCCCTCCAAGCCCAAGTCTTTGAAGAACCGAGCTACTGAATGCAGGGCGAGTCATCCAATAACCACCGCTAAATATCTTCCTCCAAGTTTAATTCTAGAATGAAATGGGCTGTTAGATAAAAGGTGAGTACTCACATTCTCAGGTTTAACCAATGGTCCACCGAGGATGCGGCTTCTTTCGCATAAAGCATCACATTCACATAACAAGCGTAAAGGTGTTTCAAAATTTCCACCTGGGACGGTTCTCGCTAGGGAGCAAAAAGCACAACGCACTCCCAATCATTTCTGAAATAATGCGTCTTGTAAGATAAAAAAAATCGCGCGTATATTTATCACCATATCTTTATCACATACAATAATATTAAATATTATTGCCTTTACTTGCTCAACACGCCAACAACTCGCGCCGCTCACAAACCCCCCGTCGCACTAATTATTTATTTATCCGGCAGGCTAAGGATATGCCTTTGAAAATTTGCTGCTTTTAGAGAGTAACAATTTTATTTTTAAAAGGGTTATGTGCCAGGGCGCAATAAGTTCGTAAGTTTATTACTTCAGTTCTCAATCTCAATTAAGGTATTTTTCTATCTTGATAAAATTCCGGAAGAACACAGCATGTGAATCCAGTAAACGTTTACAAAGATTTTGATTTATTATAGATATTTTTGATGAAAAAACTGATCTAAAAAAAGTTTAAAAAATTATATTTCCAGTATCTACTTATGATAAATAACTTGGAATATTCTGACCAACATCGGATAAATGTTTTATTTCTTTTACATAGAAAAAAAATTGATAAAAGAATTGTAAAAATATGAGTTTTCTAACATGCGTGAAGTAGTGATCAATTAAACCAGAAAATGACCTAAATCTTTTGATAGTCGACTAAAAAATGTTCTGGACATTTTAAAATACTCCAAATACAAAACAGAAAGTAAAAAATGTATTATTGGATGGAAATAGAATTAACCTTAAAAACCACGGTCAACCTACAATCGTTGAATTGATTTTACAACAGAACAGTCGTTATTTATTGTGTGTGCAGACAATTGGTAGAATTTCATATTGAATTTGGTATTATATCCAAAACAAAACACGTTTATTGGATTGTAATTCTCCTTTATTTTAAAAAATATACAAGAGCGTATATTGGGACGCGATTCGTCTTGTTCGGACATTTTCAATGAACAGTTGTTGTAAAATCAAACCTTTATTGTATTCGTCTATCCATTCAAAAACAATTATTTCTGTAAATATCAAATTAATAAATTTAAACTAAAATTGTCCGCACGGCTTTCCTCAATGAGGAATATATTGTTATTTCAACCATATAATGTATTCTGGTGAAATATTGAATTTCAAAAAAATATAATGACCGATTAAAATCTTTATGAACGCCTCGACTCCGTCGTCAAACACTTTTATATATTTTCTTTTTTTTATAATTTTTTTTATTTTTTAAATACACAAACTTAAAAATTATACCAGCCCGTTTAATAATGCAAATACAAATAATGAATTTCAGCAGGTTTATTTCTCACTCCACGAGCCACCCCAAGCTAAATTAAAATGTGTCAAACATATTCTTAATGAGGGTGAAAATCCGACAGTTTAATGAAGCGCTTTCACCCAACTGGAAAATGTTTCAGTCACACTGTGGAGGATGATATTAACGGACAAAAAATGGGCGCGCGCACTAATTATAATATATATTTTTTTAATTAGCGCAATATGCTAATTAATAAAAATGTCCCAAATATTAAACGCTTTTCATAAAAGCTAACAATTAAACAATATTATAACATGAAAATGACTGGTTTTTGAATGATGATTTCTGCTGTGTTCGTAACATCAATCAGAGATAGTGATGTTCATGTATATTAACATGGAATATATGTATATATATATTTATTTTTTATTAAATATTTTTTTTTTTTTGGTAGAATAATATTATATATTCAAAGTAATGAACCAATAATATAATACATCAATACAAAATAGAAATATTTTTCAATAGACGACGCAACGGAAATATAATAATAATAATATTTGTCTGATTAATAAAGCGCCTTTTTTATAAAAAACCACATCAAGGGCGCTTTTCAATTTTATGCGTAAATTGCATTCAAAATAAGCTAAAGTAACATTTTGTATTTTCTGATTTAAATATGAGGGTATGATAAACAAAATATTAAGATTTCGGTAGAGATCTGAAATGACTGGGACTGTCGATGATTCGCAAATTTGAAGGCTATTGGTTCCAGGCAGAGGGGCCGGCAACGGCAAAAGCACGACCTTCGAACCTAATGTTTGGGCATTTCCGGATTCCGATAAGTTTTCCTCTGCCTGAATCAAATACTGACCTAAGAATAAACTTTCTTTAACACGTATTTTCCCTAATACATCGAGAGCTATCTTCCAGCCATTTCATGAATGGATTTTAAAACCATCCAGCTAAGTTTGTATTTTATTATTTATGGGTTTTTTAACTAGTGCAAATTTCGAAGATATTGTAACATAAAAATATTTTTTTGCTCCCGTAATCAGCCTTGCTGCTGCATTGAAGACGTATTGAAGTTTATCAGTTTGGTATTTTGGGAGATTTGCGTATATTCCACTACAGTAATCTAGGCGCGAAACGCCATAAGCATTCACAAGAGCTTTAGTTGCGTCTATAGGAATATTTCTCCATAGGAATTTGATTTGTCGGAGATGGAAGAAGCTAGCACTTACCGTTTTATTGACCTGATAATAAAGATAAAGATCTGGTTTTAAATAAACACCCAGTAGTTTAACATTTATACTAGGGGTAAGATCACAACCTTTGATTGAAATTGGAGATCGGTCTAAAACGTGATTTCGCTTTTTTGTCGCTGTCACTAGAAGCTCAGTGTTAGATGGATTAAGTTTGAATCTATTTGGTGACACCCAGTTATGGTTTGGATGCAGTGAGTCAAGCGATTTTTCGAATTGTTTATATCTTCAGGAGAGCAGTAAAAATATATTTGTTGACTATCCGCATAACTGTGAGAAAGTAACCCGAATGAGTTAATAATTTTAGACGCATCGTGTGAAGAGCATAGGATCCAACAAAAATGTGTGAATTCGACATTTAAGTTTTAAAGACATCAATATTTTAAATAATTTTCCCGTTAATTTTGTGAATCGGAAATAATATATTGAGGATCATAAGCCACTTAATCAGGACAATTTTAAATGTGTGCCGTTATTATCGCTCAGGTGTGATATATACAACAGATGGAAGAATTTAAAAATATAGATCTTCAATCATAAACAGAATGGTGAATGTTACACAGTGTGTAAAGTGGCCACTTAAACCAACCAATGACGACTCATAAGCCCTGTAAATTCCCAGACTTATATATTCTTCTCTCTAAAATGTTCTCCATCTCTGTTGTAATATGTTAGTCATTTTTTTTGTATTTTGTAATAAACGTTTATTTTAATTTTTATAATTATTAGTATTTGTATGTATGTTAATTCTTTTGTTATTATTGGTATATTTTATCTTTCCTAATTAATTTTTATTTTTATTTTTTAATAGTACTATTATTGATTTGAATTGTTAATGCATAATTTAATGTAACAAAGGAGGTCCTGCCTGAAGTCCTAACTAGTCGGGTCCTGAAACAGAAAACCTCTGTGCATTACAAAACAGTGAAATAAATAAATTTATTTTGAAAATCTGGAAATAGGGCACACATCGGCATATTTTTGTGTGCTTTAATAATAACAATATTGTATAAACACAAATCTCATATGTAAAAAGTTTAACCCACGTATCTTAACTTTAAGTCTAAATTTAGATATGATATGAATGAACCTTTGCTTTTTTTTTTACCAAACAGTTTTACTCAAATTTTTAACGGCTTACCTATTTAAAAAAAAAATTACCTTTGTTATTTTACATTATATATTAATTAAATATATTTTTGAATATTAATTGTGAAAATGGGAAAACGAATAAAATTAATTATATAATATTTAAATTAGAAATAACAGATTCAAAAAATATATATTTACTGTCTTAAAACGGAGAATCTATGCAAAAAAAAAACAAAATATGTTTGTTTACTTTTGCTACTCATTAAACCTATTCCAGTCATATATAAAAACTGAATGTAAATTGCAGTAATAAATATGTATCCATAAATAAAAAAAAATAAAAAATTTAATTTACCCCCTATGGGGTAAAATCCTGGCCGTGTCTACAAACGTGTGGACAAACTCAAAATATTGTTTATAATTAATAAGAGTATAATAAATTTATTGGTATTAGATATTATGGTAATTAAAAGAAATTAAAGTATTGGTTTATAAAGAAATCAACTTTTTCGAACAAGCTAAATTAAATTTTTAGATTCATGAAAATCAATTACGCGAATATATTGTGCATAATGCCTTTTTTGATACCTTTTTTTTCGTTTTTTGGTATGACCTTCCTTGGCTCTAAATTGTTAAAAAAATGTTCATATTATTCATAAATCTTCGAATTTCGTTTAGCACCACTATTGTTTTTAATGTGCGATATTATGTAGGTTGTGGTTTTTGTTTCTAGCTAAAGTTTCGAATTAAATCTTACAAGTTTAAGTTAAAACACTTACAAGACTATTGAGTCCAGTGCAAATACGTAAATGCACTAAAATAATATTTATAATCATGTAAATAAGTATGCAAAATACAGTGTCATGTCGCTTGGTCGTGTAGGTCGGTAGGCAACTGCGACTGGGCGGCTTGCAGGCGCTATAATAGCACTCCAGTACTGTGTGCCTTCCATACAAACATTATTGAAACAATGCTTCGGCCAGATAACGGCTTCACAAGACACATATATTAGTGTCCATGGCACGAAACCACGAAAAGTACAATAATGTCACGGTTGCATTGTAATTAGTTTGCAAACTGAGAACTATTTATCACCCGCCATCAGAAACGCTGCTGACAATCGCGAGTGTATGACTCCACCATTCAAAACCGAATATTTAAATACAGTAGCAATTTATTACAAAATCCGTGCTGTATTTTTAAAATTTTCATTCAAAAGCGCTTAACCTAATCTTGGAATAATCTTTTCACAAAAATTCTGCAATCATTATTCGGCTGTCAAGGTAAAAACATAGTAAACCACAAAATTTTAATCACACGATTTTTTCGCATTTTTTGTGCTAATGCAGGTATAAATTTTCATTTTCTATAGTTGATGTTTTGCCTAAAAAATACGATTCACAATGCAATGGAAATCCTGATCTAGAACGGGGTGCTAGAGAATTCTAAAAATTACTACACATCAAACATAAAAAATATGATTAACGCAGTACCGTCAACTGTGGCATTTTTATCACATTTTTCCACAGCAAGTTAATAGCTCGAAAAAAAATTTAATGGAAAAAATGAGAAAGTGAATAGGTAAGTAATATTTTACTTTACTTGTATCTATTTATTGGGCTTTCTAACTGTAAAGCCACACAATTCGTAACTTTGCCAGTTTAAAATTTCTTAATAAAACTAAAAGCTCGTGTATAAAATCTATTAAGTTAGTTTTCCTTAGTCAATTCCATATGTTTGCAACAATAGAGATTAATTTACTGGGGACACCGGTTAGTAGGTAAAGTTTTCCGACATCCCACATTCATTTCCATACTAATGAGTAAGGCCTGCCACCAGTTCAAGAGTGTAATTTGGTGTAGTTGTTCAAAAGCGTGACTGTATGTGAAAAAAATTAAACCTCCACCTTATTTTGCATAATCTAACATTCAATTAAAAATCTAATTGAAACCCTATTGATAGCTCAAGTTGCCAACCGCCATAAGATGGTTACTTTACCTAATGTCAACTAACATTACTAATTTCGTTTTCCTCTCACTTGGTAGACTTAGGTAAAGTTGACTGAGGTAGTTAA
Organism: Micrasema longulum; assembly: GCF_059751315.1. NCBI lineage: Eukaryota > Metazoa > Arthropoda > Insecta > Trichoptera > Brachycentridae > Micrasema > Micrasema longulum. The sequence goes on along the minus strand of NW_028277684.1, from coordinate 1,753,305 downwards.
GGATGCCACAGTTAACCAGTATCTAATTCAAATGAAAATACAAACAAACTTTCGTTTTTAACCAATTATTAATATATTTTTTTATTTATTTTAATAAATAAAACATGTTTTTTTCTATTACAATATAGCTATAATTATTTAGTTCATTTTAATTGAGAGTTGTACAATTCAATGTCTCAATCATACCTCGATAAAGAAACAAGTGCAGCTTCGAACCCGGTCGCTAATTAAATAAACAATATGAATATCCTTTGAAACAAAGTGTTATTTTATTTTTTATTTCAATTCCATAGTGAATAATCACAAAGTCAGTGCTTCAAATATAAATTTTAATTTACACAGTATTTACAATAATAGAAACAATGGTTAAATCATTAAAAATGGAATAAGGCTACAAAAAAGCTGCAATTTATGTGTGAAATGAAATTATGTTTACGCTTCTCCTGAAAATGTTGCCTTCGGTGGGTTGCTGTGTTTTTAATGTGGACAGCCTGGCCATATTGCAACGAAGTTGTCCCTGATATTTTGCACGTTCGTCTTCTTAAAATTCTTAGATGAGTGTTTTTTTTTTGACAATGTCCTAACAAATTGCCTTCTGTCAGTTAAAATGGAATAATAATATGTTGCATCGTATCTTTGAAACTAATTAAATATTGTTTTTAGAAAAAATATGCGCATAATTATATTAAGACGACCGAGTTTAGTTTACATATTTATCGAATTTCAGTGTCTACTAACTACACCTGTAATTAAAGGTATATTGGTAAAATATTGTGCTTTTTGTATTATAATGAAGTTATTTAAACTTAGCTATGAAACGCAAGAGGCGTGCTCTAATATTTAACACCCAATTTATGCAATTCTCTGAAATCTTTTAATAAAAATAATATATGTCTATCCACTGTCACCCTTTTTTTATATTTTAGAAATTTTTTTATGTTTGGGATTAGCATTATAATTTATTATTATTATTAAAATTAAAATTTACGATATTTGTATTTTTTTCAAAGGAATGGTTATTTCTTTGTTCACTTTAAATAATAACACATATCTAAATATATATTTCAAAATGTGTTTTTACGCTAGAATATTTCATATTACCTGGACTGGGACCCGAAGCACAAGGCTGATCATTTTATTTTGATGTAACAAAAATTGCGATCGGTGTACCGAAGCAATCCTATTCACCACTAGGCGCAGAAAGGGAATGAGATTAGTGACACATAAAAAACAAAACGAAATGTTCTAAATCCAATTTAATTCATCAATTTGGATATTTATGTGGATATTTTTGGATTTAGATCAGCAACAAGGGTAGATAATATTTAGGTAGGAAGTGTAACTACATCCATCACACAGACTTCTAAGCTTTCCCAAAGTATGTTAAGGGGTATGCAGTGACAAATTGTCCTCCAGAAGTGTCTGCCATGACCGTGTCCGTTACGCCACGTGGCCACGAATAACCGTATCACCGCTGCCTTTGGTAATGTTGTGAGAAGGAACATTTTTCACATACTTAATTCAAGCGAATGTCAAACATAACCTTAAGAGACTTAATGTTTTGGCATGCTTAATTATCCTAAAATACTTCACAAACTTAATTATTTTTTATTTATTGCTAAAATTTAAACAATAGTTTTTTATTTCAAGCATTTTGGCGGCTTTGTGAAACTTAATGTAAGTACACTAGGATTAGGATATCATTGTTATAGAATGTAAAACAAGAACATCACACGTATAGAATTCAAGTTCATTACGATATTACTCATGCCCATGATATCCTTGCTCAGATTAACCGCTTTCGTATTTAATCTTATCCTAAATAATCCTCAAATGCTGTCTTTGCTGTCGAAAATTTTAGAACCAACGCCGAATTCTTCTCACCTTTGCCAATGATCTTCGGAACAGTGCGCACAAAGTGAACAAAATCTCACTAAACAGTATTGTCGATGTGTTCCGACAGCAAAGGCAAGCATTCAAGAAACAAGCAGTATTATCACTCCCGGGTTAAAAATCACACTTTTGCCATGTCATGACTATAACTACTGTGCTTTAAAATAAATTCTATGATTGATTATGCTATGTTCAATCAATGTTTTATGTATCATTAATACCAATCCATTTCATAAGCTTGTCGATTGTCTTTGAATAATATATATATATTTATTTTGTTCAATACTTTTATAGAATGACAAAGGTACTAAAATATCTTTCACGTATACTATAAATATGTAAGTACACCTAGATATTATCTATGGTCTGCAAGTACCTACAGTTCATTTCAGTAAACTGTTGATATCATTCATGTAATATCTGCAAGAAAAATAGTAATAATATCAGCATGAGTCGCCGGCAGATAGTCTCCTCCTAGCTGGAATCACTCCAATACATTATACTGCTCTAAAAAGATTTGGCTCAAAGTCTGATAATAGGGAAATATCACCTTTTATTTACAATTTTAAAGTAAGAAGGGTCTACGAAATACTGTCGAGTAAAAAACAAATTTTGAAATTCCCCGAAAACGGTCATTGCAATCGCCACGCCCCTAATACGTCACGATTTTGTCAATTTTTTACTTTGTTTATAACCGTTTAATTTTTTGTAGAACATCGTCTCGAATCTTGACGATGCCAAACATGTCGAGTTTTTGTAAGGACATATGTTTTTATAATTATTTTTTTTAAGTTATGCACGAAAACATTTCTCCATAATATCCATATTGATTTCGAAAATACAATTGTTCTTCTTTTTATCGTTCCTCTCCCCGATGGAGCTTGGAAATCATCGTAGCAATTCTCACTCTGTTGGCAGCTGCCCTGAACAAGGGCTGAGTGAAGATCGAAGCCTCTGAAATGTGGTGCTACAGGAGGATATTAAAAATCTCCTGGGTGGACAGAGTCCGAAACGATGACGTTCTCCGACGGATGGGAAAAGATAAAGTGGTAATATAGACCATAAAGGAAATGTTTGTTAAAACTTGTTTTTTTATTTTTTACTACTATATCAAATTGCATTGTAGTATTGGCAAATACGCATTTCATAGATACATATTTTATTTCTTATTTTTTCATGATAATATATGCTTGCTTATTAATTTAACTGAAAAACGTCTTTCTTGCTTACCGTAACACTTTATTTATTGTTTGCTTTACAGAATTTATTTCATAAGCTTATATCTTTGCATTTTTTGTTCGTATGCTTACCGTTTTTTCTTGCACACCTTTGTTATTATGGTTTTTTTTTAACTTTGTAAAACTTTTTATTATATCCTTTTTAACTAATTTCACATATTTTTTCTGTATATTCTGTGTTTATTTTTCTGTATATGTATACTAAATAGTATGTTAGCATGTATTTCTTTTTTTTGTAAATGCCTTTTCGGCGTTAATGAACAAAATAAATACACGAATACAATTCATTTTTCTAAATCCATTTCATTCATTTTAGCGATATTCGCAGTATGTGATTTTTCCCTATTCAGTGACCAAGCCCCCCCATCACGTCGATAGGCGCCGACCCAACCTTCGGAACATCCCAGTAAGTAATGAAGTTTTCCGGATAGCCTGAAAATATTCAAGATGATATCTAGTACAAAACCTTATATGGAAAACACGAAACAGTATTTTTTTTAAGAACTCACGATTTACGTGTTTGTTTGTTTGTCTAAGATCCCGCTAGGTGGCACTCAGCATAACCGGTACGTACCAGCCTCGGTGTGTCCTCCCTCCTCCCTCCTCCCCACTGTATGGGTGTATAGTGTATGTTCACGCACGTGGAGACTGCGTGCAAGTCGCTCGCAGAGTTTTGACAGCGTGCGTAATGTTGACAGATCACCCACAAACCTAGGCCGCACTGTGGCCCATTCTTGAAGCATTGTGAACAATCGCTGCGTTTAACACATTTGCATTTTGTTTATTTATTTCTAGAAAATAACAGCCATTGCAACAAAAACACAATGTTACCAAATAAATTCAAATTATAAACAATTATGTTTTTTTTTATATAATTATTGCCAAATTCAAATTATATTTGCACCATTGACATTTACAAATAATACAAGTACATACACTATTTATTGATTGGGTGTTTACTTACAATCGTCATTCCCTTTTCCGCTCCCAGTGGTGCATAGGGCACTGCATTGGTAAACAAAACACAGCGTTCTTTGATAAGCTTTTACATGAGGAGAATGTGTTACTTTTTTATATTTTTTTTTACGATAAACATAATAGGTAAAACAGAGTATTCAAAAAATAAAGGAGAATTACATAGTAATGAAATACACATTTAAAGTAAAAATAAAAAACAAAAAATCCCACAAAGGCATGGCCTGTTCGTGGGTATACAAGAAAATGTCAATGAATTTTTGCTCCTATAAAAAATAGACAGTTATATTTTTTGTGCAACATAAGAACTTACAATCATCATTCCCCCTTTCGCTCCCAGTGATGCATAGGACACTGCATTGGTAAACAAAATATAGCGTATTTTTATCAGCTGTTACATAAAAGAAAGGTGATAAGACTTACGCTTCAGATGCCAGTCGAGAAAAATAAAGTATTGAATTTCCAACAACCTTTAAAATCAATATTTTACATCAATCTTGCCATGAATCAAACCTAGGACCTCTATAATGGTAGGAGAACGCATCAAACCCTTCAAAACGAAACTGACTTATTTCCATTCGATTTCTTTATTCAGAATTTTTACCTAAGTACCCATCGAGTCGAAAATTTACCTAAATGCTCTAGAAATATCGTCAAGTTTAATTTTAGTTAGCAAATAAAATATACGATCTATCTTTTTTTTTAAAGTGACCTTTTGCCAAATTTAAATCATATCGGCCAAAATGCAAGTTTACAGATCCCGGTGACATTGGTAATTTTTTTTTCGAATATTTGGTTATAATTTGTTAAGCGTAAAGATCTGCGGAAGCCAAAAATATTTTTTGACTACTTGTACTTCGTAAAAGTACATTCGTGATTATGAAAAAAAAAAATCATCCGCTAGAAATTATAAAAAAATGAAACGAATTAAACGTTTCCAAATCTTATAATATTAATAAATAAGTAGATTAACGTATATTTCAGTAGAAATTTTAACATTGACATTTTTCAAATCCCATAGCTAACTTTCCATACGATTAATTGGTTAATCAAGTAACGATTGTTTTTTTTTTGTAATCAAACCTTTCTGCGTAAAGTAAATACGGCAATTCTGCATCTAGACCTTTTATCAGCAGTGACACGGTACAAAAAACGTTAATTTTTAAAGCCTTGTGCATTATTTATTTCATTTGTTTATTTATCAAGCTGTTGATTTACAATCATACGCCGCAACCTTTACTTCTGTCATAAGCAGAAATCAAATATTTCATTGATTTCTGTTGTCTCAACAAATGAAGAAATGGCTCACTGTGCGTCCAGCCAGGCCCACTTCACGGATTGAGCCTGTCCCGACATCTCTCACTATTTCACCCGCGGCCCATTATGAAAGTTACCTGTCTACGAAAATAAATGGAGCATCATTAAGTGCTGTATTAAAAATGTTAGTTAATTATTTTTGTTTTAATTTAATGGGGCGTTATTAATAATTTTAAGGCTCTATGAATTCAATCACGGTTTTGAATATCACCGCCGATTTTTTCCCCCGGTTTCAGACGGTTAGAGACCTATTTGGAATATATTGTTAAAAAGTGACTGAACGAGTTCCTATTCTAACCTCTAAGGTATAGAAACAAATTTTATGCATGAGTTGAGATCTCATCCCAGCTTTGTGATTTCATTTCTATACTATCCATATTAAGAAAATAATAAAGGTTCCATGCGCGGTCCGTCCATTGATTGGATGGAACCAATGCTTCCCTAAAAAAGTTATCTTTAAACAATCGGTACCTTTTATTTTTTTAAATAAAATCAGCCATAAGTTAAATAATCTTTTAAATAACTACAGCAAATATTTTTTAATTGGTTTCTTGTTTTAATCGTTGCGATCTTAGATGGGTGCACCTGTTACATTAAAATCATTAAAAAATATATTCATTTATTTATTAATAATAATTATACTCGTTTAAATATTAATAAACTTATTAAGGCTTTTTAGGCTATGCCCGTGTCAAGCCAAAATAATTAACAATAAAAAATACGTAGTAAAATTAATTTAATTAAATTATTATGACAGGTGATGCAATCAATTAACAATCCAGAAAAACATTGTACAAATAATAAATAATTCTTAATGTTGTTTTTTATTTACTATTTTTTTTATGTATCTTAATAATAATGTATGTACTTATGTGTTTATTTATATGTATAAATATATAAACATGCATGTATATATATGTGTGTGAGTATGTATGCATATGCGTGTGTATGTATGTGTGTATGTTTTATATGTAAATATACTTCTATATACCCATATACCTATGTTGGTACATTTCCTTATTTTTACTTATTATTGTATCTTTCAGTTTTTCTTATGTTATCTTTAATTTTAACTAAATATACATACTTATGTTTTACTGCTGCACTTTAATGTAAAAGCCCGTAGGGCGTGTAAATTAATTAATAAATATAAAATAAGATTCCAATGAAGACAATTTAATAAAAAAATAATCTAATATAAATATTGAAATGCAAATTATACAGATTTTGATTCATACATAAACAATTATACGCAATGATAGTATCGTTGAAATCAAAAGAACAAAAAAACACAATTGAAATGATAATTAAGATATGGTTTTTAGAAACTCACTCCATACTGTTGTAAGACATGAGAGTATTAAACAATATGCCAAGTAACAGCGAGCACTAAATTAAATAATACAAAAATGCGTAGTGAAAAAACATAAAAATATCAAGATATATAAAAAACAAATCATTAAAACCGTTCTACTGAAAATGAACTTATGTTTTTGTTAAATAGATCATATGTTAAATACCTACCTTCTAATAACATACAAAATAATAAATCAATCCGTTTACCACTCTCACACACGCATTTGTCTAATATTCACGTAAAACAAGTAAATTAAGCGGGAATGCTGCTTACCTATCATAAAACGAAACGATTCATACCAAAATGGACACCAAGTCATTGAAACAATACGCACCATCCCCCGTTAACGGCACATACGAGTATGTGCATCTACCATCTTCCAGGAATCAGCGAGCAGCCTTTTAGCCACGTGTCTGGCAGTAACCACGATAACTACAATCTACAAAAGCTACCCTTCAGATATCTTTTTTGATTATGTTGAAACAGTGCTTTATTTTTTTTAATGTTTACTTTTTCGCATAAGCACTTGACACATTATCTACTCTGCTTAATGTTTTTTTTTGTAAATTTACCGGTAAAATTTTTAGTTTCTAGAATTCCACTCGTCCATGTGCTTTGGAGGTGCAAGACGATTGGTAATCTTTCTTCAATATGTAAATGTTATCAACCGTAAAATACTTATTTTTTTAAATGGGGTCTAGCATTTCAACAGTCCATGCGGTCAGTAGCTGCAAGACTTGTTATATTCTAACTCCTATTTTGAAAAATTAGGTTTTTTTGATTTATTTTAATATTATTCAAGCACTTAACTTCATTGTTAAATTAAATCATAATGTAAATGCGGGCTAGATTACTTACCTTTCATGCGCTGTGTAGCTGCAAGACGTGCTGGGATATTTATTTATTTATTGCACAGCGCCCTTGGGGTGATTTACACAAAAATGGCAATTTATAAATTATCCAATAATAATAATGGGTTTGATGCTCATTCATTAATAACTTCCAAAAAAATACAACAACCCCACACACAGCTTTCCGACTGGGCAGTTATGCGCGGACTTATGTAAAATACACTACGCTCAGTCTTATTTTGGAATATGAAACTGCGTTAGTATTTTAGTTCCTTTAAAGCGATACTCTAGTAATTAATTTCACCCTAATTTAAAGTCCACAAGGGCATTCGAAAATTACGATCTTTGGTATCTCTGGAATCAATTCTAACATACTAATCCATGTTTATTTCTCAAATATTGTGACGGTTTTATAACAAATTCAGCACTTAAGTCAGTTGGCAAGATGGTATTAAGACATTAAACTATAAAATATATAGACATACAAGAGTGTACGCCAAAATTCTGGCATAAAATTGCTTTTTTCGAATTTCTGAGGTACCTATCTACCTGCAAATTCCCGAGGAAATGTTGCGTATATATTATTTATTCAAATATAACCTACTTGCATCAACCTCTAAAAAGATATATTTTTTATTTTATTATTAATTTATTTGTCGCTACTTTATGATTATTTTATTAGTTAACTCAAAGTCAAATTTAATTTCTCTCATCTTTTTGTTGATTAAGGGTTCCTCTGCTTCCTTTGCGTAACTAATCTGTCGACTTTCGTTTCCGGAAATACTGACTACCCGAAGATGTGATGCGTTGTAATGTAACAGTTATTAGGTTACTTTTTATTATCATTTAATTCACTGGGTATTGGATAGTAGATTGCTGAAGATTTTTTTTAATCACAGAATTTACCGACAAATAATAAGCATCAATCAGTTCATCTAAAATATTGAATTATATTCGATACTTCTTAAAGTTTTACGCTTTTTATTTCAGAAGGCTTTTTAAACATGTTTGTAACGGTACGACGTTAGTTTTTTTCATTGCCTAATTTGTAACATCAACACTTCCATAAAAAAATAACTAAACAAAACATTATTTCCTCCAGAGTAAAAGCAGATTTCATTTCTTTTTTGTGTTAATAAATTGCAATTATAGTTGTGACGTATACGAAAGCAGAATAATCACAACTATCGAATGAATAATTTTCCATTGGTCGGAGAAAGTGTCAACAGGCACTTTTTGTTTATTTCCTAACCTCTTGATTTGTTACGAACAAACCGTCTTCATCAAAAAAATCAACGAGGACTCTGTAAAATATCTCCAACTCTGTTTTTCGTTCGCAAACGACCGGGCAGTGAGAGACGGCGAATCAAATCAGTACTGCCTAAAAAAGTCAATAACACGATGATCGCTTCATTAAATGAGTGTGGGAAACCAAGCTTCGGAACACGAAACATTATTTAAAACTAATCGAAAGTCGATTGGTCGGATGCAATTTGTAATTAAATAGTTTTCACGTTTCAAGTCGCGAATATCTGAGCGAGTGCTCTCTGTTACTTAATTGTACTTTTTGTGAAAACGCTTAAGGACCCAGAAAGTTCAGCGAACTCCGCTCAGAATTGACCAATAACGCCGGCTCATAAAACCGACCAATTGGATTTCGCTTTTAGAATGGTTATGGATTTGATTTTAAATTAAAAAAACATTTCTCATTACGGTCGTTGAAGCTTTCTTGAAGGAATACAATATCGATGAAAAAGTCAATAGCGCATAACATAATATTAGCGAAGTATGTGTAACGTGTAACAAACAACCAAACATATCTCGCATATTTTGTATTACCGCTTAAATCAAAAGTAGATTAAACTGAATAAGACGTTTTGAGCGCAATTTCGAATAAAAATATGGCGAAGAATCAAATGGCCCGAAGCGATCCGATGACAAATGATCCCGAAGGAATTTCGATAAAGCGAGTACACTATCTAGTTCCAACCTTCCGTAACACATTAAGTCATCACGTGAAGGTTCGGGTGATTGATGGCCATTGTTTGATTGACACCCGAAAACCGTGAGCCGCAGTTGCATAGTACGGAATTATCGTCATTAAAGAATTGGGTAATGTCTTAAGGGCTCAAAATATGCCCCGCGACACCAGCGGCACCTTTCTCGGCAATCGGGTCCTTTGTACGACTTGTGTCTTTTTTAGCGCGGCAAAAAACGTGACCGTTTCAGCCGTAATGCATATCAAGTGTGACTATTCTCCGTGACTGTTGCCGAGCCTAATTGTGTGAAACATATAACCCTTGTGATGCCCTTTTCCTGCCGTTTAGCTCCTTGCGGGAGTATTAATTATCGGTGTTAAATTTAAATGTACTATTTCAGTTTATTTACGTTTAGTAAATGTGGAGCGCATCGGTAGATACAGGATTCAGAAACGGGGCAATCCTTGACGAATGCCTCAGAACTGTGCAAATTCAATTATCACACTGAGTATAATAACTGTGAAAACGGATTGGTGGATTTACAGTTTTTATAATCACTGATATTTAAAAAATCAATAAGGGCTTCCATCTAATAATATTTAGCTTAAGTAATTATTATTATTGCTTTTCGATATTTAAATTAATCTGTTGTTATCCTTTCATAAATATTGCATTCTTTAGATACATTAAAAAATATCATGGGATTTGTTGAGATAATGGCTAACAAAAGAATATTATACGTTACCTACCTGAGATCAATTACAAGTAACTTAATGGTTCTACATACTGTTGGTATTATAGCTTCAAAGCTTTCATAAATTAATTTAATCAGTGTCTACGCGCATGTACTAAATTATTAAAACCTCTTAGGAAGCATAAAACCGCGTTAGAGATTATCCTATATGATTTGAATAATGGTCACGAGTTAAAAAACCTTTCATTAACGGAGAAGCCGCTATAAAGCGAGAGACAATCAGATCAATCATTCTTGGAGGACTCCTGAGTTCTGGTTAGTTCTTTGAGATTTGGGAAAGTGAAGGCCTCGAGCGAAGGCTGCCGAGGACTAATCACCAGTGGAAGAGCAGAGGTGCCGGTAGTCGGTAAGGAAGGAAGGAGGGGAGTGAAGGAAGTTCCATTGTAAGCAGAAGTAAGGAATTACGAACGAGACGGGTGGCTTCCTCTAATTCGCTACGGAAGTTTTTGTTGACACAATGAACAAAGCCGATACGAAATACCTCAAAATAAAATTCAATAAGGACCCTAGGTAGGGATCCACGTTAGATATAATTTAAAAAACGAATGATCCACGAGTTGATTGCCTACTCTACCTTTTGGTATTTTGCCGCCAGATCCGTTTTTTCTTAATCGATTTCAGGACCTTCGCACCCCGAATGGGGCGTTCCTTTGTTGTTCGCACTTTTTAGGTAAACGATTTATAGCCGATTATTTTATTTAAGATCATTTTTTCATTTCTAACCGAACGAAATTTCATTGATCATTTTATATTTATCCGTCACCAGTTTTAAGAACTGGGAGTGATTTAGTAAACAAAATTAATTAATTAAATAAACTATTTTCGAAGTCGGAAATAAAACTGCGTTTTAAAACACGTAGTTTTATTTCCATTATTAAATTATATACACACATAGTTATAATGTATTTAATTTATTACAGGGCACCGATTAGAATGGAAAGTTAACAGAATTGTCTATAAAATACAATCGAATTTTATGTACGAAAACATGTATATTTGCATGAAATTTCGTGGTATCTTCATCGGTAACCTGTAATTTGAAATGATTTTTAAAAATACGCGTATTAAATTTTTAATACCTTTACTATACAAACAATTGAAGATAATTCTGTTGACGTTTCATATTAATCGATGCATTAAACCCGAATTGTAAAAAATATACACAAACATGTAAATATGTTTTTTATTGAAAACATGTTTTATTTAAACACTTTATTGATGTAAAGATGTATGTTTGTCGGCTTCGTGGTGTAATGGTCAGCGCGTTAGCCATGCAAGTGATCACTTTACACACTATATAACATTTACCAATCCGCCTTTGTTTAAACGTTTTGAAGTGAAAGAACGTATTATTATTATTATTATTATTATGGATAACTTATATGGTGCCGTTTTCGTAATATAATACCTTAAGGGCGCTTTACAAAGTGATTATATAAAGATATCTTTTTTTTTTCTTTAAATAATTTAAGAAAAACAATGTACTTTGTCACCACATACTAAGGATTTATTCAAATGATTTAGAGAACAAGTGGGTTTTAAGTTTCTTCCGAAACATCACTTCACTCTCACAGTTTCGGATCTCTGCTTCCCTTTCCCAAGCATTCCATGGCGTGGGGCCTGCGACCGCAAATGCGCGTTCGCCGAATTTAGTGCGCTGTTTGCGTAGGGGTATAATATTTTTTTCCTTTCGACGTAGATGTAGCTGATCTAAACGTAAGACGTCTGTCAGCTAGTTCATCTTGAATGCAGAGTTCCCTTAGATATTCTAGATCTTATTGGTGTAAATAAGATCTAGAATATTATATCACCTTTTTCGAAATGCTTTTATTTATTTATTTTTAAAGAAACAAGCAGTCGACAATGATATAATAACATTTTTTTTAATACGTTTTAAAGACAGACTAGCGAAGTTTTTAAATAAGAATTAAACATATTATTAAATTGTGTTACAACAAAAGGGTGTGTTTATGTGTACTTGTATGAAAGTAAGTGTAGGGGTGTGTTTATGTGTATTAATGTGGGAGTAATTGTTCAGGTGTGTGTAGGTGTGAGCATCATTTTCCTCCACTAATATGATTAAAAGACGATTAATTCGATAGAAGGTATTTTAATTAATGGACATTATAATATTCTCTAGGCTTAGGTCAAGCTACGAAGATTTTATTAATATTGTGAAACATGAATTTAATTAGTCATCTGAACGAATTGACTCAAACGTTTATTTCCCATCATAAATATTAAATTGATTAAGCAATAGTTCAACTGCAAAGTTACGTAAGTCATCAAAATGCCAATAATGATATAATATTTCAAATTACGTGAGTGTTCTTCAATAAAACAATAATAGCGTCGTGGTCTCGCGGATCAGACGTCTATGATTCGAACCCCACTGAACTACAGATTGATTCTCGTCCCGAAAGAGTTGAGCAAATGTGGATGTTTAAACATGGGCAGAATGTTGAATGTTACACAGTGTGTAACGTGGCCACTTGAACCAGCCAATGACAGGTCATAAGCCCTGCAAATACCTAGACTTCTATATTCCCTTCTCAAAAATGTTTTCCCTCTCTGTTGAAACAAATTTAGATATAAATAACTCCCTGGGGAGGATATTCAGCCTGTCTGCAAAACATTTGGATATATTCAAAACATTGTTCAAGTATTTTTTTTTTCTTCTTAAAATACATTCATAGTTGAAAATTAATTATTTGATCTAATTTAAGATATCTTTGTCTCTATTGAGATGTAAGTCAATTAATTTAAAGATATTCCAAGAATGATTAATTTCAGTCTTTATGATTTAGACGTACTGAAAATGTTGAAAAAATGTTGAATTAAATACTGAAATTTTATCAAGAATGACAATAATGTTATTTGTTTTGTTAAATTAATAAAAATACTGTACTGGACATAGTAACATGTAACTAAATTTGATACAAGTAAACACGGTTCTTGCTACCATTTGTGTTTGCAATATGGCCATGAGGAAGAAGGATAATATCTGACAAAGCCCCTTCCTCACAGTGGAAGGGGCAGTGAAAGTAGTAGAGTTAATTTAAATTTAAATCGCAATTAGTATATCATATTGAAAATGTTTAAATTTTAAAAGACTAACTAGTTTTTTGATTAAAAAAAATGTTGCTTTTTTGTATGAGCGAAAATGATAAGAAGACCCACGGTCTTTGAAATAGTTTTCGGGTACGTGGAGGAACTACTTTGACTGTTATATTGTATTGTTCCTTGACTGGCTTCTGAAGCGTAAGACTGATCACCTTACCTTCTATGTAACTAAAATGA